>NW_005361479.1:118128-119290 GCF_000412655.1 Myotis brandtii
AATTTTATATCTTATTGTCAGTGGGCATGCAATCAATCTGTACATAATGCCTATATTGTTATAATAACAGAAAGTTAATTTCAAAGGCAATGCAACTCTGTTAATGTGTATATTTTATTGCAATGTTTTCATTAATTTCCACCTTAGTATAATTGTTAAGTATTTAAAAATATAAAAACTAGACCTGAAGTTCTGGGAAGATGATGGGTTCAATGCATACAAAATTTCTGATTCCACCAGAAACTACATTATCACATCATAAAAATTTTTTTTGAAATTAATATAAATTCACTAAGTGAAAGTGAAGAGGGGAGAAGACAAGAGAAACATTTAGGAAGTGGAGGGAAAAGACTAACATTAACAGACCTAACACAGAGATCTAGATAGCAAATCCCACATCAAAAATGCTCCAAATCATTAGTCATTGAAGAAATGCAAATTGAAACCAGAGGTAGATGCCATTACACATCAATAGGGATTGCTAAAATTAAATGTTTGATAACACTAAGTGTTGGATAGAATATAAAATAAATAGGACTTTCCTACATTTCTTGTGGAAATGATAAGAAACAGTGATGATTTTTTTACAAATGCTAAACAAATATTCATATGACATATGCCAGTGTAGCTGCTCTGTATTAGACTCGTAGCACTGCTATAACCAATTACTGTACATGAGGTGGCTTAAAATAGCAGAAATGTATTGTTAGTTCTCAAGGCTAGAAGTCCTCTGTGGAGTCTAAGAAGGAATCCTTGCTTGTCTCTTCCTAGCTTCTTGTGGGGACCAACAGTCTTTGGCATTAGTGGTTTGTAGCTTCATCCAAATTTTGCCTGTTTTCCCCTAGTTGTCTCTTTCTCCAAGTGTAGTGTAGCAGTTGGCAATGTTCCAGGTAATGCATCCTCCATCAGCCTAGGTATATTAGTGACTGATAATCGGCACACCTGACCTAATTTGCAATGGAAGTGTAGAGTCAACAAGAAATAAACTCTCAATTCTCAATTTTCCCCCATCCCTTACTACGATATGATAGTTTTACTCTTTGTATCAGCACATTAATTGATCTAGCCTTGATAGAAATGTTAAACAGTTGGTAGCTTCACAAGTTTTGTAGAAAAGGGTTGACATTAATATCTATCTATATCTATATCTATATCTATATCT
>NW_005361480.1:0-3183 GCF_000412655.1 Myotis brandtii
AGAACCAGACCCCACTATCACTCCTGCTTTGTGCTTAATGACTTGCTCATCATCGCTGGTTGCTGTCTACTCTCAATGCATGAGTCCCTCTTTTTCCCTTGTCATTACAAGTCTTAGGTGGACACAGGAGTCTGACCCCAGGCTTGGTGCTGACATCTTGCAGCTTTCAAGCCTTGCCCTCCCTCATCCACTTCTGCCCACATCTAGATTCATGGTTGAGGAAGCCTGGTGGTCTCTCCTCTGCCCCTGGAGGCGTCCATCCACTCCAGCCCCTGCCCAGCACAGGAACCCCCATAGTCCTCACTCCCTGAGAGAGCTCACCCCAAGCCAGTACCTCTCCCGGCTCCCTGAGGCCATTGCACCTGCTGGAGAGTCCCCCCTGCCTCCTGAGACCAAGGTTCTGTCAGAGCTGCGTATCATCTCATCCCCTGGTGTGTGGGAATCCTCAGACTCAGCCTCTGAAGCTGCTGTTGGCAGGACTCTGCTGTCCTTGTACAGGGCCCAGAGCCATCGTCTCTGTGTGCAGGGGGCTGGGCAATGGCTACCCTGCAGCCTCTCTTCTCCATCAGAACTGACAGTTCTTTGCTGCTGAGCTGTCTGTGTCCCAATCACGACTCTGGAGAAGGTCCAGGAGCCAATGTCACATGAAGAGGAAACCTAGCCTCCAAGAGGATCCAGGCTGAGCCTCTCTCTGCACCTGTGCTTGGTCGGCCTATGCTAATCTATGGGTCCTGAGCACCCCCTGGTGTCCTGAGTGTCCCTGCAGCCAGCCCTGCTGTCTCCCTCAGGGAGGTTTGTGTCTGGGCTCACACTGACTTCTCATCACTGTGGGGCCTGCACAGTAATACACCGCTGTGTCCTTGGTGGTCACGGAACTCAGCTGCAGGGAGAACTGGTTCTTGGATGTGTCTCTGGAGATGGAGGTTCGGCTCTTGAGGGAGGGGCTGTAGTAAGTGTCTCCATTATTGTTTATGAGCCCCATCCACTCCAGCTCCTTTCCTTGGGGCTGGCGTATCCAGCTCCAGTCAGAACCACTGGTGATGGAGTAACCAGAGACAGCGCAGGTGAGGGAGAGGGTCTGTGAGGGCTTCACCAGTCCTGGGCCCGACTCCTGCAGCTGCACCTGGGACAGGACACCTGGGGACAAGGAGCATCAGTCCCTGTCAGTCACCTGCAGTCACAGCCATCCCATGACCCCTGTCTGACCCCTGAGACCCTCACCTCGGGGGGCTGTCACCAGGCACAGGAGAAGCCCTAGCAGTCTCATCTTCTAGACCACAGCTCTGCCTTCTCAGAGGCCTCAGCCCTGAGTGAGGAGAGAGCTGTGAGCCTGCACAGCCCAGGAGAGGATTTACCCTGGAGTGTAAAGCAAATTTGCATGTGGGGCAGCCTTTCCTATAAGTGTAGGGACTGAGGTTGGGCTTACCTGCTCTTTCTGAGGACTGTCTAGGGGCATGTCTTCCCTTGACCTCACTCAGCATGTAAATTGAGCTCAGCAGACCACATGGGTCATGAGACTGACTGGTTTAAGGTCAAAGCACAGCCGATAATCTCTGAGCATAAGAAGGAACACAGACTACATGAGCAGATTACACCATTATCTTCTCATGCATCTTTCAAACAGATGTAAAAGGGATTAGCATTTGTTCTGACAGTTTATGAATTCAACACCCTAGTGTATCCACAATTTCCAAATTTTTAAATCTAATTTTATATAAATTCTACCATTGTGTAAAATATAGAAATAAAGGACAGCCACTTTTCAGTATCTTACATCTTAATTTATGATGTTACTTTATTCAGAGAAACCATTCCCAAGCACACGAAAGTGGGATATTTGTGATGCTTGATGTTGAAAACTTTGTGACTGTGTCTACAGCTTCCTGTGCAAATGCTTCCTTTAGGCCAGCCTATGGCCTATGGCTGAAACCCCAAATAGTTACATCAGAAATAGTCATGGCTTTGAGTGGAGAAAAGACAAGAAAAAAAAGCAGTGATCATGAATGTGTGCAACTTAGAATCATTCATATGTTGAAATGATGATGGTAGGACATTGACCTGTTTTCTCAGTCTAGTGTTATCAGTGATATTGGGGCTCAGAGGCAGGTGAGTGTAGAGAATTCCTACCATAGAATTTCTCACAGGAAAGGAAACTTCAACTCTGAGAGGAATACCTTACTCCCAGCCTCCCTCTGCCTTTCCCCTGGGAGATCACTGTGGTCAAAGGGTGCTGGGATCTACCACAAACATACAGTGTCTTTAATGTGCATTTTATACATTCAGTATGAAACAAAGGATTTGGAAATATATTCCTTATGCATATGTTTCTGATTTCACTCAATGGAATCTTTGACAGGGTAAAAATCTTTAATTATAACTGAGGCTAATTTAACAATATTTTCTTTATTGGGACATCTTTTGGGTGATTTTACAAGAACTCCTTGATAAATGCTGAGTCTCCACTGTCCATGTGGATTGGCTACAGCAGCCACAGAGCCTGGAGCAGGTTCTGGAACCAGAGGGGAGTGCTGCTGGGAAACTGGTGCTGACATCTTGCAGCTTTCAAGCCTCACCCTCCCTCCTCCACTTCTGCCCACATCTAGATTCATGGTTGAGGAAGCCTGGTGGTCTCTCCTCTGCCCCTGGAGGCATCCATCCACTCCAGCCCCTGCCCAGCACAGGAACCCCACCAGTCCTCACTCCCTGACAGAGCTCACCCCAAGCCAGTACCTCTCCCGGCTCCCTGAGGCCATTGCACCTGCTGGAGAGTCCTCCCTGCCTCCTGAGACTGAGGTTCTGTCAGAGCTGCGCGTCATCTCATGCCCTGGTGTGTGGGCATCCTCAGACTCAGCCTCTGAAGCTGCTGTTGGCAGGACTCTGCTGTCCTTGTAAAGGGCCCAGAGCCATTGTCTCTGTGTGCAGGGGGCTGGGCAATGGCTACCCTGCAGCCTCTCTTCTCCATCAGAACTGACAGTTCTTTGCTGCTGAGCTGTCTGTGTCCCAATCACGACTCTGGAGAAGGTCCAGGAGCCAATGTCACATGAAGAGGAAACCTAGCCTCCAAGAGGATCCAGGCTGAGCCTCTCTCTGCACCTGTGCTTGGTCGGCCTATGCTAATCTATGGGTCCTGAGCACCCCCTGGTGTTCTGAGTGTCCCTGCAGCCAGCCCTGCTGTCTCCCTCA
>NW_005361481.1:0-862 GCF_000412655.1 Myotis brandtii
ACTCCTGCCCGGCCTCACCTCTCATCATCTCTGAGCCGCTCCAAGGGCCCAGAACCAGGCCCCGAATTGCTCCTCGGGATCTATTTGATATCTCTGGGCAGCCTCCTACAGCAGCACTATCTCCTCCATTTCTTTCTGCTCCTGGGCCCAGAGGGAAGGAGAGGATGCAGACACTGCCTGAGTTGGGGTGAAGAGTTGGGTGGGGAGCCGGTCCTGTGTCTTTACACACATGGGCACCAACTTACCCCTAATTCCACCGAGGCCCTTCCTGTGCTCAGAGATGGGCATCAACAGCCCTTCCTCCAGGAGGTTATCCTTGATGCCACTCCCTAACCCCAGCCACCAACTGGAGGGGCCTCCCACTTCTGTTATCAAACTCTCCCATTAAATGGAAGATGCAGGGGATGGAGCCCAGGAGTGTGCCTTTTCCTTTTTTTTCTAGGTTGATCTGATTCACCTAAAAGGCAGATATCCAAAGTCCATCAGAAAGAACACCCTAGCTAGGACTGGCCCCCTATGCCCACCCTTCTCATGATGCACTACCACCAGGTCCCAGGATGGGGTGGGAAACAAGGAAAGACAGGACTTGGATCAGGGCCAGGTTCTGGGCTCTAAAGGAGGGGGGACATGGATGACTATAATGGGCCTGTCGCTCCAGCTCCAGGGGGAGGCTGTGCTCTCAGCTCAGGGCTCAATATGGGGGCACTCTGTACCCCAAGGTCAATCCTGGTCACCCCAGGTCAGGCCCCAGGTCAATCACCTCCAAATAATCGTTCATCCTAGTGAACAGCTTCATCAGGTCTTTCAGAAATTTTCCGAGGAAGAGAACACACTGGGCAAACAGGGTGAGGGTGGGATGAGC
>NW_005361482.1:0-766 GCF_000412655.1 Myotis brandtii
TAGATCTTAAAAGTTCTCATCACAAGAAAAAAATTATTAAGTATGGGAGGTGATGAATGCTAACTAGACTGACTGTGGTGATCATTTCATAATATCCTATATAATAAAAGGCCAATATGCAAATAGACCAAATGGCGGAACAACCGAACAACCGAACAACTGGTCGCTATGATGTGCGCTGGCCACCAGGGGGCGTGCATGGAACATGGCGGTGTCAGCTGTGGTGGGATGGTGGAGCAGGTGAGCGGGGAAACCAGACCAAGGCAGGGCACTGGTCACTGTCATCAGGGCGAGCCTCTGGTGGTTACTGAAAATTCTTTGCTCCCGTACATCACGGTCCTGCCTGGTGCTTGCACCTGCTCACACCTGCTGCTGGCACCAGAGCTGCCACGCACACCTGCTGCTGGTGCCCAGCACTGGCCCTGATAGTTCGGCACCATCAGCGGATGCAAGCGATCGCCCCTCAGGGCTTCTCCATCTCCCCCTGCTCCTGAGGGGCAATTGGGGCTGGCAGCCACCTCTCATACCCATTGCCAGTGACAGCCCCGCTCACACCCACTGCCGGCGCTGGCTGCAGGTGCAAGCGGGGCTGGTGCCGTCAGTGTGTGCGAGTGGCGGTGGCGGGAGTGGGGCTGCCGGCATACAGGGTACTGGGGGCAGCAGCAGTAGGGGCCAGGCAGGGGAGTGGAGGATGGGCTGAGACCGGTCTCTGTGCCCACCACAGCCTCTCGGCCTACAGTTCCTTTCAAGGTGCACGAATTCATGC
>NW_005361483.1:0-1077 GCF_000412655.1 Myotis brandtii
TAATACTTTAAACAATAATGAATTTAAATTTTAAAAAGAGAGTCTCAGAGATAACCTATGATCTACTAAAGTCTACTTCCAAAATCTGCATGGGTCACTTAGAAGTTTTAAGGATTCAGACAATTTAGGTTTACTCTCTAATTTTGTTTTTAAAAAAAAGTAGAGCTTGCTTGATATTTGCTTATTTCACTGGCTTCATTTTTAAATGTTTTATGTGTATTCTTGAAAAAAAAAGAAAAAGAAAAGCTTTCAACCTTTCACCACTGAGTATGGTGTTAGTTATGGGCTTGTCATATAGTCCTTTATTATGTTGAGGCATGTTCCTTCTATACCCAATTTGTTCAGAGTTATTATCCTGAATGATGTCAAATGTTATCAAATGCTTTTCCTGCATTGATTGAAATATGATTTTTTATCTTTCATTCTATTAATTTGGTATATGGCATTATTTGATTTGCCTATGTTGAACCATCCTTGAATTTCATTGATGAGTCTCACTTTATCATGGTGTATAATCCTTTTAATGTGTTGCTGAATTTGGTGTGCTAGTATTTTGTTGAGAATTTTTACATCTATTTTCATAGAGATATTGGCCTGTAGTTTTCTTTTCTTGTGATGTCTTTTTTTTCTGTATTTTTTTAAATCCTCACCCGAGGATATTTTTTCATTGATTTTTTTAGAGAGAGTGGGAGAGAGGAAAATAGAAACATCGATGTGAGAGAAACACGATTAGTTGCCTCCTGCACACACCCTGACCAGGGCCCGGGCCAGGGAGGAGCCTACAACTGAGGTACATGCCCTTGACCAGAATCAAACCCAGGACCCTTTAGTCTGCAGGCCAAAGCTCTACTGAGCCAAACCGGTTAGGGCTCTTGTGGTATCTTTATCTGGCTTTGGTATCAGGGTAGAGCTGGCCTTATAAACTGAGTTTGGAAGTATTACCTCTTCTCAACTTTTGTGAATAATTTGAGGAGGATTGGCATTAACTAGTTTTTAAATGTTTGGTATAATTTGCCAGTGACACCATCTGATTATGGTATCTTTGTTGAGAGGTTTTAATTACAGAATCAATCTTCT
>NW_005361484.1:0-805 GCF_000412655.1 Myotis brandtii
CTCTATCCACCGAGCCAAACCGGTTTCGGCAGCCAGCCATTCTTGACTTGAATAAGAGAACCCTAATTCCTGAATTAGGGAGACTAAATGCGAAGGGATCCCCTGCTTCCTCGTGGTCTCCATCTAGTGCTCCCACCTGGGGGCAGGTAATGGTTTGTGTCCGTCCCTCTCCCAGCCACGGACCATGAGCTACTGGATGGCAGCTCAGCCCGTGCCTGGTCACCAGGTGGCCCCCTTGGCCGTCTTGCTGGAGGAGCAGCCGGGGGTTGAACGCTGTTTCTCATTTCGATCTGATTTCCTATTATCAGTCAAGGCCCCGATACTAAGTGCTGTTTAAAAAGGCCCAGCAGAGCCTGGTGGACGCCAATTAACCCCAGGAACAAGGGGGAGGAGAGGGAACGCACTGCGGCAGGCCGGGCCTCCCCTCCCCCGCGCGGCTGCTTGGGAGCCTGGGAGACAGGAGGGCACCTTTTTCTCACTTATCGAATGTGGAGCAAAAAATGAGTAAGAGCTGAACAGAACAGTGGGATTCAAGTGTTTGCTCCTGAATGGCCCTCAGGCAGCAGGCACAGTGCCTGCTCACAGAACGCACCCTGCAGGGAGGAACAGGACTCGGTGGCCTGGTGGGTGCTGATCGGAGCCCCAGGGAGGCTGAGAGCCGGAGTCAGGAGCGCCAGGCAGAGAGGGCAGGGGCTCGGCGGGGACGCAGTCATCTGGGGAAGGTGGGGCTGGGCTGGGCTGCTCACCCCCCCACCCCCAGAGTCAGCAGATCGTTTCTGTGTTGGTCTCGATGCAAACGGAGCAG
>NW_005361485.1:0-1257 GCF_000412655.1 Myotis brandtii
CTTTGAACAACACAAGTGTATTTCTACCTTATGCCACGAATCTTTTGTGGATTAGTTGGGTACTCTGCCATATATCATTTTTATTTTAGGGGATCAGGCTGATCAGTATTCTCCCTTCTGGGATATTACTGGTTACTGTGGCATGGGGAAAGGAAACTGGTAAATTGTTCACTAACTCTTAAAGACCTCTACTTAGAAGTGGCTCACTTCTGGTTTCATTCATTGGCCACAGTGAACCACATGCCACACCTAATTTTGTGGGAGCAAGGAAGGATCATTTTTATTTTAGGGAATCAGGCTGATCAGTATTCTCCCTTCTGGGATATTACTGGTTACTGTGGCATGGGGAAAGGAAACTGGTAAATTGTTCACTAACTCTTAAAGACCTCTACTTAGAAGTGGCTCACTTCTGGTTTCATTCATTGGCCACAGTGAACCACATGCCACACCTAATTTTGTGGGAGCAAGGAAGGATGATGCTATGACTCATAGGAGGAAGGAAAACCAGAAGTATCAGAATGCAGCTCTTATGACTACCACAGGCACCCTGCTGATGGGTGAGCAGGGGCTGAATCCCTTTTGATACACAGTGAGCCCTGGCTCAGGGCTTTATCTGTCTGAGAAAGAAACACCTTTTTCTAATTTACAAAATGTTGTCTCACAGGCAGTTCAGGCCCTCAGCTATTTTGCCTAATGGATGATGATAATAACCTTCATTTATTAATTCGTTCTTGCATTCAGAAGTAGTGATCGAGTCCCTACTATGTGTTAGACATGAAATAGAGTTGTGAAGAAGCAGACATGGTGTCTGCCCCATTGAGTTTATGGGCTCTCAGGGAAGACAGATAATGAAGAAGAAATAATTAAAATGTGATGGATGCTGAGGTAAGGAAATGTGGGGTGCCATGGGAATCATATGACAGCAAATAAGTAATACCTGCAGGCATTCTTTCTTCTTCTACAGCATCTTGACTTTCCCCTTCAGAGCCAACCAAAAGTTTTGAGTCTGTTAAACCGATAATTAGACCAAGACACAGATGATTTAGAAGACGTTGCCTTGCAGACACTGATGAGCACTGGAGGAGTCTCAGCACTCACATACATCTCAAAGCAAGTCTTAAAATGGCCATGGTGGTCTGTCTGATGCTCATTAAGACTTTACCCTGGGGTGATTTTTTTTTTGGGGGGGGGTGAGGGATGGCGGGAGGAAGGGAGGGAGCAATCACGGATGTCTGCATTGGCTTAGAATCAACATTT
>NW_005361486.1:0-894 GCF_000412655.1 Myotis brandtii
GAGTGAGATCATGTGGTATTTATCTTTCTCTGGCTGGTTTATTTTGCTTACCATAATGCTCTCCAGTTCCATCCGTGCTGTTACAAACAGTAAGAATTCCTTCTTTTTTGTATGGAGTTTCCTCAAAAAACTAAAAATGGAACTCTCATTTGACCCAGTGATCCCACTTCCAGGAATATATCCCAAGAAACTAGAAACACCAATCAGAAAGGATATATGCACCCCTATGTTCATAGCAGCACAATTCACCATAGTGAAGATTTGGAAACAGCCTAAGTGCCCATCAGCAGATGAGTGGATTAAAAACTGTGGTACATCTACACAATGGAACACTATGCTGCTGTAAAAAAGAAGGGCAGGGGGCACAGCCTGAGGTCCCCCGGCCGGGTGCTGGGGTGGAGGGAGGGCGCAGCCTGAGGTCCCCTGTCAAGCCCCACCACGTTTGGGGCGCAGCCTCAGGTCCCCTGCCCTGGTCCAGTGCCACGCAGCCTCAGGTCCCTGATGATTGCACGTTAAGGCTCCTTAAGGGAACTTGGCCTCCACAGTGTGCGCAGCCATCTTGTGTTACGGAAACCCCACCTCCACTCTGGGCGCAGTCATCTTTGTGACAGTGTGATGGTCAATTTGCATATTCCCTCTTTATTAGATAGGATAGAACACTGGGATGAGGCATCTGTAAATTATTCACTTTTGGTTATCAGTCATTCTGTTTTTATACCATCTTTTATTTTATTTTATTTTTTTATTTTTCTGTTTTCATAACACATTACAAATTTGGGACTTTTATCATGTTAATATAGTTTATCTCATTAAATTCATGATGATGTCAAATGTCTTCTTCTGATTATGTAACTTAATGCCGAGCAAATTATTTATATTATTTAATAATATAAA
>NW_005361487.1:0-575 GCF_000412655.1 Myotis brandtii
TTCCTGAGGTCAGGGTCCAGCCATCACAGTCCCCTGATAGTCAGGGCCTCCGTGGCCCCTCAGGAACCTGGGGAAGGGTTTCCTTCCTGCGAGCTGGGAGTTGTGTGTGTGTGAGATTGTGAGTGTGCATGTGTGTGTGCACTTGGTAATCTGTTTGAGATTCAGCCATGACACCTGTCTCTCTGGGACACATGACACAGTCGTTGGGAGCTCACCTGGAACCTGGAATTTGGGTTAATCTTCAAGCCAATGCTTTCTTTCCTGAAGGACTCCAGAGATTATGTGTGGCTGTTTCAGGAAAGAGAGAGGCAAATGGAACTGTTTGGACAATGAGTATATCACAACACAATGAAGGGACGATCCAGGAGGTGTGCCTGCTCAGACGTGGTGGAATTGCCGTCATGGTAATTCACCTCCAGGCTCAGGGTGGCTTTTCCTGTGTTGCACATGGTCCATCCAGTGAACGGGCTTCAGGTCCTGGGGTCGCCCATCATGTACGGACACAGTGAGGGCACTGCCAATGGCCACATGCCGACCTGAGTAGGCACTGGAGAGGAAGGACATGGTGCCTCTGA
>NW_005361488.1:0-5110 GCF_000412655.1 Myotis brandtii
TTAAGGAATAGAAAGATCTCATGACCCTGCATTTTTATGGGTTATAAGAATTAAAATAGCAAGCTATTTATTGATTGCTTATCTGATCAGCAATAGGAAGAATCACTATTTAATTCCACACTTAACAATATCCTGTGAGGAATACAGTATCATTAAATCTATTTTAGAGATAAAGAAAAAGACCAATGGGTGTTACAATCTGACCCAGTGGGACAGCTAATGTTCTAATTTAGATTCCTCATTCTAGAGCCTGGGCTTCCACCCCCACTGTGAACAGGGGCTTGGCTGGGTCTGACTTGCTGCTGAGATTTCTGATGTTCCCATGTGCCAGCGTGCGTCTCAGGGTTGGAGGCAGCAGGTGCAAGGGCTGCCAGTTCCGATACACAGGAGGAAATTACATCCATTTTGCATTTACAACTTGAGAAGTTCCATATGGGCTCACACTATGCTGTGAGCAGGTGAGGAACACTAAGAAGTTTAAGTGCCCTCCTCCGCCTCAGATTTCATCAGCGGGTGGGCTTGTGTTGCCAAAGGAAATACAGGATGCCCAAGTTAAGCTGAATTTCAGAGAAACAACAATTATTTATCTGAAATACAAATGTAACGGGGAATTGTGTATTTTTATTTGCTTTATCTGGTGGCCTTTCAGGTGGGCCCATGAGCATGGCCTGATAGTGCTGAGCACACAGGCTACAGTGAACAGCAACTCGCACATGTTTATTTTCAGCTTCTCAGGTGTCAGGAAGGTGCTGGAGAATTTGTGAAAAGTTAGAAAGACTGAGCCTGAGAAGAGTGCCCTCCTCTCTGCCATCACTTCTACGTGAAGGTCTCCATCTAAGTCTGGGACCTGCTCCTGTTTGTAATCTGTCTATGTGAGGGGGTCATCTTACCTGCTCCCCTTCTGAGGGACCTGCCTGTAGAAATGAGAGTCCACATCCGGCCAAGGCTGGTACCCTGATGCCTCCTGGTATTACTGGGAGCAGGAGGCAGTTAGAAAGTGAATTAGTTGGGACTTTGAACAGGAACCGAATGGCCGTGGCTGTAGCTGCTCCTGTGGACAAGCAGTGGGCCAGTGGCCGGGAGATTATGAAAGAAGACGATGTGGAGGATAAATGATGACTTGGTGGTTAGTTAACAAGGCAAAGAAACAGGTAGATCTTGGTCCTGAACAAGTTTATTTTGCTGGAAAAATAGTCTGCACTGGGACCAGATTCCTAAAGAATATAAATGTCATATAGACCAAGCCTTTCCACAGACACAATATTGGCTGAATTTTTATTGTTACTCTCAGCTCCTGCATAATCAACAGTGGCTTTTTCACCCCAGATTTTTCAGACCATTCACCACCCCTTTCCCTCCTTCCCACCCCTGGGACGTCTGCAATATGTAAAGCCATGTCTGGCTGTCATGCAGTAGTTTCTCTGACAACTGGTGGGGATGCCGAGTGCAGCCCACTGTGTACAGAACACCCACCCCAACCTCACAGAATCATCTGGTCCAAACGCCAATAGTGCTGAGGGTGAGAAACTGCTGGACACCGGCTGTTTCTGAAAATTCTAGACTCACACTTTATACACACGCACCTTCCAATGCAGCTCTTCAGGGTTTATTAAGAAAAAAAATTAGACAGTTACATAAATTCACCACTTTCTCGTTGAACCCATTCAATCACTTGAAGTTCAAAACCTTCCTTTTTACTTTGCCTTCTGCGATGTTTGTCAAAACACCGTGAGTTGTGGTCACTCATCTCTGCTGACCTTCCACTTCTCTCCTCCATGAGTCGTGCATCGTGGGGAGGCCCCTGTCCTCAGTCAGGGCCTCCCATTTCTGCAGGGACTCTCTCCACACCAGCGATGGTGTCAGAGCTTCCATCCACCACCTGCTTTAACCACAGGTGTGCTCTGTTCTGTGCGCTTCCTGGGTTGGACATGCAGGAAAGAGAGGGCGCCCTATTGGGATTAGGGTGTAACCCCTGAACCTCCTCAGTGCTCTCCCTTACATGCAGCAGAAGCCCCCCTAACTCACCCCCAGGCTCTCAGCACCCTGCCTCCTCCAGGCTCCTGTCCCCTCCTCTCACTGTCTGGGCTCAGAGCCTGTTCTCTGGGTTCCCAGGAGGCACATGGGTTCTCTCAGGCTTCGCAGGTGGCATTGCCTTCTCCTGAAATGTGCCCCCTCCCCCACATACAGCAACCTTCCCCCACATCCTGTCACTCAGAGGCCCTGGCCCCGCCCCTGATGGGACTTGGACACTGTGGTCCCTGCTCCAGGCGCCCCTTTCCTGCCATCTCCCTCCTGTGTGGATGCGCCTGTGGTTGGGCTGTGATGGGCACTTTGATGAATTCTAAGCTGCAGAGCAGAGGGCGATGCCCGGTTACCTGCCTGGGTCCCGGGGCAGCTGGGGCCTGGCAGGAGGTCCCCTGCCCAGGGGGTGACAGGAGGAGGCGGGTGTGGGGAGGGGAGAGGCTGGGGGTGAGGGGGGGCATCTAGGAGGAGGCGGTGATGGCACAAGTCCTTGCCCAGCCTGGAGCCCTGAGCCCCGGGGCAGCCCAGTGGGTCCCCGGTGGCTGAGGGTCCCAGGGGTCTCCCTGCCCTGCGGCCTCCCAGCCCCAGAGGAGGGCCCCTGGGCGCTGGCAGTGGGGGTGCTGGGTCCTGTGTCCCCACCGCATGGCGCCCTGCACTGGTCGGTGTCACCATCGACTCTAACCAGCATGCCTGGTCCTTCCTGTTCCCTCAGCGCATTTCCTGGAGCAGGTTAAACAGGAGTGTCATTTCTCCAACGGGACCGAGCGGGTGCGGTACCTGCTGAGATACATCTACAACGGGCAGGATTACGTGCTCTTCGACAGCGACTTGGGGGAGTTCCAGGCGGTGACCGAGCTGGGGCGGCCTGAAGAGAAGGGCTGGAACAGCAAGGAGCGCGAACTGGAGCTGAGGAGAGCCATGGTGGACACATACTGCAGACACAACTACATGGGGGCTGAGGGATTCCTGGTGCCTAGGCAAAGTGAGCGCAGGGGCGGGGAGGGGGTGGGAGGGTGGGGCGGCTGGAAGCCGAGCACAGGAACAGCCAGGAGGACCTCCTGGAGCAGAAGCGGGCCATGGTGGACAAGTACTGCAGACACAACTACGGGGTGTCTGAGGGATTCCTGGTGCCCCTGCAAAGTGAGCACGGGGGCGGGGGCGGGGTGGGAGTGGTGGAGTGGGGGGCAGGGTTGCGCACACAGGGCTATGAGGAGCACCCCTGAGGGGCCTGAGGGCGGCTGTGGGGACCCTGTGGTCCTGTCCTGTGTAGGGACGTTTCTGGGGGTGCCCATTAGTGTCCAGTCGGTGAGGGTTTGGGGAGCAGCGGGGAGGGAGTGGGGGAGGTTGGAGGAGGGAGTCGGTCTGTCTTGACCAACCGCCCCCTGACCCTGAGCCCTGACCCTGAGCCCTGGAATAGGGGTGCTGGGTGCACAAGCCTGTCCCTGGGCGGAGGGTCAGGCTGGGTGTGAGGGGCGGGGCCTCCGAGGCACCTCTGGCCTCTCTGAGCTCCTTTCAGGTCTCAGTGTCTTGTTCCCCCCTCAGGGCCCCTGTGTTTACAGAGGGGGTGATGGTGAGCCAGGGTCTAATTGTAATTTTGTTACTTAACTCACTGATGTCACATCCACACAGGCTGACAGCATTTAAGTCATTACATGTTAACTGTTTAGAGTTGAGACTATTTACCTCACATTGTATTTTGTTAAATATTTTTTCAATTTTGCCAAATACTCAACTGAAATTTGTTTTTTATATTTAATTTATCCTTCTTTGATTTCTGAGGTTCTTGAACATTTTTCACGTACGTTTCGGCTAATGGCTGTTTCTGCTCCAAGAATAGTCTATTGTCCATCATCCCTGGGGTCTGGGCCTTTTTCTCAGTGATTTTCCAGGCTCTCTAGGCAGCAAGATGGACACTTTGCTAACATTTGATTCTGCATTTTCACTTGCTCCTGCCTTGTGTTTTCATTCTGTTTTATTTCTTTCCATGTTAAGAATTTAAACATCTTTAAGGTAATGAAATGCACTCCAAAGTTGCTAGGAATGATTTACCATCAATCTTAAATCTACCCTTTTGGGGTGCAGTAAAAATGTTTCCCCCAGGTTTCTTCTTCTCCTCCTCGTGCTCCTCCTGCTCCTCTTCCTATTCCTCCTCCTCCTCCAAATCTGTATTCATTGAGCCTAGTCTCAGCAGGAAGCACACGTATTAATGAGTCCCAGTCCCACACCCTGCCCTGAGCTCAAATGTCAGCTTGAAAAGAGAGACAATTATAAAATGACAGGAATCCCAATAACAGGTCGGCTTCTTTTGAGAAGGAGCGGGTGGCTCAGTGAGTGTCACTGTCAGTGTTATAATGATGCTGCCCTGCTCCTCCCTCTCCCTCAGGACTCAGCCCCCGGAGCTAGGGAATCCCCCGTCCTTCCTGCTTCCAGGGGGACCATCTCTGTGCTCTCAGGTGTGATCACATTCCCAGGACTTCATACCCTGAGTCCCCATCTCCCCAGGCTGTTCCCCAGGTCTCCCCACGGCTTTCCTTATGTTCTCTCTCCATATGTGATAAACAGCTGACATATAGTGATGGCTACGTTCCAGCCGCTGTTGTACATGTTTCAGGCCCATTGGTCTTCATATGTCCTTAAGCGGTGAGTTAGTATTATCACCCCCTTTGCAGGTGAGGAGCTGAGCACAGAGGGTCTCCCAGGATCAGCCAGTAAGAGGCACAGCCTGGATGTGACCCAGGCAGCCCTGCTCCAGAAATCACACTGGAACTCACACACTCTGTGCCTCCCAAAGATTTGTAAACACTTTGATTAAACAGTGAGTAACTGTTTCAAATTATGAAAAAAAAACCCACACAAATTTCCTCAACGTTTCTCAAATCCAGCGGCCCATGATGTAGACGGACATTCAAGGCCCATGGCACTACCTTCTGCCGGGGCCACAGGGCAGTTGAGTGGAGCTGCCCGGACCTGGAGCCTGGGACTAGAGACAAGGCCGAAAGGGAGCGACCAAGGGCCTGCCTATCTTGCTCACATCTCCCTCCGCCTTCTCTTTCCTAGCTGAGCCCACAGTGACCGTGTATCCTGCAAA
>NW_005361489.1:0-495 GCF_000412655.1 Myotis brandtii
TTAATTTCTTCTTTGATCTCACTGGTAACCCAATCATCATTTAGTAGCATGCTATTAAGATTCAAAGTGTTTGAGTTTTTTCGATTGTTTTTGTTGAAGTTTATTTCTAATATTATGCCATTGTGGTCTGAGAAGATGCTTGGTATGATTTCAATCTTCTTGAATTTGGGGAGACTTTGCTTGTGACACAATATGTGGTCTATTTTTGAAAATGTCCCATGTGCACTTGAGAAGAACGTATATTCCGCGGATTTGGGGTGAAATGTTCTGAAGATGTCAATTAAGTCCATCTGATCTAGTGAGTCATTTAGGATTGCTGTTCTTTGCTGTGTTTTTTTTCTAGAGGATTTATCCAGTGATGTCAGTGGTGTGTTTAAGTCCCCTACTATAATTGTGTTGTTGTTGATCTCTCCCTTGTTGTCTTCAAGGAGGTTTTTTATGTATTTGGGTGCTCCTGTAGTGGGTGCATATATGTTTATCAGGGTTATATCCTCT
>NW_005361490.1:0-556 GCF_000412655.1 Myotis brandtii
TAATACTCTTTGCAATACTTTAAGCAATAAAACAAAAACAAACAACAACAAAAAACAAAAACAAAAAAAAAGAAAATTGAAAACAATTCAGGTCTTCGTCAGGATTTTCACCTTTATCCTGAGAACAATAGGAAACCATTTGGCAGACTTAATTAAATGAGTGGTCAGAGCAGGCTTTCTTTTTAAGTTTATTCTCGTTGCTGCATTGAGAATGGTCTGAGAAGGAATGGACAAGAAAGATTTGGACAGAGCAGTCAGGTGGTGATAGGTAAGAGAGATCATGGTGAACTGAAGTGGTGGTAGCAATAAGATAGAAGGAGTATTGGACAGGTGTGGAAAGTATTTCTAAGGTAGAATTGATAGGTCTTGCCGATGGGTTGAATGATCTTTTACCCTCTCTGCATCCACCCCCTTGAGCATTTAACTTTGAAGTGACCTTTGCCTCTGCCTCTGGACTTGACCATGTGCCTGGCTTTGAAGCAGAAGTGCAAGTATAGTGCTTCTAAGTCTACAACTTGAAAGGCCTTGCTCTTTCTTGTGTTTCTGTCATCTCCAT
>NW_005361491.1:0-579 GCF_000412655.1 Myotis brandtii
AGAAATGAATACTTTTTTTGGTCAATGCCTGTTTTCACATTGATGACCTTTCTGTTCCAAACACTGCTGATAACACAAAGTAATGGAATTGTAAACATCAAGAATCATTTTTTTTTTTTTTTGGTTTTAGTTAGTACACCTTCAATTCATCAACTGTTGCCGGTTTTGTATGGTAAACTTTCTCTTTTATGTGTCCTCATAAAAAAATCTAGTGGATAAATTTTCTTTGTTCAAAGACTAGTCTGGCTCCACCCATTATTTCAAATCTGTTAAACCTGAAAAGGAGTGAAAATTATGTGAGTTATCAGCTGTTAAAGTGTGTATACATTTTTGGGGGACACCTTGTATGTACCACATCTTCTTTATCAATTGTCTATCAATGGGCTTGGGTTGCTCACATATCTTGGGTATTGTAAGTAATGCTGCATTGAACATAATAGGAATGCATATACCTTTTTGAATTCATGTTTTGGATTTCTTCTGATAAATACCCACAAGAAGGATTGCTGAATTATATGGTAGTTGTATATTTTTTTAATTTTTTAGGTTGAAATATATATTTATTTTTAATTCACAAAG
>NW_005361492.1:0-861 GCF_000412655.1 Myotis brandtii
CTTTTGTGGGCTGTGACTAGGTACATCTATGATTTACAATGCTTGATTTAATGTGCCAATCCTTCAAACCTAGACAAATCTCATGGGGAAAGGAAAGCTGGAGGACCATTGGTTTTAGTGGTTTTCCTGAGATTACCCAAGACATTAAAAGGAAACGAAGCTTAGCAAAGCTGAGCTGCTCTTTTTGGATTAACAATTGGGTTTATCAACTCTTTGCAGTGGTTCTCAACCTTCCTAATGCCGCGACCCTTTAATACAGTTCCTCATGTTGTGGTGACCACCAATTTCATTGTTACAAATTGAACATAATTAAAGCATAGTGATTAATCACAAAAACAATATGTAATTATATATGTGTTTTCCGATGGTCATCAAGTGAACTTTGAGCTTTCCATAATAGTACACACAATAGATCCTAAATTTCATTCGTTGGGTAGGCAAATGGCCATCTGCATTCCCCCTGCTGGAAGCCCTGTGCCTAGCAGGTATCAGTTGCTATCTTTACATTCCTTTGCTACAATCTATCCATCAACTCTGAGTAGCTCTGAGATTTATGCCCCAGTAGTGGAGTTACCACCCTTTCTGCTGTCTACCTTATGCTTTTATACTCACCAGTTTTAACTAACATGTGCAAGAGGGTCACTAAGTATTAATAAGTCACTTAACTTCTCTGCATTTTATTTTTTAAAAAGAGAGAGGGAGGGAAGGAAGGAAGTACAAACACTTGTTATGTTCACCCTCCAGAAATGGTGGGGGGGATCAAATGAGGTAAACTATATATTAAAGTATTTTGAAAACCCTGATATGTGATTTAAAAAAAAAACACTATACTATTGGAATTATCATTGTTTGAAGTATTTT
>NW_005361493.1:0-548 GCF_000412655.1 Myotis brandtii
CAACTGGTGAGCTCAGTGGCGGTGGTGGGAGCCTCTCGTGCCTCTGTGGCAACGCTAAGGATGTCTGACTGACGTGTAAGGCCCGTTCCCCAGAGGAAGCGGGCCTAAGCCATCAGTTGGACATCCCCTGAGGGCTCCCAGACTGCTAAAGGGTGCAGACTGGAATGAGGGACCCACCCTGAGTGCATGAATTTCATGCACCAGGTCTCTAGTTTAAAGATAAAAACCCAGCCATTTTATAGAGCCTAGATGAGTTCTAGGCACAATAGAGGTTCTGAATCAGTGCTGGAATGCTAAGTTGATCATTCAACGATCATACAACTCACCCCAGCTTCACTAACAGAGACACTGTTTTTATCTGTAAGTGAATATCAGATTTATGAGCCTTGAGATGAGATAAAGAACCATAAGGGTCTATGGTAAGTAACACCCATCCTCGAGTTAGAAGGGCCCTGCCACTTGGTATTGACCTATTACCAGAGATTTGCTGTGACTAACATTAGAAACGGCCTGAATTTGAGAGACTTTAGGTGAAACATGTAGCACTG
>NW_005361494.1:0-496 GCF_000412655.1 Myotis brandtii
TCTAACTCTAGAACTTAAAGAATTAGAAAGAGAGCAAGAAGAAAAGCTCAGAGTGATCTGAAGGAAGGAGATAATAAAGATCAGAGCAAAAACAAATGACATAGAGACCAAAAAATCAATACAAAAGATCAATGAAACCAAGAACTGGTTCTTTGAAAGGATAAACAAGATTGATGAACCTCTAGGCAGCCTCACCGAAGCAAAGAGAGAGTACCCAAATAAGAAAAATCAGAAATGAAAGAGGCAAAAAAACAACAGATCCCACAGAAATACAAAGTATTGTGTAAAAAAAAAAAAATGCTATGAACAACTCTATTCCAACAAACTAAAAAACCTAGAGGAAATAGACATATTCCTAGAAAAATACGGCCTTCCAAAACTCAACCAAGAAGAATAAAAAAATCGCAACAGGCCAATAACTAAGGAGGAAATTGAAGCAGCCATCAAAAATCTTGCAGCTGGGGGATGAGGGGACATTGGGGGGATAAGGACACAT
>NW_005361495.1:0-692 GCF_000412655.1 Myotis brandtii
TTTAAAGGGTCAGAAGGTTGAGAACCACTGGTCTAAAAGAATGAGATACTCGCCTGGTCTGTGCCATTCTCACTCTACTTACTCAACCTCACAAGGGAAGAAGTTTCTCCCTTGACCAGCTGGACCCAAGTTCCACAGGGCCCCAACAAACTAAGAGAGCATCTCCACCTCTTTTCTACCCACACACAGTGGTGTGCCTGGAATGGTGCAAACTGGCACCCTTCATGCCCCTCCTGGGTAGGATTCTACCCCTCTACACTGCAGCTCCTAGTCTCATGTCTATAATTTAAAAGGTGGCCCTAAACAGACTAGTAGCACCAGCGACAGATGGGGGGTGGAGGAGGGATTTTCCTCAAGGTTGACACCATGGAGGTAAACATCTACTCTGATAAAATATAAATCTGGCCTTGTAGATGAACTTGCCTTGTTAGAAAAGTATAGATGCCTTAGGAGAGAGTCCTAAGGTGGGCCTCACCTATATTACTTGTTGAGCAAATAGTGATATTGGAAAGCATACCAATCAATCAGTAAATGTTATTGCACATCTATGATGTACAAAGCTAGATTCTATGAGGGATACAGAGATGAATAAAGCCCCAACCCAAGCTCTTAAGATTTAAGTGGAAACTTACCCATGAAGTAATTACTGCAAACTCCCTATTGCTTACAGGGCACTGAGGTGGCTATTAATA
>NW_005361496.1:0-240 GCF_000412655.1 Myotis brandtii
ACACAAATGCAGTCTCCACCCAGTGGTTCTTCAATGGTATGAATCTGCGGCTGACGGAGCGGATGAAGCTATCCTGGAACGACAGAACCCTCACCATAGACCCCGCCAGGAGGGAGAATGCTGGGAATTACCAGTGTGAAGTGTCCAACCCCATGTGTTCCGCTGACAGTGAGCCGGTTGAGCTGGATGTAAAATATTAGTGACCCTCCTCCTCTCCTATATGTTACTAAACTCTGAATA
>NW_005361496.1:562-4924 GCF_000412655.1 Myotis brandtii
GCCCATGTGGGTAACAACACTGATCTTTTTTTTCTCCCTGTTTGACTTATTTCAAAAAATTTCTTAAGTCTTTTTGAGTATTTTTATTTATATGGCTACAGACTTATTTGCATAAACTCAATAGGACTCTGTCTTCCTTGTTAATAGGGTATAATCAGAAACCTTAGTAATATAACCAAGGCTTTGGCTCAAATTTCCTAGTTCAGATTGATGCCCACAGAATTAGAAATGACCTCACCTTTCATGGAGCTAAATTTGACCTGCAGGTTTTTTTGGAAACTCTTGGAGATGAGGGCATTACCCAACGCTAGAGGGTGCGGCTTCCTAACCTCAAGAGGCTGTTAGAACTCCCATCTTCCGTTTCATAGAAAAACCTGTGTCAGAGCAAACTATGTGGTAAATGTCAGTTCCTCTGCACTTAGGTCACTAATCAGGCCAATTCCAGTGACACCAGCCATGTTGTAGGATGGAGAATACTCTTCTTCCTTGGAGGTGACCTGTGGTCAAAACGAAGGTGACTGTAGAGAGCAATGTAATGTCTCCATGGAGAACTCTAGAAGCACAGTATTCGGGGAGATCAGATCCTGGCTGTGTTCAGGAACTCTCAGCTACTTTGCATCTGTTTATAAATTGCTGGGAAATTTCACCTCTTTATACATTGCTGGAAATGATAAAGATGTCAACTGGGTCTTGGCTGAAAGAGATTTAGTTGTGTTTCCCTCCACTGTACAGAAAGCAGATTTGTTCTGAACTAGAGGCCTTTAATGTTCCTCAGAGTCCCTAACCTTTACACAGTTTCTTTCTGACAAAATGCCTTTGTCTTCCATCCTTAGACCATTTCTTTTATTATTGTAATTAGTAAATGCAGGTCCTTTCTCTGCACTTTTGAAATATACATAAGTCTCCTAAAAAGCTTCTTGCCAGTGTTATGACCCAGAGAATAACTGTCTCAAGCACCTGGCCCCATTCGTTTGAAATTTATTCTTCCTGGTGTCCCTGTGTCCCAGTCTCTGAGGGAGGGTAGGAGCCTAAGTTGGGTGGGGACATTTACAACCAAGATGTGAAAAGACCTCCTGCCAGGTCTTCAGGAGATGGTTTACATTTCCTTTCTGTAAAGCCCATTTCAAACACAGATGCCTATAATTCCTTCTTCTTTCTTAAAATCTCCCCAGCCTTTTCTTTCAGGGGTGTTGAATTTCATCTCACTGCCCTATTGTAGGGTTCTGAAGAATGTCTTCCTTGCCTCTTTAAATGTGTTGGACACCTGTTTTATTTTGTCATCATCTACCTGTAACTAGCTGATCCTGTCATTTTGCTCACATTGTCGATCCTTACCTTATTTTCAAATTTTCCAATTTCTTTCCTTATCAGACTAAAATCCTCCACATAAAGGTCTCCAGTTTTCCTGCCTTACTTCTGACTTGGCATCCACAGCATCATCTGACGTGAATTCCTAGATGCTTTTGAGGCTCCAAGTTGCCTCAGGATGGCCTTTGCACCAGAAACTGAGAAGACATGCAGGCCTGAAAGGGCACACGTCCACAGGGACCAAGACCTCAACAGTGTTCACATTTATTTCCACTGCTCCTTCACGGAATAAGATCACAGAGATTTTAACAAACATTCTGTCTTGACCCTTACAAACTCTAGTAAACATGCAGGTCCCTGACATGTGAGCCACCCACAGGCTGTCACTAAAAGATGCTGTTTTGTGTCCCCTGTGACCTGGAGCTCAGCCAACCAGGTGTCCTCATAGTTTGCTTTCTTCATTGTTTTTACAATTGCCAGGTGCCGGTTCTTACAGAATCCACATCAAGAACCTGGGAAATGGAAATAAATCTGCCTGTGCCCTGTGGCCTCTGGGATATTTAGTTATACTCCTGTGAGTGCTAGCCAGAGGTGGATTGTGGGTAAGCAAAAGTGGGCTTAGAGGGGAGCTGTTGAGTGATAGGATCTGTTCAGAGCCTGGATGATAAATTGTAAACCCAGGGGGGTTTGGAGATGTTAGGCAGTATATGAGGTCAAGGGGAACTAAAGGTGCCTTGCAGGTCGGCTCTTTTGGGGAGGGCTCTCGATGGGGCTGAGGGATATGAGTGAGGGCCTACTTTCTACATGTTGAGTGAGAAGCCACTGGAGTTGGTATAGTGAAGTGGGAATGCCGTTCTCCCAAACTTGGATAGGTGAAAGAGGTGAGACACAGGGTTGGGGGAAAGAATAAGGTTCTTGAAGATTGATATTCGTGTCCTGACATTTGGAAAAAGAGGGAGCACCAAATATACTGGCTGGCAGGAGGTACAGAATGGACATAAAATAAGAAAGAAGAAGGAAACGCAAATGAGCATCTTGTAGGGAGTTAGGAGTCTGAAAATTGAGGAGGGATGGGACACCTTGAATGCAGAAGATGAGCATAGGGAATGTGGTATTTGAGCCATGAAATTAGTTGAAGTCCAGGGTAGTCAGACTAGAACAGGGCTTGGCATGGAGCCTGGAGAAAGTGGGGAATCCAGGGCAGGCTTGAGGGTGAGGACCAAATTGAGGGCCATAGGTGTCCATCATCGTCAAGCTCCATCCCAGGAGAGATGTGTGCATCTGGCTCTCAAAGCAGTTTCCCCAGAATCTGGGAGAGCCATGAAAGGCAAATCTCACCTCTATACACCAAGATTTGCCTCAACTGAGTAAACATGTTAGCCATGTCTCCGGGGATTTGTGTGTCAGTGAGTAAGTCTGAATAGGAGCCTGGGGACAAGTGAGGAAAAGGCTGATGGTATGTGTATGTTGGGGGAGAAGAAATTGAGGGCTGGCATGAACTTGTAATGTGTGGAGCATTTTCCTTCTTTGTTGACTAGTGAGAGTAACTTTCTGTGATTCCACAGGTAAGAGCTCTGTGGTAGGTCACAGGGATGGAGTGGTAGGTACCCACCTGTCCTTGTCTAATCCAGGATGTGTCACTTGCATCTGTGATGGATGCTTCTCTCCTCACCTGAACTTATGTTGGTGGGTGTGGTAGAACCCAGATTATGATGGGCAGTACTGCCAACCTGGTCACATTACAGACCACGTCCAGACTCTCCATCTCTCCTCAGGCCTAGAAGCCTGTTGGGAGCTGTTGTTTTATTGCCGTAGAATATATGGCCTTGTTCACAAGGAGTCTGCCCAGGAGTAATTATTTTATTAGGTCTCACCAGAGGTTTCACAAAGCACCTTTCATTCTTCTAACATCAATTAGCAACTTGTCCTTTTCTCTGGAGGGTACATCCAGCATGGCCCAGACTAGTGGAGCCATCTGGGGCAGATCCCTGAATGGTCACAGATGTGGATGATCCCTGAATGGTCAACGATGAGGATGACCCTATAGCTTATGCTTTGCTTAAACAGCTTATCACAAGAGTTAATCCTGTCTCTGGTGTCACTGTCATTACTGATGTCATTGTCTTAGAGCATCAAGTTAGCAGGCATCACTTCCACCCTTTGGAGCACACGTGTCTTACTAAGGCATTTAGAAACTTACAGTTCTATTTTTCTTTAGCAGGAAAGCCTCTATTTCTCACCATTTTTATGACTTGAGTTTGGCATTGAATTAACTTGGAGAATGAACACATCCATTTGCCCTGGTAGGCAAGGCCGCTTCATGGTCTCATAATTTGTGCAGCCATTTAGAAGGGACTGTGGTAGGTTTAATAGTTTGCTTTTATCATCCTGAAATTCTTAATTTGAACAAAGAGCCCAGAACTTCCACGTGACTTTTCATAGTCCTTCCCCTACACCTGACCATTATTTGGGAAAATTCTGTAATGTGATCAACAGAGAGTAGTACAGCGGCAAGGAAACCTGGAGAAGCTGTGAAGGGATGTAGAGAAGTATTTGGCTTTTTCTACTCTATGGCATTACAAGTGTCTAATGAGCAGGACCATCCCACGCCCACCTCTGTAGGTCACAGAAGGAAGGTTCTTTTTCTATGATGTTCACTGGAGATTCAAATTTAAAGAAATCTCAGGTAGTTGGCTCAAAGGTGAATGGCATTAAACAGACACAATAAGCCTACACTAAATATTGGTCTTTAGAAAAATACTGGAGAGAAGAGAGAGAGAGAGAGAGAGAGAGAGAAAGAGAGAGAGAGAGAATTGGTGATGAGAATGAAATCAGCTGAGTTTTCATCTTCCAAAAAGAAAGACCTTGCAGTAAATAATGCAAAAGATTAGTAAATAAACTCAAAGAATGTCATTTAAAAACCTCTCTCTCTCTCATTCTCCCATCCTCTCTGCAAAAAATCAATAAAATATATTTTTTAAAAAAGAAAAACAGCATGCTTGTCTTGTTCATGATGTTAGTAACATTTTCCAAGTTTCTTCATGGAATGTTGGT
>NW_005361496.1:5127-5473 GCF_000412655.1 Myotis brandtii
CTGGGTTGGGCCATCTTTATTGCCTAATGAATTATTTAAAAAGAGGTAAATGCCTTTTCACTTTCTATAAAGTTCCCTTGGCCCCGGAGATGGACAGAGGTGGTAGCCTGCCTTCCACAACATACATGGAATTTTACATAAAGAATGGGACCTCATCTTTTTTGAAGTTAATGACAGAAATAATTAATGAAAGCTCATGAGAGGAAACTACTACCTGATGATGAGGTCATAGGAAACATCAGCAGGGAAGGTGTTTCCTATGCTGACATTACAGAGCTGTCCGGGGAACAGGTCAGGGGTCACGCTGGCGTTATGTGGTGTCAGAGAAGAAGTGCAGCCCTCTCCT
>NW_005361497.1:0-748 GCF_000412655.1 Myotis brandtii
TCTCTTTTATTAGTGTAGATATATATATATATATTGCAATTTCCATTAAGATACCAACGGCATACTTCATTGATCTAGAACAACTCTCCTAAAATTCATCTGGAATAATAAAAAAAAAAAAAAAAAAACCGATGACCAAGGGCCCGCCTCCACGAGCTCACGGGAGCCTCTGAGCACTGGGCACCCCGACTATTTTAGGGGCTTCAGGTGAGCAGAGGGGTCAGGAAACCTCCCTGGAGGTCAGGCAGTAGGTCTGATCGGGGATCCATCCGTCCTGCTGTCTGCCAACAGCCGCCTCCGGGAGAATGGGAACAAAGGGAGGGGCGGTTTTGCAAACCCCAGAGGGAACCCAGGGTCCCAGGTGCTCTGCCCCACCCGCTGACACTGTGGCTATGAGGGCACCGCGCAGCCAACCAGCCTGATCCGCCCCCACACACACCTGCTGGTCACAGACACAGGGAGCACCCCTTCTGAGGGGAGACACCCACCAGGTGTAGAGAAGGTATACAGAAGGCGCTCAGCGAGGAGTCCCCAGGGTTGTGTTTGCATCTTCATGCTGTTCCCCCCCCCACCGCAATGCCGAAGGAAGCCTGATTCAGGAACACCCCCATGCTGACCCCCCACACGGAAAACAGCGAGTGATAAAGATCATGTCCCCCAGACGCCTGAATCCGCCCCTAAAGGAAGCCGCTACAGACCCCCAGCGGTCCTATAAGGATTTAATCTCCAACATTTATAGGGAACTCTT
>NW_005361498.1:0-471 GCF_000412655.1 Myotis brandtii
CACATTGAAAGGAAATTCATTAGAAGGTGGCTGGTGGTGTGGAACTGGGTGACACGCCCTGGAGCCAACCTCCCGCGGTCCCTCCCCAGCCGGCCATACCTGGGGTGGTGCTGTGGCTTGAAGGGCGTCTGTGGAGTGAATGGGGTCCCTACGGCAGGTGGGGTCCCTCGGCCTGGCCTGTGGGGATCGGGCTGAAACTGGCTCTCCAACATCCCCCAAGGGGTCCCAGAGTGTGAGAGGCACTCTGCAAAGTTGTTGTTGTACAGGGTGTGGAACGCAAACACAAGTGTGCAGTAAACCAGATTCGGGGCAAACAGTGCCCCAGCAACAACATAACCCATGGCCGAAGGTAGAATCACATGGCCCAGCGAGGAATCGGGCTCCCTCCTCTCTGGTTCCCGGGTGCGTCACCAGAGACCACTGCTGCCCTACTGCCAAGTCATTGCAGCTCGGCAGCTCCTGCGTTGAGCG
>NW_005361499.1:0-1947 GCF_000412655.1 Myotis brandtii
GTTTTGAACATGAGGCAATAGGTACTTCACATTTCTTACTCAACCCCCATTAACACTTAATTACATGAGCAGCTATTTCCATTTGTAAATAGATGTAAATATTCTATGTCTTTCGATTTCTCTTCATTTCAAAGAGAAAAGAATTTTCCATGAGAAATTTAATTAGTTTGGTATATTAATGGCTTCACTTATTTCTAGAAATCTCTACCCCACAAGAAAGCTACAGGTGTGTTTTCCTAAGGTCTGGTGAATTGAGGCAAGTTGTTTCAATCAATACAGTATCAAATAACAGCATTAGAGTGCTAGAGACAGAGAATTACCTATGGTTTACAGGCATCTCTGGAGAAAAGGAGCACTAATCTAGGCTGAGGAGGAGAAATAATTAGCTGCTAATCTCATACCTTTTTAGATAGGGTCATGTAGGAATTGACCTTCTGAACCAAACTGAGAAAATTCTTAAGCTCTCAATACTTCACTGTGGCATGTTAACTCAGAGCATTGTTCCACATTCTTATACTCACATCCTTTACCAATCACCAATACCAAAATTTAAGTGATACCAAATCACTGAAATATAGGGTTGTTTTTTAGAAGATTTTGAAAGATGAGTTCTGATTTTTCTGGGAAAAGACCTTTACACGGTGAAGGAATATTAAGATGACTTTTATTATCTCAGGCTCTTAAGGATGTACAGGGGACCTCTGTGTGGATAAGTAAAGGACCCTTCGTGACCAAATTCAATTTTGGTATTCTGTGATACAAAAATTTAAGTGAATGTTCTGGTAAACCACTTTCATTCAGGTGAATTTTTTATTTAATATATTTAAAGGAATATTTGAAATTATAATGAGCTCATTGATTTCTAAAAACAACATTTCTGATAATAATGTATATAATATTGCTATGCACACTCATACATTCATTCAGAAGGTATTTATTGAGAATCTATATTACAGGTAGTGCTACAGATGTTAAGGATAAAGAGTGAGCAGGTGCTGACCTCTCTCTAGTGATGCATGTAATAAATATTTTAAATAAGTATAATCCCTTCAGATTTCTTTTTTATAATACAAATTAACATTAGAAATAACTTTCATTTTTCAGAGACACCCAATGTTTTATGCAGATTATTCATATTTTTCAGGGCTAAGGAGCTAGAACTTTGAATGATAAAAGAAACTGAAAGTGCCAAACAAGAACATACTTACTCTTTTGGAAGGTAATCCTGGCTTCAGTTGACTGTGTAATCCTGGTAGTTCCGAAGGTCAAACTGAAAGTATCAGTGGGGTCAGTTAAGGTGCCCAAATGCTCCTCTCATGACGACATACACATTTATGGATAATTGTTTTCTAGTGGAAAGTGCCCAAAGCTTCTCACTAAAGATTCTATTTCACTTTAAACCTAGGGAACAATTTCTTATATCGGAAAGTAAAGATAAAAAGTCATGTATTTTAAATGTCTGAGAAATATAAGGTAATTTTTAAAGAAGATTTTGAAAGAGATGATTTCTGATTTCTCTGGGAAAAGATTTTTACACAGTGAAGGAAGATTAAGATGACTTTTATAATCTCAGACTCTTATGGATGTACAGGGGCCCTCTGTGTGGATAAGGAAAGGGCCCTTGTGACCAAGTTCAAACATGACTAATGATTTTAATATGCACTGAATTTTGGCAAAATACCTACTAGAGGGAGTGGGAATAGTGTCCTTGGAGACAATAAGATGCAACAATTTTAAGAGACACATTCCAAGTGCAGAACAATAATTGTATGATGATAAGATTTCTGTCTACTCTTCAACCCATAGAAAATGAAGTGTTAAGAAAAGATAAAATTGCTTTGTCTGCATTTCCTATGAAAAAAAAAATCTTGAAAGTAGTATAGACACAATTTCTAATCCGACAACCATAAATATTTTACCAGGGTAAAAATAAATGTTTATATCATA
>NW_005361500.1:0-498 GCF_000412655.1 Myotis brandtii
CTGGATCAAATGGTAGCTCCATGTTTAATTTTTTGAGAAAACACCATATTATTTTCCATAGTGGTTGCACTGGTCTGCATTCCAACAAGCAGCGTATTAAGGTTCCCTTTTCTCCATGTCCTTACCAGCACTTGTCATTTGTTGATTTGTTGATGATAGTCATTCTGACAAGTGTGAGGTGATACCTCATTGTCATTTTAATTTGCATATCTGATGATTAGTGACTTTGATATTTTTTCATATGCCTCTGGGCCATCTGTATGTCCACTTTGGAGAAGTGTGTATTTGCTCATTTTTGATGGAGTTGTTCAACCTTTTTATTGTTGAGTTTTAAAAGCTCATTATATATTCTTAGTGTATACATAATTTGCATTGTGTATGTTGTCCTTTTCTTTCTTGATAATGTCCTTGATATTAAATGATGTCTTTTTTGATGAAGCCCAATTTCTGTATTTTTTCTCTTTTGCCTATGTTTTTGATGTCATATGTAATTCATTG
>NW_005361501.1:0-387 GCF_000412655.1 Myotis brandtii
CCTGGGTTGCCCCTGGAAACCCAGGCTCCCAGCCCCTGCTTGAGTAGAGGACACGGCTTCTAAAATTGAAACTTTGTAGCCTTGAGTGGATCAAGGGCCGGCTAGGGCAGGCAGGAAGCTTGGCTTCCTCCATTGCCCGGGGCAACCCAAGCCTCCTGCTCGCTCCAGCTCCAGGGCCACTGCCAGCTTAGTTGGGTTAATTTGCATACTCACTCCTGATTGGCTGGTGGGCAGGACTGGTGCGCGTGGCTTTAGTGTAGCAGAGGGATGGTTAATTTGCATGTTTCTCTTTTATTATATAGGATAAATGAGTGAGATCATGTGGTATTTATCTTTCACTGACTGGCTTATTTCACTTAGCATAATGCTCTCCAGATCCATCCATGC
>NW_005361502.1:0-6302 GCF_000412655.1 Myotis brandtii
GCTTTGGCCTGGGGATTGAAGGGCCTGAGGTTCGAATCCAGTCAAGGACGAGGGAGGGAGAGAGAGAGAGAGGGAGAGAACATATATGCATAGCCCATGGCCACAAACAACAGTGTGGTCAAGGCCAGGGGAGGGACGCTGGGTGGAAGTGGGCTAAGGGGAAGGAGGGAAACATCTGTAATACTGTCAACAATAATTTTTTAAAAAAGGAAAAAAATGAATAAGTGACATACCAGCTCTAAATACAAGTTATTTTAAACTACTGTCCAGTGTGACCAGTCACAGAAGAAAAACACCATGGCTGAGCTGGCTGTCCCCTTGAGGTACCTCCATGAGGATTTCTCATTCTCTCAGGAAGTACTTCCCTGGGTTATCTCATTTATTGAACCGTTTACCCCCTGACTGTGTCTTGGGAGGATGGTAAGGCATTCATCTACATCAAGCATGTCAAACTCACAGCCCACGGGCCACATGCGGCCTACAATGAATATTTTTGTGGCCCAGCCAATATAACAGCATGTAAGAAACATTTTAATAAAAATTTCGTAACTTAATTTTTCAATATCCTATTATACATAATCTATATATATAAAAGCCCAGTGACCAGAATGGCGGGACGATCAGAATGACTGGAATGACCGCTGGCTATGACGCACACTGCGGCAGCCAACCAGCCTGATCTGGACCCCAATTGGCCCCTCCCCTGGCCAGCCTGGCCCCCAATCAGCCCCCAACATCCTGATTGAGGGCAGAGCTGACAGGCCAACTGCCCGCAGTCCTTCCCCACTGCTGGCCCGGCCCGATGGGCCCCCATTGGTGCGGGCCAGCCAGACCCCACCTGTGCACAAATTCGTGCACTGGGCCCCAATCTCCTGTCATTGATTTTCATTCTGATCACATCTCTGACCCATGTAACCATTCTAAGAGCTGAATAACTTAAAATTCACTGTTATCTGGTTCAAAATAAAGCTGTTCTTGTCATAAGTCATACATCTTTGGTTCTTATTTTGCTATTCTCTAGAAAAACATATTTTTCCACATTTGTCTTTAAGAGGACTTGCTATACATAGAATGGAAAATGAATAGACACACTTCAAATCTGTGCCAAGACTGAAGCAGAAAAGGAAATTTGGGCTTTATTGTATTTGTATTACTCACTCATCTGCTTCATTTCTCATATTCCTGTCATAAAATGAAATCATTTCATTCTTGCTTGAAAATTGCTCTCAGATTCTCCTATGAAAACAGTGTCATAAAAAGAAGGACTATAAAGCAAAAGTTAAATGCTGCACAATGGAGTTTTTCCTCCTCTTCAATGTAGACCTTTATGGTTCCTAGGCCAGTCATTAACCCCAAGGAGAGGTTCAGCAGTCTCCTTTTATTCCTGCTTTAGTTAAGTCTTCACCTGTTCCTTAGATGTCCCTGATAAACACTAGAGTAATTTGATATTTTTCTGTGTGCACTTGCCATCTGTGTAAAATTCACTTAATTTGTACCAAGAGGGACTGAATAGCCTCCCTTTTCTTGATGCTGCATTATTTTTCACAACCACAGATACAAGGACATTTTTCATAGCCTTCGAACCAGGAATTCTATATAGTTTCTCCATTAAACTAAAGCACAAAGGAGTGGATTATGAGTAGGAGTGACTCCCATACCACCCTCCCCTCTTCTCTTGCCCCTGACTAAGCTGTCAACTCTTTAACATCCTGTAGGCCCCAGCCCATATCACTACCTTCCCTTTCTTCTATTTCAGACTCTCTCTTCTTTCCTGTCCTGGTTCTTTCCTCCTCTCTTAAGCTTTCTCCTTCCATTTGTTCCTCTTGGTCCCCTTGAAGCGTGTGATTCTGTGTTACTCGGTGTTGAGGCCAGCCACAGACCTATCAACAGAGGGGAAAATGATTCTGAGCACAGCTGGAATTTGCTTAGATTTTGCTGGACTTCTCTTATCACTTAATATAATTAGCCAATGTTTTGCTTGAAATTCAAAGGTGTTGTCTGCTTTAAGTAAGTATAAACATATCCTGAATGACTGTGAATGTAAATGGCATAACCATCATTAGCAACTCAGGGTTTCAAGGCATAACCATTAATGATGGAGCATGGACTTCCAACAAAGGGAAATGTATGTTTATAAATATAAGTTTTTGAATATTTTCTTTAAAATAAGAATTTTTCTTATCTTAATTAAGATAATCTGTTTTTACTAACTTTTAAAATCTCCATTACCTGAAAGGACCAAAGCATTGGAGTTTATCGTAGTCCTTGGTTTTTTAGAAATAAATCATGGGGATATAAAATACAGCATAGGGAATATAGTCAATAATATTATAATAACTATATATGGTGACAGGTGGGTACTGGAAATATTGAAGGGAACACTTTGTAAAGTATATGATTGTCTAACCACTAGGCTGTATGCCTGAAACTAAAACAAAATAATATTGAATTATAAACTATAATTGAAAAATTAAATTAGAAACAAAAACCAGACAAAATCAACCAAGTTATTTGTAAAGTAACTAAGATAAAGAAATAAAATGGAATTTGCTAGCTTAGAAAACTAAATGCCAACAGAGACAAGACTACAAGGGATGCCCTAACTGGTTTGGCTCAGTGGATAGAGCATCGGCCTGCGGACTGAAGGGTCCCAGGTTCGATTCCGGTCAAGGGCATGTACCTTGGTTGCGGGCACATCCCCAGGAGGTAGCATGCAGGAGGCAGCTGATCGATGTTTCTCTCTCATCGATGTTTCTAACTCTCTATTCCTCTCCCTTCCTCTCTGTAAAAATATCAATAAAATATATTTTTTTAAAAAAGACTACAAGGGATGTCTCATAAAATGGTTTTGAGAAGCTAGTGCAATAGCATGTGGAGGGTGATTGCTCTGTTTGCTGAGAGATCGGAAAAGGCTTCATGGAGGTGGGAGTGAGATTTGATCTCCATATTGAGGGAGACTGGAATGTGAGTAAGTGAAAACAATTCAGAGAGGCATATTGGGTAAAGAGACAACTTGAACAAGCGCATTTCAGGGAGAGGGATGTACAACATGTTAGGGAATGATAAATAAGCCAACCAGCTACAGCAGGAAGGGCATTTGGCCCACGGTGATAGGTTGAGTCCAATCAAGGAACAGTGGAATGGTTTCCAGAACACAGCCATGGACTAGTTCATGTACTAGTTAATAGAGTTAGATTCTGGGATAATACAAGGAAGATGTTTGTCCCTAATAGTTCTGAGTATTTAACTTTAACACAAACCCTGTACATTTAATATATTTAAAGGATGCATCACTAAAGGGATGGGTGCTTTTTTTTTTCTTAAGAAGTAGCTACCTGATTGGCTAAGCTTCAGTTTCCCCTTATTTGAGATGCTTCCTATAGTTTGTGGCTTTATATTCTTTGATTATTAATAATTTGAAAAATATTTCATCTGTGTCATAGCTCACAATCGGTAAAGTCACAGAAATTTAGTAGAAATGCTATCAAATATGGGAAAACTTCCATTAAGGTTTTTGTTATTGGCAGTGATGGTGGTAATGTGTATGTACATGTGTTGTTCATTTATAAGCTCTAATTCTTAGAAGATTCACTCTTATACTCTCTTCTGGTTCCATACATTTCAAACGTTACTTCTCTTCCACTCTCAACACATCCAGAGCTGGGTGCTATAGGACATCATGACACAGCCTCTAGCCCTGCCCTTTGTAATTCAGTACAAAGAGTCGTGAGCATATTCCTGAACAACTAACAATAGCTAATCTAGAGTCAAAAATGACTACAAGCATATAAGTATATCCCACGAACGCCAAACTAAATCAAATTCCCCTTAGCTGGATCCTGAAGTATCTATAGGCCCTACAACACCACTCAATATGAGAGGAAGTGTGACAGGGGTGAGGCATAAGTGGAAGGAGACAGCAGTCTTAAATAATTAAGGTTAAAGTGACAACTATTGAAAATTTTATAAAATCATATGATCATGTGAACACATGCTGAGTCCACTCTGTGCTTTATAGAGGGCCATGCAAAGAGGGGCCCTAAAGTTTAAGCTTAATTACCTTCACATTAAATCCTTCCCTGAGAAACCTGTTTTGTTTTTTTTTTTACTTTATTGTTGACACTATAACAGATGTCCCCATTTCCCCTCTCCCCTTTGCCCTCCGCCACCCAGCCCTTCTTCCCTTCCCTCTGGCCCGCAGTAAAATAGAAAAAAAAAAAAAAATTAAAGGCCATGTGGCCTCTAACTTTCTTTATTTGGCATTCAACAGTGATTTCTATATGTTCAATAGAATACCTGACATTTAAAGAATACAAATTACTATAACACATGGCCCTTGACAAGGTGGTCAGCCATATACACATGTAAAACAACTAAAGAGTAAGTCCTGATGAATTACTGCTTATTTTGGCCATATTAAGTCACAGAAGTGGTAAAAGGGTGGAGAGTCCAAAAGTTAGCTGGAAGTGGTGAAATGGTCAGAGAAATCATCTGTACGGAGATACAATTTGAGCCTAACTCTGTGAGACATAAATACAATCAGCCACAGTGGGGCTGGGCCTGAGGACATGTCAAAATGCATTAAGAATATCTCCCATTCTATTCCAGGAGTTAGTGTACTCAACTCCTTTTCAAGAGGACAATGCCTCCACCTAATAGTAGTCCACTGAAATTTGAAAATCAACATTCATTGTTCTTATATAAGTTTTTAGTGTAATGAATTTCTTTGTATTGACATAAGAAAAGCAATGCTGGCCCTAGCTGGTTTTGTTCAGTGGATAGAGCATCGGCCTGTGGACTCAAGGGTCCCAGGTTTGATTCTAGTCAAGGGCACATGCCTGAGTTTTGGGCTTGATCCCCAGGATGGGGCATGCAGGAGGCATCCAAACAATGATTCTCTCTCATCATTGATATTTCCAACTCTTTCTCTCTCTCCCTTCCTCTCTGAAATCAATAAAAATATCTATAATAATATAAGTGTAATATGAAAATCAATGGAACGAACGAATAGCAGAACGACCATCCAGACGACTTTCTGGAAGACCATGCTATGACACCCACTGGCGCCAGGACAGCCAAGGCGGGTGTGATGCGATTGATAGGGGGCCCGGCCATCGCCCCATGATTGGCCGGCAGAGGGAGATACAGGCCACCGGCTGGTGGGGCAATCGATCAATCGGGGGGCCTCCACAATCGCCCCAAAGAGAGAGGCCCAGGCCACTGACCTGACCGGCAGGCTGCAGCGGGTAGGCGGGGCCTCCCTCTGTGGGGCATGATCAATCACCCCAAAGAAGGAGGCCCAGGCTACCTGGCCGGTGGCGCTGCAGCGGGTAGCCTGCGCCTTCTTCTATGGGGGTGATCCATCGCGGAGCCCCAGGTGGGTGGGCGGGGCCTACCTCTTTGGGGCGATCGATCACAGGGCTCACGGACTGTGAGAGAGCACAGGCCGGGCTGAGGGACCACCCCCCCCTCCAGTGCACAATTTCATGCACCAGGCCTCTAGTAGTTTTTTAAAAGACTGAATATTTAAAAAGAAAAAAAAAAAAGCAATGCTGCCATGGGCTGTAGGCCAGACTCTGGGAAAAGCCCTATTATGTTGAATTTGGTATTATAACAGTATTTGGTAAATTGGTGATTCTATCTGTAAAGCTCATCACACTGGGAAACTAGCACTTTTCCATAACATTTTTTATCATTCCACTTTAGAACACACTCGTCCCTTTCATCACTTGGTTGGTGTCAAGCAGATTGTCAAAATTATTGTTTACAACACTCAGATCCTCAGAGCTGTCTATATAGACTTTTTCCTAAGAGGATTTTGAAATAATACCAGTGCACAGAGTTAAAATAAAACAACCATCTCTCAAACTTTTAATAATCAAGTTCCAATTTGAGCTTTGTTTTATCCTCTATGACTTATTTAAGGAATGTCATAAAAGATACATAAGAGAACAATGTGAAAGGATACATATTTATTATCATTAGAATATTTATCCTTAAAAACAACAGAGTTGTCATCACCTCAAGTACATCTCTTTAGTCATATCTTAAATATGTTTGTTGTCTATGAAAAAGACCAATATAGTATATAGCATCCACTCCTTATTTTCTCTCTTTTTTAGGATTACAAGATTAAAGCTAGAGAGACCAAGATGGCGGCATAGGTAAACACCGGAGACTGCTGCCGCAAACAACCACTTCAAAAATACAACTAAAGGACGGAACAGACATCACCCAGAACCGCAGGAAGGCTGGCTGAGGAGAGACTCTTCAACTAGAAGGAAAAATAACAGCACACCGAG
>NW_005361502.1:7870-47586 GCF_000412655.1 Myotis brandtii
GAACTGGGAGGAGGGGAGTTATGGGGGGGGGGGAAGGGGGACAAATGTAATCTGAACAATAAAGATTTAATTAAATTAAAAAAAAAAGATTAAAGCTAAAATAAATTTAAAGTAATCCTAGAAAGCTAAAAAATATACTTAATGTAGAACTGGTTAGAATCCATTAAAGGATGCTTAAAGTAAAACATGCCAGAGAAGGAAATTAAAAAAGAAAGAAAGAAAGAAAGAAAGAAAGAAAGAAAGAAAGAAAGAAAGAGCATTCTTTGGTTAAATGGATACAAAAGTCAACTATTTGCATGTTAATTACCTTTCAGGAAGAACTATTGAATTTATATGATAGAACTATTGTCATTAAATGTCTGTTGTGCTCAAGTATTGAAAGGATGCAAAAAAATAAGAGCAAGTTAATTAACAGGTAAATTAGACCAAAAAGACAATTACTTTTATGTTTATTTGAATTCAACTAAAGTAAATTAATGATAGAAGAGAGCCAATTTCTGAAAATTTCTGAACTGTTTTATATTTTCCTATAAGAACTGGCATTCATTTAGTCAGAAACAAAATATAATTGAACTCCTGTAGACTATAACATGGAGCCTCGTTTGTTTTTTCTTTTTCTTGTTTTCTTATCCTATGCAGCTTACTTCTCCCAAAACATACAGAGAAGCCTTCAGGAGAGAAGATTTTTAGAAAACCTCCAGAACATGTATCTGATAGCCACAGATAATCTCTGTCAAACTTTTAAGTAGGTTGTACTTAGGATCCACATATAATTTATCCTCTAAACAAAGATAGTTTTGAAATTAAAAGGGACTACTATTGTTAATAATTAGCAGAGAAACAGATAATGGAAGCCAGTAGTCTCTAATGGTTTAGACCAGGAGTCCTCAAACTTTTTAAACAGGGGGCCAGTTCACTGTCCCTCAGACCGTTGGAGGGCCAGACTATAGTTTAAAAAAAAACTATGAACAAATATACAATATTTGTATTTGCATGTGGCCTGCGGGCCATAGTTTGAGGACCCCTGGTTTAGACCTAGCATAGCCTTCTAGTTTAAACTCTTTGATTTGAAATTAACACCTTAACCTCCAGGCTACCCCCAAACCTCTCCTGAAGGGCAGGTCTAAGGTCATTGGCCTTGTCCTGGGTACTGATTGGACACCAAAGCTAGAGGGAACCAATCAATCCCATAGACAGGTTGAACCAATCAGACTGCTACCTTTCTGAATTTGAACAGAGACCTCCGGAGGATGATATGCACTGAATAGGAAGGTTATGTGTTGAGTCTGTGTTGGATCAGCACCACATACCAGCCAAAATTACAAGAGAGTGCCAGAACAGAAAAGTCAGGCTGGAGAAGAAAGTAAAAAATAAGAGAGAGATGAAGCACCAGGAGCCCTAAAGAAATCTAACTTTGCAATTCAAACCCCTGTATAGCTCAGCTGAACTTAAAATAAGTTTCTCAAGTACAAATACTCTTATCATATGATCCCACAATTGTGCTCATTGGTATTTAGCCAAATGAACTGAAAAGTTATGTCCACACAATGACCTGCACATGCATTTTTATAGCAGCTTTATTCATAATTGCCAAAACTTAAAAGCAACCAGAATGTCCTTCAGGTGGTGAATGGACAAATAAACTATTAACAGTCACACAATAAAATGTTACTCAGCATTATAAAGAAATGAGCTATCAAGCCATGAAAAGACATTGAGGAACCTTAAATGTATATTGCTAAGTGAAAGAAGCCAGACTGAAAAGGCTTTATACTATATGATTCCAACTATACGACATTCTGGAAAAGGCAACATTATGGAGACAGTAAAAAGAATTTTGGTTGGAGGGATAAATAGGCAGAGTACAGAGAATTTTAGGGCAGTGAAACTATTCCATATGCTACTATAATTGTGGATACATTTGTCCAAATCCAAAGAATGTATAACACCAAGCATGAACGCTAATGTTAACTATGAACTTTAGATAACTATGATGAGTTAATTGTAGGCTCATCGATTGTAATAAATGCACCACTCCATGCAGGATGTCCATAGTTGGGGAGGTTGTGCATGTGTGGGGACTAGGGGCATATGGAAACTCTGTACTTTCCACTCAATTTTGCTATGAATCTAAAACTGCATTAAAAAGTAGTTATTAATTTTTGAATGTAAAAAGGAAAACATAGAAAAATGTCTGGAATACACATATTTCTGCTAAGAGGGATTATCTTTAAATGGTGGAATTATGGATGCCTTAATTTCTTTCCTCTTTTCATTTGACAAAATTTCCCCAAATTAATTTTTTAAATTTGCTCCCCAAATATTGTGAGATTTAAAATTACATTCTTTAAATAACTTCTATTTATACTACCCTGATTGGAGTTACTTTATGCCTCAACACTATTCCTGATTGGAACGTAGATAATGAAGGATGATACTTTATCTTCTTCCTCCAATCAAAGCCAGTCTCACTCATATTGACAAGTGACTCAAATGGACTCTGTGTATTACATCACATTAAAGGCAAAAGCCTTACAATAAAGAAACTTAAATGCCATTCACATAGATTAATTTCTTTTCTCCTTAATTGAGGTAAAATATCAGTAAGTCAGAGAAATAACAAATATTTTGAAAATGAATTTTAGGTCCTTGTTAGACAAAATACTCGATTGCATCCTTGAGATCAAGAAGAAAAGTGTTGAATGATAATATAATTTGATAGCTCAAATAAAAGACTACTCAGTGGTTAAGAACATGGGCTTAGTCTCATATTATCTGGATTAAAATCTTATTTCCATAGCTCTTTAGCATGTGACCCTGATATTAGTTTGCTTTTATTTTTTTCAACCATAAGAATGAAATAATAATGTACTACCATATTTACTGAGTTGTTTCACTATGCTAAATAATGCATGCAATGCAATTATTGAAGCACCTTGCACATGATAAGCAATTATCATTAGAATGTAAATTAATGGATTGATGTCAAATTACTGAAAAGTCAGAAGAGTTGTGTCCTAGAAAAATGTTCTTTTCTATGACTTTCTATCATTCTCCCAATGAATGGATAAAGACAAAGATGGCATGATAATGGCCTTTAAGTGTCTTTTAAACATACTTTAGAATATACTTATTTCAATGTCTGGACAAATAAATACTCAATATTGTTTCAAAATACTTCAATATCTTGAAGTGTAAAAATAAATTTTAAACAAAGATTATTGTAAAATCCTAAAATTTGTTTTAAAAAATTCAAAGCACACCTCTGAGGGAGGTAGGGGAAGGTGGGTAGAAAGTGATCAAACAAAAAATTTGTATATATGGGCTAGAAGGGGTCAATGGGGGAAAAGGAGATATATGAAATATTTTCAACAATAAAGATTTAAACAAACAAATAAATAAATAATTCATGACACAAATGTAGGCTAGAAGAAAGTTTCTTTAATTCAAATGAAAATTAGAGGTTTTAGTTATATGGAGCACAGTGCAAGTCAAGTTACTCTTAACTACTTTGTTAAGTTTTAGATCACAGAGGGCCATTAAATATTAGACTAGAAGAGGGTAACCAGATTGATGAGGTAATTTGACAAGGATATTTTTTATTTAAAAAATGTTTGATGAAATAGGGAATGTTTGACTTAAAAATGAGATATTTGTGAAGGCATTAAGAACTTAATCCACCATTATGAAATATTTTAAAGAAAAATGATATTGATATCTTCTCTCTTCATTAAGGTAAAAGTAGAACCAGTGAAAGCAGGTATCATCCTATATAATAAAAGGGTAATATGCAAATTGATCCTAATGGCAGAACGACCAGTTGCTATGATGTGCACTGACCACCAGGGGGTAGATGCTCAATGCAGGAGCTGCCCCCTAGTGGTCAGTGCACTCCCACAGGGGGAACTCTGCTCAGCCACAGCCGGGTTGCCAGCGCAGCAGCTGTGGCAAGAGCCTCTCTCTCCCGCCTCCTCCACAACTCTAAGGATGTCCGACTGTGGCCTAAGCTGTCAGTCAAACATCCCCCGAGGGCTCCCAGACTGTGAGAGGGCGCAGGCCGGGCTGAGGGACCGCCCCCCCAATCCCTCAGTGCACGAATTTTCATCCACTGGGCCTCTAGTATCAATATAAGATTCAATTTAAGGAAAAATAATTAGTATTGCCTGCCTGTGGTTCAGTCTGGGAGGGGGAGTGTGAACTAGCCCAGAGATGAGCTGTTCATGCAGAATAGGGGGCTTTGCAGGAAAGAATCCCAAGATTCTAGGGTTCTAAGACTTGATTATCTGTCTCTCATACTCCTACTTCTCCTGCCTTAGTGTGCTGCCCATGATCCTCCCTGTGTAGATCTAAATGCCGTCCATCTTTTGGAATCCTGCTGCAATCACTCCTCTGATTTTGACCCTAATCCAAAGCTTTCCACTAATGACCTATTAACTTCATCATTGATAAAAGCCATTTGATAAATGCACAGTCTCTTATTAGTTATTTATTTGGCCCCTTGAAGTCACTACCTTTTCCTGTGCATCTCTCAGTAATAACGTAAGAACTTCAAGAACAGGAATCACGTTTTACTCTTCTTCTTTCTCTTGCACCGTCTTGTACATATTTCACAAGTACCTAATAGGTATCTAGTGTTTGATTTGTCACTTGGTCTTTTTCCCACTTTATGAGGCCATTGTCAGGAGAGAGTTAGGAGGTATCTGGCATTGAGCTCCTAAATATTTAGCTCCAGCAAGAATCATAGTCTCTCCATCTTGTACCTAAAAAAACTAGTGTTGTACTAACCATAGAGTACAGCTGAGAAAACCTTTTCCACATTTTTATTTTACTTGGAATTATCTTCATACAATTTCTGTCATTGGGAAAGGTAGAAAAACACTCAGCACAGCTCCCCAAAGCTTGTCTTCCTGGTGTGTGACACATCATCACACACATCTGCTATGCCTCTGACAGCATAGCTTTGCAGCCTGTTTCTATGGTAATTTTAAGTTTATATAACACCTGTTTCTCATAATCTTTGTGAATATTTCTTAAGTATGTGAAAATTACATACACTTTAACTTTAAAATGATTTAATTCATGCTGTAGACATTAGGCAATAATTATGAAACAAAATATGTCATAACACAAAATACCTTCTGCCTGATATCTTTCTACTGGTAAGATAACGACAGTCATGTTCTGAATGATGAAAATGTAACAATTTTTCTCTTTCCTGATATGCTTTTCATGCAATAAATATCACAAAAAATAATTTAATTGATTAAGTTTTTAATATAAAATGGAAGATACAGGATGTGACTATTTTACCTATTTATCCCATTTTTGTAATAAATGTAATGTTTATTTTAAATAAATGTTTACCACTTTTTCTTTGTGGTGTGTTCTTTATTTTTAAACATATTTTCTATTAATACATTCAAAGGCAAGATACCACATTTGAGAGCATTCATCTCAGTTTTCAGAGCAAACAGGCCACAGATATGTCTTCAGATGAAAGAGTTCTTCAAAAGGATATTTTGTCCCGATTTTTAAAAATACACACAGCAGCTTGTCATATTAAAAGACAAATAGTCTTTATGAAAACACAAACGGCATCCCCACCAGAATAAAACATCAAGAATGTATTTGAGCAAATGTGTTTTTATTATATGCCCAGAAAATTGTATATTTTTCTGTCTCTGGGGTGTCTACTAGAAAACTCAAAGGCAAATCTGTGGCCCAAGTGTAGCCAGTGTGACAGTCCTCGAGATGCATTTTATGCAATAACCTCATCCCTGGTTTCATCTTCTGCATGTAAGTCTAACATTACTTGGTAAATTTTAGCATCGTTTTACCTTTACTTCCCCTTCGTTTGGAAATCTAAATATTTTTCTTACACATTTGAGATTCTTTCTGATTTCACCGGCTGTATCCCCACTCCTGCCCCTGGTGGGAGAAATAAAGACATGGGATTTGGGCTCCCTCAAATGCAAATGTAACAGGATGTTAAAATTGGCCTTTCCTGGTATTGAGAAATTTTTGCAAAGACCCCAAGAGTCCATAAAAACATGTAAAGGGCTCCCTAAAGGGAGGCCCTAACTACCTATGCTGGGCAAGATACGAGAGTGGGGACCCAGCTGGGCCAGCATGCATGCTTTCCCACCTCCAGCCTAATGGGGATGATGTCAGAGATGCCAGGGAGGAAAGCCTGTTCTGGAGGGTTGTCAGTGGACTGCAAAACTTCACAACTTCACACCCCCATGGAGAATCTTTCCCCCAAGAGAGAGGTCTTTCCCCCAAGCGAGAGTGACTGAGAGAACCACTGGGATGATTTGTCCCAAGTGCCCTGGCATTTGAGAGGATAGAGACTTACTCTTGCCAGTAGGAAACTAAGAGAGATTGTACCCAGAACCACCCACCTAGGACTAAGGAGCAAGAGAACCTCCAAGTGTTGAGGTTCACTTCCTTTGGGGATGGTAAAAGGATGCCTGAGATTTCTCATGGCCAAAGGGACCTACCGTAAGAAATCGGTCTTCATTTATTTTATTTTATTTTTATTATGTTTTTTATCCTCACACGAGGATATGTTTATTGATTTTTAGTGAGAGAGAGGCAGGAAGAGAGAAACATCGATCAGTTGCCTCCTGTATATGTCCCAACCTGCAACCTCAGTATGTATGTGCCCTGACCAGGAATAGAACCCGCAACCTTCTGGTGCCCAGGATGACACTCCAACCAAATGAGCCACCCAGCCAGAGCCTCCTTTATTTATTTTAAAAGGTACTTCCCTCTGCTTGAAAGCATGTAGGGACCCAACAGAGAGCATTTGTTTGGGATGGTCCATAAGAAATCCAGTGGTTGAGCTAGAGAAAGTTTAAAATATATATATTAGGCATTGACTACAGCAATGCTACTATAATCAGAGGTCCCTAGGAAATAAATCACACACACACACACACACACACACACACACACACACACACACACACTTGAAGAGCATAGGGGGCAAGAATATAATTGGAAACCCACCTATCATGACCTAAATATTTAAAAGTATAAATGAAACTAATAAATTGTTAAATAGAATATGTTTCATCTCCTCACTTAAAAGTATAATTTCAGAATGATCTGGAAGACCAGGTTCAGATTTACAATTTAGACTCCTCTGAGTTCCATGACAGACCAGGGCAGCAAGAGAGGTGGAGGTGGGGGCATCCTCAGTCTCCAGCCTAGATTCCTCATCCTGATTCCTCTCCCCAATGCCAGAAGACCCATGTGCATGCATATGAACACTCAAACGCAAACCATCAAGCTCTGTCCACTTACCACCCCCAGCAAAAAGTCACCCTTGGCCATCACCTGGGCATAGGAATGTACACAGTGGGTGTGGCCTGCTCTTGGAATAGAGACCTGGAGAAGGGGCCTGAAGAGGGACTGGAAAGTCAGGGCCACTTGGAAAAGGAATTCCACGGTTCCAGGGACTGAGAAGGGGTCTGGAAGGTGGGCTTCTAGTCTCCTTGAGTTTGTGGAGTCCGCATTCCACGTAACTGGAAGAGGGTACACTACAGAGTGGAGGCCAGGCCAGAGGCCCTTTGTGCCTGGATTTAAAGTTGATGCCTTGTACCCACACTGGACACACACACACACACACACACACACACACACACACACACACATACTATTGAAGTAAGAGCTGGCCAAAGTGCCTCTACCACATCCAGAAGGAACAAGGGCAGTGTTAGAACCTTACGACTCCCCTAAAATGCACAAGCCATGCCTTTTCTTAATTCCCTCTCCGCCTTGGCTCAAGCCCAAAGAGGTCAGATACCTTGCATAACAACTGAGGAATGGAGGTCCTTTGAGAGAAGCCTATCACATGGCCTCCTCCTTACAAGCCCCCAACCAGAATCAGGCCAGAGCAAGGGGAGAGAGGGGGCTGTAAATCAAATGAGGATAGGAGTTTTGTCTATTTCACTCAACTGGACATTTTAATTACCAAAATGAACCTGTTTATTGTTTTATAGTCTCAAAAATTCTAGAACTTGCCTTGGAATTTTCTTTTATTCAGGAGTATTGAAGACCAAATGGGAGACTAAGTTTAAATGAAGTGATAAGAAAAAATAGCTTTAGCATCTCAGTTTCCTGCTCCCAGCTCATTCAGTATACCAGTTACACAGGCACTGCTCAAAGAGATGATGGTGTGGTAGGAGTAGGGAGGTTCAGTAAGAGTAGATAAGGTGGCTCTGATTCTCATCCGAGGATAAGGCAAGGCTATGGCATGGCTGCTCAGCATTAAAAATGCTATATAATAAATGCTCCAGAGCACTTGCTCACAGCTGAATCACTGCTTTATACATGATATATGTACATAAAGTCATAGGTGTCAGTGTACCCTGCCTATGGTTAATGTAACTCAGAAGGGTACTTCTTAAGGGGTCCTCACAACAACCCCCTATTTAGGACAGGAAACAGAAAGCAGACCTCACGAGAATCCCCAAATACGTTTGCTTTGGCATTACTGTATTTTTTTCTGTCAAAACATGCATACTCTGCTGAGATCTTTGGAATGGTGTATTTATCTCATATTTTTAGCACAATAAGAAAATTCCAAATTGATCTTGCAATGTGGCTTATTAAGTGCAAGAAATTTTTATGTACAGCATTTGTATAGATCAATGAAGGACTCTTCGATGTGTGCTTTGAAATCTTTGCATAATATTAACAACGTGTCTGAAAATGAATGTAATTTAATTACTGCTACTTGGCATTTGCTAGTAAACACCATGCAAATTCATTTTAATCCCTTCTGTTTTCATGGTATCAAGTCAAAAATGGCCCAATACCAATGGGATTCTTTATTGTTTGTAGAATTTTAGCCTCTAACTATAAGCTGAATGACACAGGATGGTGTCCTTCTACTAAAGTTACCTGGAGATGTACACTGTTTGGCTATTGCACATTACTGTACAGAATGAAAAGCCTACACTACCAGTATTTCTTTACCTACATACACTGTCTTTTTTTATTATGGTAACTACTCCTATACCTAGGCCCTGGATACTAGGATTTGTTTGTTTCAGCATAGTATGCAGTATACTCAATGTTTATTTTTCTGTTTCACTGAATCATATTTCTAAGCTTTTGCCTTGCTAATGAGGAACTGAAAGATACTAGAGATAGAATGATTATAGACTAATTTTTAGTCAAGACTTAGTCATTTTATCAATACTTCTAGCACATGTGTTATCTAAATCTAACTGATAAATTCCAAACAGAAGAACTGCAAGTCTCAATATTGAGAGAGCTATAAAACCATATAATAACATCTAAAAGTCTATTTGGAAATAAATGGTTAGGTTGGTGATTCAACTCAGGTTAATAATTGCTGCAGACATATTGACCTTTGTACTTACTCAGATGGATTGTTATTTGCTATGTCACTGGACAGCCCTGATTTAGCACTATTGCCTGAGCTTTTTCAGCACTAAGGAATGGACAGCCAGTTTGGGTTTTCTATTCAAAGTTTCATAGAACTTTTTTATTTGTATTTCAAATGTTCAGTGACATCAGAAACAATGAGAGGTATTTTGTTAAGAGAATGTTTAGATGAGGTTCTTAGAGCTTCGGTTATATCTGCAACAGCAAGTGTAGACAAGAATGTGCAAAAAGATTCCTCAATCTAGAAAAAAGTTCTCCTATCCAAACACCTTGTAAACAGAAGCTGGCTCTCGCAGGTATAAATTAGAAATAATCCTGAAAGCTTTTTGGACAGGTGCTGATTAAAGTGGAAATTTCACCAAACAAAATAGATTATAATTGAAAATGTAAGACTATAAGAAAAATAGAATGCAAGTAAGACTAGGTTTCAGAGTTTTCTATTGAATGTGTCCCTTTAGAAAAAACACACATTATTTTTCCATTACAATTTACTATTATTTTGCATTAGTTTCAGGTATGTAACATAGTGGTTAGACACTCATATGCTTTGCAAAGTGGTCCCCCCGATAATTCCAGTGCCCACCTGGCACCATACATAGTTATTACAATATTATTGATTATATTCCCCATGCTGCACTTGACATCCCTGTAACTATTCTGTAATTACCAATTTGTACTTCTTAATTCCTTCATTTTTTTTTCACCCACAACCCCTCCCCTCCGGCAACTATCAGTCTGTTCTCTGTATCTATGAATCTGTTTCTATTTTGTTTGTTGGTTTATATTATTCTTTAGATTCCACATATAAGGGAAATCATTTGGTGTTTGTCTTTCTCTGACTGACCTTTTCACTTAGCATAATACCCTCTAGGTCCATCCATGCTGCCACATATGCTAGGCCAGCTTTTGTAGAGTAGTCTGCCCAGAGCTATAGCAAATTCCCTGGCTGCAACTGCAGAAAACAGGAGCTTCACAGAATATCTATCCAAGCAGAGGAAGTGCCATGAAGTGAGCTGGGTTGGTAACCACCATCTAAGCCAACAATCAATTCCCACCATCAAGGGAGCTAAACGCCACCTCAGACTTTCCAGGCCCCAAAGCTTGGTGGTTACTAAGGCCAAGCACATCGACATCTGACCCAATGCCATGTCTCCTGCTGTTTATGAATCTGCCTCCTCCTTTTCTCCATTTGGTTGGGAAGTAAGTGAAAACAGCTGAAGCAGACCAGATATGAAGCAGAATAAGACATTTATTCAAAATTTTATATTTGAAACCTATATTTGTTGTGATTTTTCATTGAGATTTGATTGCAACATATTTCAAAGATAAAATACCTTTTAAGATCTAAAGGGAATTTTACTGAAATAGAATACAAGGAAATTCAAGTGATTAAAATTCTTTCATATTCTATCATAGTGTAATTTTTTAGATAGATTTGTGATAATAAAATGCCACTTGATCCAGAAGTTCTAATGATTAGAGTGATGTAGTTGCTGAGTTGTGAACAGAATCATTTTCAGGACAGTGACATCCATAGCAGTTCTGATTAGGAAGAATAAATGGTACATGGTCATAGTCATCACATTGTCCAAAAAGGAAAACCTGTTATGTTTGGCTCATATAGAAGCAATGATGCTAAGCATCTCTTCTTTCATGGCACCTGCTAAAGCAATAGGTCTCAATAGGACAGGTAGCAGAAGGTGATCAGTGGGAGACCTCAGAGGAGATTTAATTTAGCTGGTGAGGTATTTAAACCACAACACCACCTGCCCACGTGTGCCAGAATCAGAGGCAAAGGAAGGGGGAAAAAATCTGTCATTTGAAAAACCTTCCTAGATGATTCCACTATCCCTAACACATTAAAACAAACAAACAAAAGCCTCACTGTTTTAAGTAATTGAGCATGACTACTTTAATGACAAATCAAAGGAAGAAAACAAAGCCTATTTTACAATCATATAATTGAGGATTTTAGAACCAGAAAAAAAAAAAAAACCACCAGAAATCGCAATACCCAGCTTGTAGTTGAAGAAACTCATTTTGTAGTTGAAGAAACTGAACATTAGGGAGGTTTGATTACTTAATGTTAGAGACGATGTGGTTATGCAACTAAAAGAGCTTTTTTTCTATCACAGAGTTTTACACGACAGAAAGTTTGATCATTGAATGTTTGCTTACTGCATCCTTTAGCAAACAATTATCGAGCACTTAGTTTGTGGTAGGTATTGCAATTGCATATATTTCTAATCCTCATATCTACTCTATGAGATAAATACTACTTTCTTTATTTTACAAATTGGGTAAGAAAGGACAAAGTCTCTGAGAGGCAAGGTAATCTTCCCATGGTCACGTAAATCGCACTGCTGGGGCTGGGATTTGAACTCAGGCTACCTAACCTCAGAGCCGGCACCCCTAACCATTAGGCTGCACTCCTCTGCCAAGCTGCCTGCTATGTGCCCAGCCCTCGATCAACTTCTATAAATACAGTAGAGGGGGAGATAATCCTACTTTCATAGAGCTAATATAAATAATGAAAAGTAAGCCAAATATGTAGCATATACTTTAAATTTTGATAAGTGCCACAAAGAAAGGGAATAAAGTATTATAAGAAGGAACACCTTAATTTGTGAGGTCAGGGAAGGAAATAGTACTTAAGCTGAGACTGAGAAGGGCCTATTCATGTGAAAGAGTTTAAGGCACAGGAAATAGCATGTGCCAAGGCCCTGAGATAGAAGAGCTTGGCTTCCTCAAGGAACTGAGAGAAGGCCATTGTGACTGGATTCTGGGTAATATCCAGAAATATACTAAAAAAAAAAATGGGGTTGATAGGAGGGGTCCGAGGGAAGAGGGACATCTGTAATACTTTCAACAATAAAGATAAATTTAAAAAATAAAAAGATGGGGTCTTAGATGAGAACCAGATCATGCAGAGCCTTGTAAGCCATTACAAAAGCTAAAGAGCTTGAATTTATTTCTCAGCGGTGGTGCAGCTGTCCTCTTGAGGGTGGGGGAGGATGGCGCACACATTCTGCTCCCTTGATGAGTAAGCCACCTACATAAACCACCTCATTTTTCTCCTGTTCGCTGTCATCTTCTAAAGCTTTTATCATCCCCCCTTTCTCTGAAACTACTGTCATCATTCATAATGACTTAAACATTCACCAGATTATTCACCTAGTTTCCTTAATAATACCATCGCTAATGCATGCTCCCCCCTACCCCAGCCACACACACTACAGTTATATCCTAGCCCTATGTTTCATCAGCACCAATTTCTCCACCTTCAAAATCTCTATTTCGAGCATTTAATTCTCCAATCACCACTTCCAGCCCTTCTAACTTACTGTTCAAAATTTTTGAACCTCGTAGACCCTGTCCCTGAATTTAAATTACATGTTACTTAATTCTTCCCTGCATTATTGGAAATATATAACTCCACTAAAATCATTTAAAAAAATTGGACCTTATCAAGACCTCCATAAACCCCACCATTTTCTCACTACCAGTCCATCTTCTTTGCCCCCCTTTTTCCTAAATTTAAGTATCAGTAGAAAATAAAATCCTTGGCTAATGTCAATATTTAACACAGTTAACCAAACAGCTAAACACTGATGGAGAAAATCACACAGAGCACCCCCCCCCCTTTTTTTTTTTTTGCCTCTGTAACTTGTTTCCTGATTCTACCCAGCCCAGCTGGCTCACTTCCTCCACAGCTCACTTCTACCCCTTTTACTTTCTAAGTAAACTTTCATGTGTATTTGAGTCTTGGCTCTGAATTCTTTCTTAGCTGAACGAAAGGCCTTAATAACCCATGCGCTGGTCCAGCTAAACATCATTCGATGACTCTGTGTGTGATAATTTAATATTGTCTCCCAAGTATGATCTGACTTCCTCTTCCATGACCCTGTAATCTGTCTTTCAAACACAGTGGCCATGAATAAGTGCACAGGCTACAGTGCACATTTAATGCATGATTTGAAAAGCCCATCATTTATTTTTAGCCATCATTTTTAAAATGTTAAATAGCAGCAGAGTTTTCTGTGTGAGTAAATCCCCATATCACACTGATTGTTAAAGAAGAGTAAAGCTAATTATCATTCACATAATCTTTGCATTTGTGAATTCTGATTTCTACAGTGAACAATATTTCTTCAAACTAGGTTTGGACAATTGACTTAGTTGGAAAAATTCATCTAAACTCTAAAGACAGAAAATAGTTTTTGACTGAGTTGATGGAGTTTTGAGCCTTGGTCAAAATAATTAACAGAGATCCTACTGATATAAAACCACAAGGAAAGACACATTGGAAATTTTGACAGAAAGTATTTGATTAAAATGTGAATTTCTTATTGTGGCTGGATTCTTGTTTGTGGCAATACATTGAAACACTTGAAGATCAAGCAGCATTTCATGCTGACAGCATTTGTTGACATGGCTCTGTTCAAGTGACTCAAATTTAACACAATAAATACAAAATTGATTTTTCAGTTCACATTTTCAAAAGGAATAATCTAGGTCACTTTTATGTTCCTTTCACATGGATTTAACTCCTTTAACTTAAAGTCAGAATCTTTAAAATATTGTTAATTTTCTAACTCAAAGTATGAAGATGATAAAGGCAAGCATTCTGCATGATTTGCCAACAATATAGTTAATCCTTACTTTTCTAGATATTTATTTTCCAGTTTATGGATTTAGCACAATTTTGGTTGCTTCTCTAACTTGATTTCTGCTGCCTTTGAGCCATTTCACTGTTTATTAGCAGCTAATTCAGAGTAACCCCGGTAGCTAAGGAGGTTTCAATTTTCTGGAAATAATTTCATTGGGATTAATGTCTGATTGGTGGTTTTCATTTATATGTACCCAATTTCTTCCATATCAGCATTGATCCTTGGCCAAAAATAATCAATGACTGACTTTAGTCAAGAAGAACTTGCTCTTATAAAGTTAAATATATATTCACTATATGGCCCAGCAATACCCCATCTAGGCATTTTTTCCCCAGAGAAATGATGATATATGTTCACACAAACACCTATACATAAGTGTTGATAATAGCTGTAATTACTACCACTAAATACTGAAAAGAAACACAAATGTCCATCCACGGGTGAATGGATAAATAAGTTGTATGTGGAATACAACTCAGCATTAAAAAGGAAAAAACAACCAATACCTGTAACAACATGGACGAGTCTCAAAGCATTACATAAGTAAAAAGAAAGAGCCTCAATACTACATATTGTATGATTCCATTTGAATGCATTTTGAAAGAGGCAAAAGTATAATATGGACTAAAACAGATCAGTGGTTGCCAAGGCCCAGGTCTGCCAAAAGAGGGATAATTAAAAAGGCAATATTCTTGTTGTCAAAGAGTCCTGTAGCTTGATATTTGTGATGACTACACAACACAGCATACATTTGTCAAAATTTATCTTTTTATATACATAAAAAGAGTGAATTCCACTGTACATAAATTATACATCAGTAAACTCACTCTTTTTTCATTATACCAGATTATTTTCAAAATAATTATTGCTTGAAACAGGTGAATAGTTAACTAGATATTGGAAATTTTTGTTATCAGAATAAATTTTTTCCTCATCTACTTATTTTTGTGGTTGTTTTATAACCACAACTGGGTAAGAGCATTTACTGAGAAGCTGGGAAATTAGGTTTTATTTTCCTCTTACCTGAGATTTGGATTATGAGTAAAACAAGAGATATTATACACCAGAGCAAATTGTTAAGTCAAGTTGTAACATCTTCCCTGAGATTTTGAAAAATATAGAAGATGGACATATCCCTGGAATTGTTAAAAATGTTATAGTCATTCTTGGAGATAGACACTAGAAGATATAACCTCTCGAGTTCACTTCAGTCCCAGTAATTCTATGCCTTGGTGGTAAAATTGGGGTAAGAGTCATGCTTACAGATTATATGTTCTTAGATAAAATGTTGAGTATAAATAAAAATGTCACTTCTATTTTGCTTTAAATTCTACGAAGAAAAATATAAGCTAAAAAAATTCTTGGTCATTGAGTTTTAAATAAATAACTCTCTCTAGTCAAAACACTCTCTTTTTAAAAGTATACTATCTTGTTGCTGACCTCAGGGAGTCTACAGATGGTGGATAAGGCTAGACCAGTGAAAAGACAATTCACAACGACCAAGTGTACTTTTCTTAAAAAGTAGAAGAGTTCATAACACCTGCACTGTTATAGCCTCCTCATATATGATTCTTCTTAGGTTTAATTATGTGGCAAATGAAATGTAGGAATGATCATGGATGGAGTCATATTTTCTGAGGCATTTCTAATTGTGGCATTTCAACACATAGGAAATCACTTTTGAAGCTTGTGAGAGTGAAACAGATTGAATTTTCCAATAGTAGTTGGTGAAATCTATTCAAACTTTAAAGAATTGAAATAGTCTTTAGGATCAGGGAGACATACCTTGTAGAACCAAGGATACTTTTAATATGTTATTCTCTCGTAGTAAATGCTGTAATTTTATCACAATTATGCAGCCAATTTATTACGTATCACCAGACCTGCAGTATACTTACCACTTACAGAAAGGACCAAATTAGTATGTTGGATGGGTGACTTTCAACTTGAAACTGGGTTATCGTTGAGGCTCCGTAGTAAGCTGTGCATTTAGTTATATGGGCTTTCCTTTTGTCTCCAGAGATCCTCTTGCTCCCCTTGTGCATACTATCTTGGTTCACTATCCTTTTAGCATCGTGAAGGATTTGTCAGTGGCCTCCATTTTTCCAAGTGTATTTCAATGCTTCTCTCTGCACCCCCCACCTCTGCACCCCACTCCTAGCTCCCAGTTGATGATTAAAATCAAAATTGCAGTTCTTAGGTGCTTGCCACAGGATATAATCTTAGTTACAGTCAAGCAATACCTTCTGCAAAATTAGGCAAGGAAGATAGCCTTTGAGAATTGCCTCAATGCAGGGGTTTTTCAAACCTTTTAACTAGATTCACAGTAAGAAATACATTTTGCATCAGGACTTAGTAACACATTTGAAAGAAACAATAAAACATCTCTCAAGATACTGATTTTTCTATTCCATACTCTTCTGTTCTATTTTTTCCTCTTTAAAAGTTAGTTACCACCCACTGGATTAATGTTACTATACATTAACTGATGAAACCTGTAATTTGAAAATCAATGCCCTAAAGGACATAAAACTTGCCATTCATCTACATATCATGTAATCCAAGTGACAACAGATCCTTATGGAGTACTTCACCTTGACCATGTTATATGATAAGCCACCCTCCCATGCCTCCACCTCCATGGACCTAAATTGCTTTTCCTGAGTTGTACTTTGGCTGAATGCCATACACCTACATGAGAATGATCCTTATGTTAATTGAGAATGTTGTAAAATACTTTGTTCATCATACTACATAATGTCCCCTGTATGGAGGCTAAAGGTACAAAAAGCCTTTCTGGTCGCACTGTCAGGAAAAATGATTATTATCGTAGGTGACTGGCTTGGTTTTCCTTTTAGAAAAACTTACTGCGTTCTCTTCCACATATTGGGACTTAGAAGTCTTGGTTTCACATTCAGAGCCTACCTCTCGCAAGTATGTGATAATTGTGGCTAGAATTCAGGCCCTTAACCTCATCCAAATTCCCTTTTACTTTTCTGTCCTTTGTATTTTCCTTTGCCTCGTATTTCTTACTGGTCTTATATTTATTTTTACTATTTCTTTGTATCTTTGTATGTCACCTAAAATCTTTGTGAAACATAAGAGAAAGAAAGAGGAAAGTAACAGAGGGAGGAAGGGAGAGAGGTTAATTCCATGGATGGTGATAAAAATCAGGTTTTTAGGCTTCCATTTCCTACATTTTCAGGTTGAAATTATCACGAAGGTACAAATTTAGAACACTTTGTTCTACCTGTATCAAAAATAACTATACAAGAAACCAATTTGCTGATATCTTAAAGCTAATAAAAATTGGTTTTAAAATTTTCTAAAACTGAAGCATTCTAGATGCCATGATCAACACTGCCTGGACCAGTAAAAAATAAGTTCAAGAAAAAGCTGACTTTCATAATTGTATATGGTTTTCCATAATACCAGAGAGTATAGTATTTTCTTCATGGTCCAAGAGAACAATGTGGAAACACAATGTGATATCTAAATTGAAAGAACAGTTTCTTCTGAGAGAAGCAAATAATATGCATTTTACCAGTGGCCAAGGTGACTGTGGCTTCAAATACATTGCTAAATAATGTCAGGATATTAGAGTGATAGAGTAGGCATGAGCAGAGCAGGAACGATAGGCCAGGTACGGAATGTCACAATGGCTAAAAGCCCCAGGTGCCTAGCAATGGGAAAAACTAGAGAAAATAACTATTATAGTCCATGGCCCCCTGGTTGACCTTTCCTCCCCTAGCATGTAGTTTGTCATGCGATTTAGACTCCCTTCGAGGAGGAGAACGGGGGCTGGAGAATAGCCTCATACAGCCCCCACACAAGCCTTTGCACTACCATTCCTTTAAGCATTAAGTCCTCAGGAAAACGAGGTTATGACACTCATCAAATAACCTTAGGAACAAAGTCTCAGGTCTGTTGACCACACACAGAGATAATATCTAGGCCTCAGTTGTGTTTCAGCTCCAAACCCAGAAAAGCAGCAAACCCAGACAGAGTGATGCCATGGCTGACAACAGGACCAGATGCAATGCCTAATGACCCCCTACCCTAGCACTAACCAATCAGTAGAGTCCATGACCCAGAAAGGACACACTTAGAAAGCTGATGAATATTCCATTGAGATTCTCCCCCTGAGACCTTCTCTAGAATCCATGCCTGTCGAAAACAGATAAACACCCTCAAAAAAAGGACCCAGTATGGGCACACTCTCTCTCTAGAGCATCTCTCCCCGCTTCTTTCCTGAGGTAGGCAACCTTTGCATCTCGTTTTCTAGAGCATCTCTCCCCGCTTCTTTCCTGAGGTAGGCAACCTTTGCTTTCTTTCTCCTAAGCTCCATGGGCCCTTCCTTTGCCCCTGTAACTTGTTTCCTAAGTCCGCACAGCCCAGCTGGCTCATTTATTCTACCTCTAGGACTTTCTAAATAAACTTCTTGTGCTAGAGTTCTTGGCTCTGAATTCTTTCTTAACCAAACTCAAGAACTAACACTCCAGTTAACAAGAGGATAGATAAAATTAACTATGAAAATTCATGTTTATTCAGCCAGCATGGCTCAGTGGTTGAATGTTGGCCTATGAACCAGGAAGTCACGATTCATTTCCAGTCAGGGCACATGTCCGGGTTGCGGGCTTGGTCCCCCGATGTGGGTGTACAGGAGGCAGTCAATCAATAATTCTCTCTCATCATTGATGTTTCTATCTCTCTCTCCCTCTCCCTTCCTCTCCAAAATTAATAAAAAAATATATATATTTTTAAAAATACATGTTTGGTTCTATTTATTTAAGACTTCCTTGGAGTAGTTCAAAAGCAAGGAAATTATTGGGCAACATCAACAATGAAGGAAAATTAAATTTATGAAAATGTTTTAGAAAAATCAAAACAAACTTAGCTTTGTTTAAGTAGCACCCAGCCTGAAAAGTTGATTTATTAAATCTATATTAGCTGAATAGCTAAATTATTAGTATTCATCCCACTATTTTTCAAACAACTTTTATGATCTCTTCATACTGTATTTTTAACTTTTAGGAACTGATATGTAAGTGATCAAAGATAAATAATACTATTTTCTTTAATGGCCCAATTATTCTGATGCTACCTTGATTTCACTCATCTACCCATTGTTCCCCCAGCCCAGCAGTGATGACAACTATATGATGATATCTGCACAAAGACAAAAGGACAGGCAGTAGAAATAAAAATAATCTTATGGAGCAATTTAAAGGTTAAATATTTTAAAGTAATTAGTACTAGGTATCTCAATAAATAGTATTGGGAAAACAGCTAATGAAAAGATTACAATTATCCTATCTAATAAAGACAGAATATGCAAATTGACTGTCACTTCATGACAAAAGATGGCGATGCCCACAGCCAATAAGGAGGGAATATGCAAGGCGGGGAGGCAGAGCCCGGCCCCGGAGTGAAGGCAGGAGGTGGCAGCCAGAGCGAAGGCCCAGGTCCTGGGTGCCGGAGGGAAACCAGTGCCGGCAGCCAGGGGAAGGAAGGCCTATTCTTGCACAAATCTTCATGCATCGGGCCTCTAGTTATATATAATAGCGGATTAATTACTTGACAATTTTCTCTCAATTTACAATGAGTAGTCTCAATGTAGAGAAATTAACTTTGAGAAATAATGTGATAACTGAAAAATAATTTTATTGGCGAAAAGTTAAAAACCAAGAAGGGGTTGCTTTTTCCTTTCAATAGCACTCACTTTTTGGAATCACATCTCTAAGCTTCTTTTTATTTCTTTCCAGAACTTTCAGTCTTCTCCAGTTGTCACCCTCTTGGTCTCTATTGGCTTTGATCCTCCCCCTACCTCCTCAACCCAACCTTTAAATATCAGGAGTGCCTAAGCACTAAGTCCTGGACCTCTTCTTTGTATATTTCATACTCTCCTGTGGATCATCTTAGTAACCTCTGGAACTTTCCACACCATCTATATGCTAATGGCTCCCAAATGTGTATTCTAGCCTCAACCTTTCGCTTGCATTTTGATTTACATAGACATTCATTCAGACAAGAGCAAAGAAGTGGGGTAGGGAGAGAGAGCTCCTTTGTCTAGGGGATTATGTATTCCCAGATTTCCATGGGCTTGCAGTACCCATGCCCACTCTGGCCAATGATCTCTGTTCTCAGATGTGACTGACAGGAAAATACTTACTCTATGTCACCCCGACTCATTGCACATGCACCCATCTTCCTCTTTGTCCACTTTCTATCCCCAGTAGTCTGCAGGGAATGGGCTGGTGGTTTTCCTGAGGAGTGTGAAATTGCATCCTCCTGGTGAAGCTGCCTAAATGACATGCCCATAATGTCTGGCTTCCCCCTTTACTCCTTTCCTATTATTAATAACTAGCTAATTACAATGGTATCACCTCTCTTTAAAAAAAAAAAAAAGAAGAAGAAGACATTTTCTTAGAACGCCAGCTGCAAAGAAAAGTAAATTTATGGAATTAAATTGTATAACCCATTTGACTTTTATATAAACTTGGTTATACATTTCCACAGCAGAAAAAAAATATGATTCTAAGAAATTCCTAAAAGCAGAATTAGAATAATTACAAATCTTTGAAAACCATTCAGCCTATAAATCAAATATTTTTTTAATGAAAGGGGTAACATTTTTGAATCTCATCTGTCTCCTGGATACTGTCCTAGGCATGTCCCTTATCTTGTCTCATTTAATTCTCACAATGATCCTGTGTCTTAGAAACCATTGTATTTCATTAATAGGTGAGAAAACTGAAACTCAGAATTATTCAGTGACCTGCCTAAGGGTATACAACTAATTAGGACAGAAACAGAACTTAAACTCCACTGCCAGGCATCATCTAAAAAATTTTTTTTAATTCACAATATTGACCATAAATGATAAATACCAATACCATTTAACTCAGCCTTAAAACAATGACTAGATAATGTTTTTACTTTAACCTACATCATGGAAGAAAAAAATATATTCTTTGGGCGTGTGCCATGCACAGTGAAGCACGCATAACAGGTCAAGAGCTGTTGATCATTTAAAGAATTTCTTAAATTTCAGTTATGGTTTTCTTTATCACAGGTAAACATTTTTTTCATAAAAACTTATTTTATTATTCCTGTGTGAGTTCTTTTGTTTATTTGTTTCTTTAATAATAGCACAAGGCTTTTAGTGACATGACAGTGGGTACCTATTCATAGCATCTTTTGTAAGATTTTCAATGGCAAATATATTACTTATCTCTATAGATTAAATAAAGAATCTATATTTGCTTATTATAAAAAATAAGAAAATGTATATATGTAAAAAGAAGAAAAGTAAAATGGTTGCTAATACCCCTTCCTTCCACACACATCCAAGTAATCTCTGGATTAAAAGCACATCATACTAAAAAAAATGACAAATTAGTTCTTAGAGCATAATGCTAAACACACCATAAACAGTTAAAATGATCATTTTATTTTCCAAAGTAGTATTTTTTAACTCTTATTATCAATAATATTTTCTGTGACTTATTTATAACTCAGAATATAAAATATACCAAAACAGGTGGGGGGGGGGTTGGTTTGTTTTTTGGTTTTTTTTTTTTTGCAAATATTGTACTATGTGATCTTCATAAGAACCTCTAAAGTAGGTAGCACTGTCAGCCTTTTTTTTGTAAGGATTTTTGGTTTTTTTTTTTTTTTGCAAATATTGTACTATGTGATCTTCATAAGAACCTCTAAAGTAGGTAGCACTGTCAGCCTTTTTTTTGTAAGGAAACAAAGGCTTAAGGAGGTTAAATAATGTTATCAAAGTAATAATTCTTACCTGGGACAGACTGGGCTTCTAGCATAGGTTCTTCTGACTCCAAAGTCAACATTCACTCCACACAGGACTTTGCTACCTATATTGGGTAGAACCACATGATATTGCCAATAGTAAACCATTTTATACATAGAAAAATGGAAATTGTATATGATTCCATCTATTAAAATAAAATTAGTTTCCATTATTACTCTTTAATTGAGTCACATGATAAATAGTATCAAAATGTCAGATTTAAAAGGTTAAGAGCAGATATCAGACGATGTGGATTCAAATCCTGACTTTCACACTGACTAGCAGTAAGAACTTGGGCAAATCATCTCACTACAGGTTTACTTGCATGTTGGAAAAAATGGAATTGCATTGTCCTGTATGGTTCATAGGAATATGTGAGGAGCAAGTGAAATATATAAAACTATACAGGATATAAAACAGAAAGTGGTTATTATAAACAACTTATACATATGAAAAATCCAACAAGCCACATTCCCAAGTTTCAAATGTGAAAGAGTAAAAAGAGTAGCATTATAATCTAGTGTAGAAGGCCTTAGGGAGCCCTCCACAAGGATGTTGACTCATTTTTGATAATTATGTTAAGACTAAAGTTAATCCTTCAGAATCCTAGGAGTGATTAGTGATTCTAGTTAATCATAAGGACCAATAGCCTATTCAAATGTCAAACACAATGCTTACACAGAAATTTGTCCTAATCTACAAAAAAACTCATCACTGTTCCTAGAAAAAAGAACAAACCCGTTTAAGAAATATTATTGCTGTACTATCTGAAATCCCCAATTGAAATTCCAGGAAGCTCAGAGCCTTCTGGACAGCCTGCATAAATTCAGGGAGAAGGAAATATTATATCTACTGGCAAATAACCAAACCTTAAGACATGTGCCTCATTGGAGAAGACTTCTTTAGCAAGATTTTAGAGGAATTCTGAGTTGCCCTTGAGTATTAATTCTCTTTCATGTACATCATTTCTGGAAATAGCAGTTACTCAGCATGAAGAGACTCTTCCCTTTCTTTGGAAATATTTTTGCAGTAAGATTTACATTCAAGATTTCTATCCCTTCCGGTCCTTTTAGCATGTGAGATAATTTGAGTGAACATATTTTGTAGACTGAAAAGTACTAGGCAAATGGAAGAACTCTGTATAATTGACTCCTAAGATAGACATAGAAGCTACTCTTTTTTCTATAGACGTCATTCAAGCAAGAATTTTAAGGTGGACTTAATTAACATATAACTTTAGTAAAGATTTACATGTCCCCGTATGGTTGCAATGAAAGATGTCTGCAACAACTATGAGGCTTACGTACCGAAAGCATTTGTATAGCAATTTGGTCTAATTTTAAGTCTTACTCAAAATTGGCATATGTGCTCCTTTAATTGAATAAAATAAGCTGCAAAGCTCTACATTATCTTTTTCTTTTTTAATTCTCAACCTTAGTCTATCTTTTCCCTATGGTTATTCAAAATCTTTTCCATTCTATGAAAATCTCCAATCCCACATTGCCTTCTAACCTTAGCCAATGACCTGATCTCCTTCAGTTCCTTCCATGGCAATATCTCTCCAACTATTGCCCCCCACCCCATCTTCTCTTTATCTCTCTTTTTCAGTAGAAGGTGCAAATGTAGAAATCTCTTCCTTTCCAAAGTGGACTCTTCCACCTGGTGTTCCTTTTCTTTCCATACTCCCTAACGTCTCTTCCTCTTCATCATCATGTGTTCCCTTTGCATGGAATGAAACTCTTTCTTATCCCTAAGAAAAGAAATAAACCAGAAGCAAACAAAACTTACCTCCATTTTATTCTTTTTTTTATATTACCATTACATGCTATATCATTTTTTACATCAAGCCCTTAAAAGAGTTGTCCATACTCATTTCCTGAACTCCTTAGTCATGTGCTATTAACCTTGTAATCCAATTTATATTTACTACTCTTCATTAATCTTCTAAGAGTCTCCTCCCAAAGGTCTGAGTAGTACAACACCTTCCCAGTCATATTTTCTAGAATTCTCAGTCTTCTTTACCTCTTTCCTTTGCCTCCAACAGCCCCTTTATCTAGCCTTTGTCAAGTCTCTCACACACTGCCTCTCACATCCATAGCTTCCTCTTTATTCCAACAGAAATTGGTCAGGCCCCTTTTCAGCCTTTCAACCCTTCTGCCCTGGATTACTACAATCCACTGCTAACTGGTCTCCCTAAACCTTCCTCCACCCCAACCCTCTCAGTGCCCAAAGGGTAAGCATTATTCTTCCATAATCAGACCCAAGCTCTCGTTCAACCTCCTGAGCCTCCTACCCCACCTTGGTGTCCTCATTTCTGTCTGAGCTTCCTGCCTTGTGCTTTTGTTTGTACTGTACCCCTAGGCTGGAAACTCCTTTCATATCTGGCTGGAAACTCACATACATTTACTGACCTCCTCCATCAAGCCCTCACCAAAGTGCTCATAAGCTAATATTATCTGAAGAAGAAAAATCAGAACACTAAAATGTAACTGCAGTGTAATCCCAATTTATATGTATATCTGCATGTGGTATATAAATATACTGAATGTTAATAGTGCCCACTTTAAGGTATGATGTTCTGGGATATACAACGGAACTTTGGGCTCATTTTCTGTTGTATTTTCAAAATTATTCAAAATAGCTAATATTAATTGAGTGCTTCTTGTATACTAAACTCTTTACATGCATTAATTCATTTAATCTAGCAACAACAAAACCTTCCAAAGTAAGCAATAGTATCATTCTCGTATTTCTGAGGTAACTGGGAGTGAAGCAATTTGCTCGGTCATAGGGCTGGCTCCAGAGCCTATACTCTTAAGCACTCCACTGAATTGCATGGAGGATTTTCATAATTGGAAAAACATGTTTTTAATTACCTTTTTTTCCCCTCCTGTCTCTACTCTCCACACATCTCCACCCTCAACACCACCAAATTCCAAATTTTCCTTCCATTTCTTTCCAAGACAATAATCTCTGCTAGGTGTTAAGAAAATTTGCATGAACCTGTGAGTTAGCAATTGTCATTCTGAGGTAATTGCATCTTAAAAAGGATTTTTGTTAACATAAATTAATCTCTAATTAGTGGAATTTTAGGTTGCTATGACTAAGTGAACATGGCATACTATTAGTGGCACTGTGAGGAGGGGCAGAGGAGTATCTGGGGAAAGTGGTTTTCCCCCACAGATTTTAAAGCACAAAGGCTGTCTTAGGCACAAGGTCTCCCTCCCTCTGTCCCTCAAGTCCACTCTCCTTCCCACACAAATTTGGTTGAGCTCCAATAATCCCCAACCTGAGGCCTGTGTAAAATTCTATTATACCATTTTGATGCTGTAGTGGCCACCAAAAACCAAACTAAAAACCAAAAGTCAAAGTGTGCCCAAGGTTGATCTGGTTGAATGCTCATTTTAGCCTGACAAGAGCACCACAGTGTTAACAAATCCATGACTGAAACCGTCAGTATGTTTATATTCTGGCATTTATCCTAGCTGTGTGTACCTTTCACAGGAAAATGTTTCCAGTGTCAGTGTCTAGTCTAACCTCCTTTGTACCTCTCATATTTCAGTTTTATAAGTGAGTTCTATGGCTTGTGTTTTCACTTGTCCTACCTTGGTTGCATAACAATGGTATTTTAAATCAAGAATTCTGCCTTGCGTTTGCTACCTCAAACGAATACTAAGGATTCATATGACATTTTCTTCTCTCAGTATTTCTAGGGACTGAATGTCTATTGAGTTATTGACCATGGCCAAGTTCCTGAGGGAAATCCCCTGGGCTGGGCACATTGCAGGGCAAGCTGTTTGTTCCCTGAGGAAGTGGCTGGGCTGAAATAACACCAGATGTTCATTTCCAAGAGAGTCTTTAATGAAATTAAGATTCAAAAAGTGACACAAAGGAGACTCATTTAACAGAAGAACTTAATAACCCAACTGATGTGGCTCAGTGGTTGAGCATCGACCTATGAACTAGGAGGACATGGTTCAATTCCCAGTCAGGGCACATGCCCAGGTTGCAGGCTCGGTCCCCATTTGGGGGCCTGCAGGAGGCAGCCAATCAATGATTTTCTCTCATCATTGATGTTTCTATCTCTCACTCCCTCTCCCTTCCTCTCTGAAATCAATAAAAATATATTTTTTTAAAAAGAACTTAATAAATAATTTTCGGATGGATGGATGGATCAATGAGTGGATAAAAGCACCCTTAGAAGAACCAATGGTCAGAGAATATAATGGAGGGATGGAGAGAATGCAATTGTAGGGAAAATCAAATAAGTAGCATTTTGTGGGGGTTTTTGTGTTGTTGTTGTTGTTTGCCAGTTTTGGAAACAGAATTGTCATATATTTTTAGTGTGGTTTTGTATGTGTGTGTGCGTGTGTGCGTGTGTGCGTGCGTGCGTGCGTGTGTGTGTGTGTGTGTGTGTGTGTGTGTGTTAGATTTTCAGCAAAAAGGCAAGCGCTTTATCATGACAGTTGGCCTTTTATAAGGTAGGACCAAATCTCAGTCAGAAGGGAAGAACCACTGGAGCAAAGCTGAGAGAGAATGTCAGTCATTCTAAGATTTCACATATCCAATGGAGTCCAGAAAGTGCCAGAAAACTGAATCAAGAAGAAGTAAGTATAACCCACAGTCTTGAATTCCCACCCAGAGAAAGGAATGCCACACCAGATGGAAGGGGTGAGGTGAAGAGGCTGGCAGGCTGAGGTTGCCCAAAAATTCTGATTATCTAATACAGTTTCTCTCCTGACTTAATGTTTGAAATTCATGTTATTCAATGGCTTTCTGTTACTTAAAACTTTCAAAGAAGTTTGTAGTGAGAATTGCTGTGGCAGTGACATTTGCTGCTCACCAAGTATTCTTTGTGCCCCCACACTACCCACCTTCTAGCAGTCAGAAGGGACCACCACTTGACCAGCTCTGGACAATAGACCACCAGCAGAAGTGGCTTTTGTCACTGCTAAGAGGAAGCACTGAAGAGCCAGCCTGTGATCCTCTGGCTCCCCCCACACAATGGATAAACTGAAGAGTCTACATGTTCCTGATGGTGCAGCTGCAAGAGGGCAGAGCCTGCACTAGCTTGCACCCCTGGACAATCTGGGCTCAAATTCAATACTTTCCACATGCCAGTCTAGTGATCTTGGGCCTGTGGCTTAACTTCCCTGGGCCTTAATTTCCTCAACTGTAAAATGAGTATAATAACAGTATCTACCTCAGAAATTGGTTTAGGGTGGCACAGAGTAAACACTCAGTAAATGCTATTATTACTAATAATCTTAGAAATAGTAAGAACGGCCACATAATAAAGATATTTAAATTTTTCTCTCTTTTCCTCTCTCTTTTTAAAAAAATTAAGGTAAGGCTGAATATTTTAAAGACAACTAATAAGTATTATCATTTATACTATTACTTCTGTGTCTTTTCCCTTGTTATGGCTTACATTTCCAACCTCATAACCAGCATTCTGCTTTAAAAGGACTATCACGACCACATTTTCAGATTATCTTGGCATGTCTTATTTTCTCTTTTTTAAAAAGGAGTATATCTTTTCAGAGGAGAGTAAGAACACACGACAGTGGCTTACTGTGCCATTTAATGAATATTTCCAGAAAAGATTACAATGTGTAAAGATGGCAATAAGAAGAAAGGAAGAGGGGAGTTTCAAACAAAATTTTGACTCTAAAATAAGACTTCCAAACATTAATAAAATTCAGTTTCTGACTTAACATCACACCTTGTACCTCATAGTTACCAAACACTTCAGCACTTTACATAGTAATCAGTATCTAGATGTTACCTTAAATATTATTTCAATTCTTAACTTCGGCTTCATTGCCAATGCCTATATAATTCCGTTTTCACACTGGAATGAGGGTGAAGTAATTTTGCTTCTGCAATTATAAAAAGTTGAGAAATCAAACCTAGACTATGCTTGCTGAGTAAGCTCTAAATGTAAAACGGTGTTGATTTATCTTTAAGCACGCATTTACGGTGGGTTCTAACATGGAAGGCACATGCCATCCCTTCCACCCAGCATGTCTCTCTATTCCTTGCCTATTGGTGAGCTCCTCTTTCACCATCATAACTTAACTTCTCTCCAAAGCTCTCTTTTCCTCCTTACTTCCCCCCTCATGCCCAGAAGTAGCTGGTCACTCCTTCGCTGTGTCCCCTCCATAGCTTCACAGATGCCATTGTTGCCCTTCCCACCGTGGGTGTTTGCATCTCTCTCCCTACAGCGAGAGCAGGATTTAGGTATATACCCCAGAGCCCCCCAAACCTAGGAAACCTCTCATATTTTGGTTGAACATTACAGAAAGTGTTGTCTTAACAGTTCAATATGAAAGTTGCTAAGAGTATGCTAAATCTTAAAGGTTCTCATCACAAGAAAAAATATTTTTGTAGCTATGTACGGTGACAGATGTTAATTAGACTTACTATATAACCATTTCACAATATATATAAATATTGAATCCTTATGTTGTGCACCTGAAACTAATATAATGTTGAATGCCAACTAAAAAAGGAAAAGTAAAACAAATGGTGGGTGTTTGTTTTTTTTACAAACAGTTGAATATGTAGATAATAGATTAGACTGTATAAACACATGGTATGGATTCATTTTGCTATTTTAATCCAACACTCAGGGCCTGCTATTTTAATGAATTTTGCATGAATCCTGTTCTCCTACTAAATAGTGAGGCACTAGAAGACAGCAATTTTGTGTCACTTATCCTTGTAAGCCCTGGCATCACCTAAAAAAATAAGCTTTAAAGGCAGTAGGTACTATTTGTGGAAATTAATTTAAATCATTACGGCAGGCCTAAGTGCTAAGTGACTCATTCAGTAATAAGTGAAGTTAGGCCCTCACTGAGTCATGTGATTTTAATATTTATTACTGATACAGCCAATATACTTGTCATTAATTGGCCCAGTCGTTCATGACACTATGAGTCTGAGGCTAAGCACAAGAGATGTTCAGTTAAGCCCAACAGAACATCGAAGTGTCAGCAAAACTGTAACAGCCTTCCTGGAAAGTCAGCCTACTACATTACTACCGACTTTGTTGAAACTATGTAAATTCCCTTTTAAAATTCCCATTATAATCACAGATTTCGAAATTCAGTGTCAGCATCAAGTTCTCACCATCAACATTTCCCCGAAACCCAATAACTAATAGCTATCTCTCTCTTTAGAAATCTAAAATACTTAACTTCCTCACAATTCATATGATTTATGCCCCTCTATCATGCGCAATCATTTTCCCACACACGCACTGAGATGCTTTGCAAAATTTTGAGAAGTTGCCTGGTGTTTCATCTTCAGTGTAATATGAAGTGGAAGCATAATGAAAAGTTTGAAATCAGGTGTTTCCAGAGATTCTAAGATAATATTCAGACACTGTTCACTCACAGAAATGTAACTCACTGAGAGTTCTCTTTTCTTTTTCCTTTTTGGTCTTGAAGTATCAAATGAGGAAAGATACAGATAACTGTCCAATCTCTCATGACACAGATGAGTAAAGCAGGTCACTAGACTCAAAAACACACATGTGCCACTTATTAACCACATCACATTGGATAGCTCACTTCTTGTAGACTCATCATTACCTAAAATGTGGTAAATATCCTCCAACTTTATTGCACAAAAAATTTTATCGAGGATTCACTAAGATATGTGAAACATCCCCTAAATTCACTAAGAAAAATACAAAAATAAATTATATAAAATATGCAAAGAGGCAAAGGATATATCAAACATTTTTCCTATCCACAAGAAGTTTATAATTTCAAAATGAATTTTCAAGACTCATATTGATGAATGAATGATTAATGACTCTCAGTGGGAAGAATCAGACCACAGACATGAAGCTAGTGTCTTCAATAACGGCTAAAGGGCCAGGGAGGGAGAATTATGGACAACTGTAAAGCAGAAATAAGTTCTGGAGCTACACAAACAGAGGAGTATGTTTTGGTGATGAACAAAAGATCGTTTCATGCTTTGAGAAGATACTGGCTTATGTAAAACCTATGAGGCACCTATGAAGAACTACATTGGTTCCATTTCAAGGGTGCAACAGACAAATGTCATTTCAAAAATATCTTGAGTTCTTTACTTGCTTTTATTGAACACTGTGAGAGGTATATGTAGACCACAGTAAAACTTTGTTAAAATTTCTCTTATGCACCCCTTAGTTCTTAACTCACATATCACTGCAGTCCTGAAGAATATTTCTTATTGATCTGGAATTCATCTGGCTAGAAACAGCCCATAAGTATGTCACCCCTCTTTTCACCACAAAGTTGGAGGGCCAAGCATCTGGGAGTACAACCCCACCACACCACCACCACCACCATCACCACCAGCCTCCTGCACCAGACCTCTGGGAGTATCAGTGGTCTTCTGCTCCCGATGTTTTTTCTTGTGATAATTGTGACAAACACCTCCCCTGTCCTCTTCATTTCTGTGGGGTGGGAGAAAGTTGTAGATTCCATGTTAATATTTTTATCCTATCACTTTTATTTAAGGTTAGACTAAGTATAGTGAGTTAAAAGTTCCAAGTTTGGGGAGGGTGGAGAGGCTGGCTTGACATTCGAGGGGGGAATATGAACAGGCAGCCGGGGACGGGGTTGATACATAGTGAACACATTGACCGGGACTTTGAAATTTGAAAGGAAAAATAAATGTGTATGTGAGTTACGCTTCCTGTGTCTCTTAAGCATGGAAACCTTGTTTAGGAGTTCCAGCGGGGCACCGTAAACTTTCAGATATCCTTAATCAAATCAATCAATCTCTCTATATATCTCTCTTAATTGAGACTTACAAAGCATGTACTATTTGCCAGGCACCATTCTTAGCACTTTATATATATTAAATAATTTAATTTCACAATGCTATCATGTATTAGTAATATCCCCATTTTTTAGATAATAAATCCAAGGCACCAAGAAACTAAGTAACTGATCCAAGTGGGACAACCAGTGTTCAAGCCCAGGGGATCTGGCTGCAGAATCCCAGCTCTTAGGCACTATATTATCCTGCCTCCCAGTTAATGGTTCAGTCTTGGGAGGGAAGCTCATGGATCAGGAACATAAATATTTAAGGAGTAAGAAGATGAGGAGAAAGTCAGTCTTGTTACAAAAGCCAAAGGAGGAACAATTTTAAGGAAGACATTTGAAAGTATGTCAATGTACAGAAAAGGCTTAGAAAAGTGTCTATTGGGTTTGACAATCAAGGAGTGACTAGCGACCTATTCCAGACTAGTTTCTGTGGCGTGGAGGGACGTGAGCCAGAGTGCTCACTGTGCTGGAGTGTGGACAGGTTCCACTCAGAGAGGAAGGAAGCTGAGGAAGGAGGAATGGTGTGTCCCCTTGAAATAGAAAGTCATCCTTGCAAGACACTTCCTTCCCTTCCTGTTTCTTGTCTTCTCCATTCTCAACACATTTCTAAGGAAGAAAAGACAGATGGTAATGAGGCCTTTGGTGGTATGGATATTAGGCATATGAAAGGCTTAGGGGAAAGTGGTTGCACACTTCTCATTATGGATGGACTGAAGGCAGGTCTGCATCGATGATGAAATGGAGAAAGGAGCCATGTGGAGATGATAAACCAGACACCAGAGAGAATAGGGCCTGAACCTTTTAGGTAACATGCCCAGATTTTGACCTATGCACTGCTGCAAACTTTTTTTAACCACTGTGACTAGCAGGCTGTTACACAAGTTCAATTTAACCCTTAAAAATGGACAATTTCATAATCTGTGAGGTCCTTTGCATTTTTCAATTCTATGACCCTATACGTTTTAACTTAAGTATAGCATTGGTCAAAATACCCCACTGCTCCATCACCAGTAACTCCCCCTCTCTACCATCAATCTCCATAGTTACAGAGATATAAAATAAACTCACTACAAGAGCCAAGGCAGTTCATGACCCCGAATGTGTTGAGGGAGAGAAAACATCAAGTTCAACATCTCTGGCATTCTTTCTGGGTCATCCCAACACACTGAGCAGAAAGGAAGCTTGAACTGTCACAGTTTAGTGATTCAGAATGTAAGCCTAGAAGTTTTATTAAGATAGTTATTTGCTATAAATAAAAAAATCACAGAACCTTCATGTGAAAAAACTTGACTTATATCTGCATTAAATTAATGATATGACTTAAGCATTGCAGATTGCAAAACTTCCAACTCTGCCCCTTGAAATATCTGTACATAAAACCACATCAGTGGACCTCAGATACAGGCCAGGTGGTTCACCAACAGTTATAAGGAGATGGAAGAGAAATTGGAGTAGGAAAGAAAAGTTTTTATTCTGTTTTTTACAGGAGTGCTGAGAACATTTAAATGTCAATGAGCTCAAATACAGAAAATTGAAGAGGTTCTTGTACTCACTGTTGAAATGACCTTTCTAAATTTCAGGGCATTAAATTAAAGAATATATATGGGACCTACCACAGGAAAATATTTAAAATAAGGGTTTACTTTTGTGTCTTTATGCTGCTGTGAAAACTGTTAGGGCAGAGCTATAAACAAAGCGATGTTTTCCTGTTATGTCTGACTTCCCGGATGAACTTGATTTTTATTACAGAGAAACATTATGTGCCAGACTCAAAAGCATAATAATTACTTAGTGTGTGGGCTGATAGGCTAACTGGGTGGGTTAGAACCTGAGTTTATAAACTGAATACAAAGTTCAGACCTAATACTGAAGCCGACCCGTTTCTTTTTAGCACCCACCCACTGTCTTGTGAACATGTGTCCCTCACTGTGAGAGGGCGAGAGAAGGGAACCCAGAGCCTCACAGCCAATGCAGTTACTGCCAACAGCAATTCAATGAACCCCTCTCTGAGCAGTGTGTCAGACAACAACATGATCTCCGTACAGACTAGTAAAAAGCAGATCATGGTAATATTTCATATGGCATGACTTCATAATCAATATTCAAAGCTACCTCATTGATTGTGATTATAATAATCCAAGCTCTTGGAAATAAGTTATTCAAACTGGAAAAGTTTTTTGATAATAAGAAAACTATCTTTATTTTGATCTCTCTCAAATTCCACTTTTGTTGTATCTTCTCCATGGGTATGAATAATTATGGCCTATCTCAAAACATCTTGGAGTGTCAATTTTACAATATTTTTCAAAGTAGATAGTCATAATTTTGGCTAATTTAAAAATAAGACTCTCTTGAGTCAGCCTCTCTCTCTCTTTGTGTCTCCAAATATGGATGTGGCAAGAGGTTGTCTGATAGGTGTCCAAGGGAGTCAGGTTCTATTATAAACCATAATTTATTTTAAAAATAACATTAATGTACATTTTCCACTTGTTCCAAATACAAAATTATAGCTAAATTACTTTCTATAACCTTATTTGAGAGATATTGTTATAATATAATTATTATAGAATTCATACAGCATCCATTATTTGGTGAATCTCATTCCATTTTTGTTGTTGCTACTCATTAAAGGTCATCCCTGCATTAATTTGTTCTGTTACAGTGTAAGGTTCTCCAAGAATGCTTGAGGTTGGACTAATCATAGAAATACATATCGGGATTTCACAGAATGTCCTCCAGCCCTAAAAAGAAATAATAAGTTATATAAGCCTTTAATGAAAGCCTCACCAGAAAAAATGTAATCAAGCTAATAATACCACATTCAGAATAATACCAGATTCAGTCATTGTTTATCTAACACTGTTCAAGACAGACACAAGCAATCCCACCACTAGAGAGATAGTCTCCACAGAGGTCTGCTAACATGTTATCACACTTCCTCATAGCTTAGTGGAAACATCCCAACCAGCCATTCTGTTATGACTACCTCTAGCACACCAGAGTTACCTGAGCAACATGAGGAGAACATTAGTCTACTCCAGTGATGGCGAACCTTTTGAGCTCGGCGTGTCAGCATTTTGAAAAACCCTAACTTAACTCTGGTGCCGTGTCACATATAGAAATTTTTTGATATTTGCAACCATAGTAAAACAAAGATTTATATTTTTGATATTTATTTTATATATTTAAATGCCATTTAACAGAGAAAAATCAACCAAAAAAATGAGTTCGCGTGTCACCTCTGACACGCGTGTCATAGGTTTGTCATCACTGGTCTACTCTAACAAAGGACCTCAAGCAACCCCAAAATACAGTGGCCTGAATAAAACCGAGGTTTCTTATTCTCTTGCAGAGCAGTCTGGATGTAAACAGCCTAGGCCTGGTGGAGCCCCCTCAACCATCCCTTCGATATGATGGTAAGCACCGTCCCAGCCCTCACCATTCCCCAGTCAGCATCAGGGGAAAAGGTGTCTAGGACCTCTGTATTTCCTCAATTGCATGACTACTACCCTCAGGCCATTCAAAACAGTAGATTGGGAGGGAAAGCAATGCCCTTAATCAGACCCTTGCTACCGAGTTTCTCCCTGGTTTGGATATGGTATCTTAACAGGTTTGTGAGAAAAACTCTGAGTGACAGATTTATCTTCATAAGTTTGCTAAATTTTCAATTCTGTGAATTCCATATTTAACCTGCAGGTCATAGGCAGAGGGACTTTCCTTTAGCAGGTCTATATTCCTTTCCAGCTCTACTTCCAAAACTGGCTAAATTTGTCTGCTTTCACCTCTCTTGCAAAAATAAGCAAGAAGAAGCCAATAAACATCAAACATTTTTTCATGTAGTTACCATAGCCGTGGTCGGCAAACTGCGGCTCGCGAGCCACATGCGGCTCTTTGGCCCCTTGAGTGTGGCTCTTCCTAAGCCTTAGGAGTACCCTAATTAAGTTAATAACAATGTACCTACCTATATAGTTTAAGTTTAAAAAATGTGGCTCTCAAAAGAAATTTCAATCGTTGTACTGTTGATATTTGGCTCTGTTGACTAATGAGTTTGCCGACCACTGCCATAGACCAACAGACTTAGTAAGCATGTAGTCTGTCTTCCAAGTTATTATAGACTAAATTTCACCAATTATTTTTCAACAGTCTACACTCAGCATCATGAGAACCTGCAGTATTTGTTGCCAAAAACCTACCGTTGGACTGCTAAGCATAGCTTTATTTATTGTTATGTAGGACCTCGGTTCCAGGTATCATTTCCTGTATTAATTAGCTGTTGTAACAGAAGGCCCCAAAACAGAGTGGCTTACACTAAGAATGAAGCTCATCACTTTCCTACAAGGCTGTCTACAGCTTGCATGGTGGCTCTCTCATTGGTCTCACATGGCCTTCAAGGTTGTTCCAGTTGTCACCATTTCCAAGCCAGCAGACAAGGGGGAAGAGACAACACAACACAACCAAAGTATTCTTTAAAGAGGTGACCCAGAAATTACACACACTTCTGCTCATATCCCATTGGCTTAAACTTATTTCCATGGCCACAGCTCAATTCAAATGTGTTCTCTGTCTGGGTCACCACCTGTTCCACTAACACTGGCAGGAGAGGGATTATATTAGTAGAAAGAAACGAGAAACTGGTTAGTGAAGAGCATTCAGTAGTCTCTGCCACCTGGGCATTTCAGAATCCCAGCCCACTGTTACTCCACCATTTTGGTTCCTTGTTTAAGCCTGGGTGTCTTAGAGTCTGCAAAGCAAAGTATGCAATGTAGTATCTCAAATAGAAACCCAAAGACTCACCATTGATGAGTTTTCATAAATTACAAACCCCACACATTACATAGTCCTTGGTCAGCCTCCCATTCCCCATAATATTTCATATCCAATAAAAAGGAAGAAAGAAGGAAGCAACATAGCATGTAAGTCTATTGCTTCCATTTTGGAATGTTTGTACTTAAAAATTGCCTTTATTATCTTTTCCTTATGTTGAAATTCTGTGTCACACAGCACATTTGCAAGAGCACAGTCTGCAGATGGATCTGGGTTTTGGCAACCTTTCAGCCCAGATATTATCCTCCCCAAGTTCCACAAACACCAAAATTATGACTCATGAGAATATTGCTACTCAGAACACAGTCTGACAATGTGCTAGACAACATTCTAAGGTAAAATAGAAAGCAAGTCCCCTACTGGTTATAGTTCATTGCCCCTTAAGCCAGGTTCCCAGCATACCATTTGACCCTTTTTATGCTATTTCAACACATTCTACATCCAGGACTACAATTCCATTCTCTACTTCTGATCAGTAATAATTTTATTTCCTAGATACATTGATACTGGGAAGAGCCTATCTTGGATAAGGGAGTCATGGAAGGTCTGCCAACAGCGTAAGTTGTATATATGTTATTATGCATGAGATGCATATGCATTTAATAAAAGTGAGTCTGTCATTGAGAGACAATAATATCTGGTTTAATCAAGCAACTCTTGTTCTAGACCTCCAAGGAATGGGACAAACAATAGAAAACGATGACTCTAACTATGACTGAATTGTCCCCCAAACAGCAACCTCATTGGCCTTCCCTCAAACTCCTATAAACGCATTTCTAGTTCTCTTCAGTGGACTTCTTGAGAGCTGTAAGTTTAGGGGAATGGTGAGGTGATCTTGCCAGTTATTCTAAAAAACTCCTTAAGTGGCAACCACTGCAACAAGTATATTAAAGGAATATACTTGCTCTTGACTTCTTATTTTCTTTAATGAATCCCTATTTAGAAGGAAGAAACACACACAACACATGTACCAGAAGACCAAATACTGACAACATAATTCTTTTTATCATATGGGTTGATAAATATACAACATACCTCATCTATGCATATAGCAGGTATAGCAGGTATTCTAAACCAGCCACAGCACCCTTTCTCACAAATGCCTGTAGTATCCTTGGAATCATTCATTATTCAAAACTTCAGGAAATTGTCATCAGTTAAAATTAGTCCCCAGAGTGAAACCTATTTAACATTCTGACATTTAAGTGCGTACACACACACACACACACACACACACACACACTGAAGTTTATGATCAAACCACATGTTAGTGGTAGATCTAGAACCAGGGTCCAGGATCCCTATTTCCTGAGACTAGTGTTCTTTCTTCCACAAGGCATCATGATGACTTATTAGTAAATTAATGATATTTGTAACAGCTGGAAACACCTTTATTTGTCAAGGGGAAAATTATTACAAGAAAATTCAATCCATAGTTCCCTAGATGGCATTTAAGAAAATTCATCCCATAAAATATACTTCTAAAAGTCCTTCTAAATGTTAAGAAGGTAAGAAGGTTGCTTTTAATTAAGTGCTTAATTTATACTTATTATAGATATTATGTCATTGAGCTAGATTTATATCAGAGTAGAACTTTTTGTACTTTATAGTATATTTGTGGTTTCATGTAGAGTTAAAGTTTGTCAATGTCAATTGTATAGGCCTTTTATCAAGGGTATAATGGTCAGGTTCTGAGAAATTAGGAGAAATAGATGGAATGTGCCCTTATCTTAGAGGATGGGTGTGGCTCAGTTGGTTGAAGCATCATCCCATATACCAAAATGTTGCAGGTTCCACTCCTAGTTGGGGCATGTATGACAAGCAACTAATCAATGTTTTTCTCTCACATTGATGTTTCTCTCTCTTTCTCTCTCTCTCTCTCTCTCTCTCTCCCTCCCCCCACTTCCTCTCTCTAAAATTGATAAACATGGTCTTGGGTGAGGATGAAATAAATAAATAAATAAATAAATAAAAGATTTGCAGAAGATTTTTACTTTATCATATGTGTGTTATCATATGTAAATGTAAACAAATTTTTCCCACATAAGAAGAAAATGAGTGTATTTTTCAATTGATTAAAACAAATAGGATTTATTCACTCATTTATTACTAGGCTTAGAAGAGAGTGCACATGTTTTTTAAAACAATTATTTTTTCTTTTTTTATAATATATTTTTATTGATTTCAGAGAGGAAGAGAGAGATAGAAGCATCAGTGATAAGAGAGAATCATTGATTGGCTGCCTCTTGCACACCCCCTACTGGGGATCGAGCCCACAATCCGGGCATGTGCCCTTGACCAGAATTGAACCTGGGGCCCTTCAGTCCATAGGCCAATGCTCCATCCACTAAGCCAAACCAGCTAGGGTGAGTACACATGCTTTATTTAAGAAAGTGAATTAATTTTATTATGACTGGAAAATCAAGTACAAAAGAATAAGCAGTAGAGAGAAGCCTGGACTAATTAACTGAGACTATGTCATGAAGGACCTTGTAATCAATCCCTAGGACTAATTCCCAAAGCAAAGGAAGCCATCTGAGTTTTAATCTTCATGATCAGATTTAAATTGTAGAATGCTCCCTCTGGTGGCAGTGTAGGGAATAGGTAGATTAAAGGGCAGCAAAACCCGAAATGCACTAGGGAAGATTGAAGTATTATAGGAGAAAGATAATGTTGAGACGAAATGATAGTATTTGTAGCGGGAATAAGGAGAAGTGAAAAGATTCGTGATTGTAATTGTTGGAATCTCCCAGACTCGGGAATTTGTTGGATCTAGATTCTAGACAGAGGTGTGGACGGCAGAGTCACTGAACTAGGGAAGGAAAAGGCGAACAGGCTTGGAGTAAAAGGCAAAAAGTTCAGATTGGGGCAGACAGAGACTGAGGCAGTTAGACATAGGCGTCTACAGCTCAGAAGCGAGGCAAGGCCAGACATGGAAGTGGAGGGTCTTTGGCATTGACATGAGAGTTGAAGCTGTGGGAGTGAGTGTAGTGGAAGTGGGAAGACTTGTAATGGGGCGCAGGAACTAAGAACGGAACACCAACATTACAGGGGTGGTTCAGAACAGGAGCTTGCAATAGAGACTGAGAGAGATCACCATAGACAAGGAAAAACTAGAGTAGGGTGGGGTTCTGGAAAGTAAGTCCAAAAGAGAGTATTAAAGGTGAAAAATGTTGCCAAATGAAAGTGGAAGGAAGGAAGGAAGGAAGGAAGGAAGGAAGGAAGGAAGGAAGGAAAAAGAAAAGGAAGAGAAAGGAAAAAAAGGACTAAGGCATGGGGCTGAATTTGAGGCAAAGTGTCTGCTGGTGAGAGGTTTCTCCCAGCATTGGTAACATGACAGAAGGAAGAGAAAGAAAAAAAAGGACTAAGGCATGGGGCTGAATGTGAGGCAAAGTGTCTGCTGGTGAGAGGTTTCTCCCAGCATTGGTAACATGACAGAATGCTATGGCTTGAGAAGTAATGGAAGGTGAAAAAAGAGAAGAAATTTGAGCCTGAGCAGGTGAAGAGAAAGGCAGTAGCTGGAAGGCCACAGGGGCTGTTGTTTTGGAGAGGTTGTTTTCATTAAATGTACTGCGGTGACAGTGGTTAATAACACTATATAAGTTTCAAGTATACAATTTTATAATATATCACCTGTATCATTTTCATTTGCAATTGCAACAAAAAGAATAAGATACCCAGGAATAAACTTAACAAAGGAGGTAAAGGACCTCTCCACTGAAAACTACAAGACATTGCTGAAAGAAATTGAGGAAGGCACACACACAGAAAAGGAAAGATATTCTGTGTTCATGGATTGGAAGGATCAACATAGTTCAAAATGGCAATAAACAGATTTAAAGCAATATACAGATTTGGTGTAATCTCCATCAAAATCCCACTGGAGTGTTCTTTTAACATAAGGAGGATTTGGACAGTTTTTAAATGATAGGGAAAGCCTGGGCACAAAAGCAATGCTTTAAGATGTAAGAGATATTTTGCTGCCTGTGGATTCTCCTAAGATTTTTATGGCTTCCCATCTTAACATTTAAGTCTTTTACCCATTTTGAGTTTATTTTTGTGCATGGTGTAAGTTGGTGGTCTAGTCTCATTTTTTTTGCAAGTATCTGTCCAATTTTCCCAACACCATTTATTTATTTTTAAAAAATATATTTTATT
>NW_005361502.1:47793-48315 GCF_000412655.1 Myotis brandtii
GTCTCTTCAATAAATGGAGTTGGGAAAATTGGACAGATACATGCAAAAATAATGAAACTAGACCACCAACTTACATCATACACAAAAATAAATTCAAAATGGATAAAGAACTTAAACATAAGACAGGAAACCATTAAAATCTTAGAAGACTGCATAGGCAGCAAAATATCAGACATATGTCGTAGCAATATCTTTACCAATACAGCTCCTAGGGCAATGGACACTAAGGAGAAAATAAACAAATGGGACTACATCAAAATAAAAAGCTTCTGCACAGAATAGAAACCTTGAAGAAAACAACAAAAAAGCCCACTGCACAGGAGAACATATTTGCCAGTTATATCTGATAAGGGTCTAATATCCAAAATTTATAGGGAACTCAAACATATTAACAAAAGGAACATAAACAATCCAATCAAAAAATAGGCAAAGGACCTAAATAGACACTTTTCAAAAGTGGACATACAGAAGGTCAAGAGACATGTGAAAACATGCTCAAAGTCACTAATTATCTGAGAGATG
>NW_005361502.1:48496-51452 GCF_000412655.1 Myotis brandtii
AAAAAAGTTAAAAATGGAACTCCCATTTGACCCAGTGAACCCACTTCTAGGACTATATCCCAAGAAATCAGAAACACCAATCAGAAAGGATACATGCATTCCTATGTTCAGAGCAGCACAATTTACAATAGCTAAGATTTGGAAACAGCCTAAATGCCCATCAGCAAATGAGTGGACTAAAAACATGAGGTACATCTACACAATGGAATACTATGCTGCTGTGAAAAAGAAGGAACTCTTAACATTTGCAACACATGGATGGACCTGGAGAGTATTATGCTAAGTGAAATAAGCCAGTCGGAGAAAGATAAATATCACATGATCTCACTCATTTGTGGAATATAATAAACAACATAAACTGATGAACAAAAATAGATCCAGAGACAGAGAAACATTGAACAGACCATTAAACCTCAGAGGGAAGCCTGGGGGAGGGGGGGCGTGGGGAGGGAATTGGAGAGGGTTGGGGAGGGGAGGGGGATCAACCAAAGGACTTGTATGCATGCATATAAGCATAACTAATGAACACAGACACTAGGGTGGTGAGGGCATGTGCTGGGAGGTGGGAGTGCTAGGGAGAGGTCAGTGGAGGGGGGGGGGAGGAGACAGATGTAATACTTTAAATAACAAAGAATTAAAGAAAAAAAAGATGTAAGAGAGACATTGTATGTCAGAGTTGAGGTGTAAAGTGAAAGAGGAAACTTCGCCAAGCAGAGGTAGATGGATAAGCTTTCGAGAGCAGGAGGGACATTGTCACAGAAGGGAAGGTGGAAAGCGGGTGTAAGAATGGAGCAATGAGTTTGTAGTAGATTTACTCACAACTAATCTCTGTTCAAAGCAGAAGGAAACATTATCTGCGCAGAGTATTGAGAAGAGAGTAGGAGGAGCACATAGGAAAATTTGAGAAAAGTAGAGAATGTGGGAAACACCCATGTGAAAAATGGGAGAGAGCTGACTATGGAAAGGAAATGGAGTTGTTCTAATTTACCATTTTATTTGACACATAGTTAAAATCTAATTGAATTAAGTAATCATTAAGAATAGATGAGAAACTGCTTAAGTAAATTTAAAGTACCCTAAATTAATTTTAAGTAATGATTGTAAGTGGTTTTAAAACAGTTGATCAACAAGTATACAGTACTTTAAAAATGTAAATTAATGAAAGAACAAGTATAAATCAGCATTTTACTTGAATATAGTTATTTTCCTATTTTTGCTCATTCTCCTAGAATTAGGAGAATGACAAGCCCCATAATAAGACATACATGTAAGAAGTATGGGTTCATTCTCATTTCAAATTACACTTGTTAATGTAAAAACATTCAAACCTGTAAAGAATTTTGTGAGTTTACTTAAGCCAAACTGTCCACAATTGCTGGGAAGCAGAATCTCAACATATTGGGATAATGCTCCAGAGAATGGCAGTTTTTCACCTTGTTTTTTTGTTTGTTTGTTTGTTTATACATTACAATCAAAGGAGACATAAGTGGTTACATGAAATCCATTGGTGATAGATTAGGGAGGTGGGAGAAAGCAAATCGGGGGAAACCTCTGGGATTAGATAAAAAGTAAAATGATAGACACATACTTCTTTTACTTAGGTGGGTACAGGATAGTTAACAGTCAACAATTAACTCAATAACAATGAGGGGATTTGTGGTATCTGTCTTGGCACCCCCTGAGGGGTCCAAAAAAAAGAGGAAGTTACAAGTTACCCAGACATTTCACTGGCACCCCCTGAGGGGTCCAAAAAAAAAAAAGAGGAAGTTACAAGTTACCCAGACATTTCACAGGTATGTTATCTTAGATGCAAAGACAATAGGCTTGTAAAGGTAAAGATTGACCTTTGTCAGGGAAGATACCAGCCCAGGAGGTGACTACCCATAGTTAAAGTTTTCATTTCGGATCATCCTTTGTGGTTACTTTAGGTCTTTGAGTTTGCAAGACCGATAAGCAGGCCTTCCTGAGCTTGTCAGGTTAGCATGTAGCCCCTTTTTCGTCCACACAATTAAGAAAGATGTGAAAACATAATAGAATTAGAAGACCAGATGTCTAGATTCCTAATGATGAGGTCTAGAGAAATATCGTTCCCAGCTTTCTCAGCCTTATGCCCTCCAATTACCCAACAGATATCTGCTGAGCATCGACCCTGTGTCAGATGCCAGGCTAGGTGGTGGCACAACATAAAGGGGATATCACTTACGCTTGCAAAATGTTCACAGTCTCATGGTAAGTTCATGGCTCTTTCATCTCCATGTAATGTGGACTAAGCATATTTTGAGACTTTTACCACAGTTTCCTCATTGTGTTTACTTATCCTACCCCCCCCCCCCCCCAATCCCTTGTACTAGTATATGTAAGCATTGAAGATTCTTCTCTGGGGAATCTTATCAGCTCAAGAAAGAAAGCCTAAAGATACCATCTAAATTTCCTGATGAACTGTCCCATTCAGGTCTCCCAGCAATGAAGTGAACTATCAACAGACCGTGCCCTCAGGCATACAGCTTCAATCAGCTATACAGCGCCCCTCATTTAAATATGAGGAGAGATCCAAAGATCACCAGACATCTAAGAAGCGTGTGTGTGTGTGTGTGTGTGTGTGTGTGTGTGTGTGTGTGTGTGTGTTTTAGAAGAGGGGCTTCAAGAGAGTCAGGGAGAATTGTACCATTACAACCGAGGGGTACTTATACTATTTTATAAACTTGTCAACATATTTCTATATGAAGATCCAATGAATACAGGCTCTACAAAAGGGGTCAGCAAACTACAGCCCATGGGCCAAATCCAGCCTACCCACCCACAATTTTTATAAATAAACTAGAGACCCAGTGCATGAATTCATGCACCAGTGGGGTCCCTCAGCCTGGCCTGAGGGATTGGGCCGAAACAGGCTCTCCAACATCCCCTGAGGGGTCCTGGATTGTGAGAGGGCATAGGCCAGGCCAAGGGACCCCAC
>NW_005361502.1:52829-70432 GCF_000412655.1 Myotis brandtii
TTACTTATCCTCCCCCCCCCCCCCCCCAATCCCTTGTACTAGTATATGTAAGCATTGAAGATTCTTCTCTGGGGAATCTTATCAGCTCAAGAAAGAAAGCCTAAAGATACCATCTAAATTTCCTGATGAACTGTCCCATTCAGGTCTCCCAGCAATGAAGTGAACTATCAACAGACCCTACCCTCAGGCATATAAGCATTGAAGATTCTTCTCTGGGGAATCTTATCAGCTCAAGAAAGAAAGCCTAAAGATACCATCTAAATTTCCTGATGAACTGTCCCATTCAGGTCTCCCAGCAATGAAGTGAACTATCAACAGACCCTACCCTCAGGCATACAGCTTCAATCAGCTATACAGTGCCCCTCATTTAAATATGAGGAGAGATCCAAAGATCACCAGACATCTAAGAAGCGTGTGTGTGTGTGTGTGTGTGTGTGTGTGTGTGTGTGTGTGTGTGTGTGTTTTAGAAGAGGGGCTTCAAGAGAGTCAGGGAGAATTGTACCATTACAACCGAGGGGTACTTATACTATTTTATAAACTTGTCAACATATTTCTATATGAAGATCCAATGAATACAGGCTCTACAAAAGGGGTCAGCAAACTACAGCCCATGGGCCAAATCCAGCCTACCCACCCACAATTTTTATAAATAAACTAGAGACCCAGTGCATGAATTCATGCACCAGTGGGGTCCCTCAGCCTGGCCTGAGGGATTGGGCCGAAACAGGCTCTCCAACATCCCCTGAGGGGTCCTGGATTGTGAGAGGGCATAGGCCAGGCCAAGGGACCCCACAGGTGCACAATCGGGGCTGGGAGGAACGCGGGAGGTTGGCCAGCTCGGGGAGGGACAGCGGGAGGGCTCCAGGGCATGTCCAGCCAATTCAGCTCAGTCCCAATTGGCCAGAACCCTGCAGCAAGCTAACCTACCGGTTGGAGCATCTGCCCCCTGGTGGTCAGTGCACGTCATAGCAACTGGTCAACAGGTTGACTGTCTGCCCCTGGTGGTCAGTGCACGTCATAGTGAGCGGTTGAGCAGCCTTAGCATATCATTTGCATATTACACTTTGATTGGTTGAATGGCGGACCAGCCAACAGGACACTTAGCATATTAAGCTTTTATTATATAGGATTTTTTATAGAAACACCACCATGCTCATCTTTACACATTATCTATGGCTTCATTCACACTACAATAGTAAAGTTGAGTAGTTGAGATGGAGACCATATGACCCACAAAGCCTACGTAGTTACTATGGGGCCCTTTATAGGCAAAGTTTGTAGACCTCTCTTCTACGAAATAGGTCATTTGAATAGTTCTTCAATCAATCATTTCTTTTTTTTTTTTTTTAGTGTTCACTATATGAAGGGAGAAACAAAGGTGATTAAGACATGGATTCCATCCTCAAGCAACTTACAATTTTATAAGAAAAATTATTTTATCTATATAGCCATATTAGGGAGTAGATAGTGAGAAGTGTTATGTGGGGTGCAGATAGCATGCTATGGTTGTCAGATAGCATAGGAACTCGGGGAAGACCCCTAAAGTTGATGATATTTAAGTTAAAACTTAAAGATTAGATGTGTCTTTGAAATCCTTATCCCCTTTGAAGTGTTTTAGACAGTTACTTGAAATTTTTCACCCAAATGTTTAAAAAATAATAATCCTGTGATTTTAAAAATATCATATTTTAGCCCAGCTGGCATGGCTCAATTATTGAGCCTCAACCTATGAACCAGGATGCTGCAGCTCTATTCCTAATCGGGGCACATGCTCAATCCCCAGTGTGGGGCGTGCAGGAGGCAGCTAACCAATGATTCTCTCTCATCATTGATGATTCTATCTCTCTCCCCCTACCTCTCTGAAACCAATTTAAAAATATATATAAATATACCATCTTTTATACAAGTTCTTTTTATGTTTATTTAATTTCATTTCTATTTAATTCTTATTGTCAAAGACCTTGAAAAATTTGTCTAAGGAATCTGACAGTGAATTAACATAACGTTCTCTACAATACTGTGATTTGGGTAGGAATCATTTATTATGAAATACTGTCTGGCAGGGGAGAAGAAATGGTTAGGTCAAAGTAATTACAGCCAGGCTGTCTTCTAATCACAAGGTACCTTGACTATTTGACATGAATCTAATTTCATAAAACATGTCATTCATTATTGCTAGTATGAAAGAATATTTTTTAAAAGAGCACTGTAGTTCTATAGCAACAGAAAACTAAAATCTTATTTTCAATAGTTCAGGTTTTAAATTATATTAGAAGCAGAGATAAACATCTTTTCTGAGCTGTACATACATGAGTAAGCTGAGGTTGTTCACCCATATGTCTTGAATGATGGCTTGCTCCTTTCTTTTAAAACATACCAGCCAATGACTGCAAGCTTGTTGAGAGGGGAGTCCCAGCTCTCATCTCGAGATCCCCCTTCGAACATTCCTGCCACCACCTTGCTGGCTTCAAGCATTGACCACCACTCATAACCAACAACACAGAAGAAAAAAAAAACCCTGAAAATTCACCAAGACTTTAAAAGACTCTAGGACAGTGGTTCTCAACCTTAGCTGCACATTAGAATCACCTGGGAATCTTTTTAAAATCCTGATTTCTGGGCCTCATCCTCTGGAAATTCTGTTTCTTTGTTATGGAGTGGGGCCACAACATTAGTAACAAAGAAACAGAATTTCCGGAGGATGAGGCCCAGAAATCAGGATTTTAAAAAGATTCCCAGGTGATTCTAATGTGCAGCCAAGGTTGAGAACCACTGCTCTAGGACAACAAGGTAGTAAACACAGAGTATTACATAAAACTAAATAAATAACAGCCCACCAGGACTCTGAGGCACCGTGTCATCCTCATGTACTCCTGGAGAGAAAATGGGGCCACCGTTCCCCCATTAAATCCCTTCACACCTGCTCTTTTTTCCTCCCCACTTCTAAGAGATACAATCATTTCACCATGAGAGAATTTCCTCACTATTGTGTCCAAGATGGATACAAATCAATGATTTTAAATTAAAATACTATTTGAAGAGTTATTTTAATATAGATATGTCAATATTTGCCATTATTGCTGTGGTGTGATTCTGGAAAAGACAGTATTAAACAAGCTCAAAAAGTAAGTTGTAACCTCAGAAACAAGATAATAATTAGGTGTGAGGTATCTGTCAAGGAATTATCATTAAATCAGTCACATTCACAACCAATTGTATGTAATTTAGGGCTGGTATTAATGCAAAGTGTTGCCCGCTGCATTTTTTCTTCTAAGTTGTATGACTGAGCCTCTCAGGCCAGCCATCTCTTCCTCTAATGTTTACAAATGGAATTCCAGAGAAATAATACTAGAGTTTCCCAGAGATAAGGGGTGGATGTGTCCACCCTGACAATGCCTTCTATGTTCATGTTCAAGACCTGGTAACATATATGTGCCAGGCTATACCATTGTAAAATTTGGAATCATTAAGGATTAATGAGAAGATTCATGGATACAAAATCTGTGTTCTAATTCCAGCTTATTTTTAACCCATTTTTTTTCTTTCCTTTACTTTTACTCAATAGATCTTTATTTTGAGTAACCAGCAGTGCTGATATCTCTAATTCAAATCCAACATCCCAGGGTTCTTCCTTAACTTCTCCCATTCCATATTTGTAGTCCCCTTCTCCCACAATGAAAATTCTTGTTCTATCACCCCCCCTCCCCCATCTACATATTTACTCATTTGCTGTGTCCTACTACTCAAGCAAAATAGTTTGAGACTTACATCAATATCACTAGCAACAGCAAACCTAAGAAGAGCTCAAGAGTGTTTTGTGATTGTTTTTGTCCTTTGGAATATATTCATCTAAGTATCTATGATCAAAACACTGTGTTGAAAAGTTACTTGAATTCCTTTTTCTGTGTATGATGATATCAAGTTTATACATAATAAGGATGGATTGTATTTATATTCAGTTTTAGTATGTTTGCTTTTTAACTTTTACATGAATATATGAAGTATTACAAAAGTCAGAACTATGTAAAAATAAATTCATAGAATCCTAGTTCCCAGCCCTATCCCTTCCTCAATTCTCACCTGCCTGCTATGGAACCACTTTCATTAGTTTCTAATTTGTCATTGTTGTGTTTCCTTTTTGAAAAACTAAGCAACAGCCCAAGCCTGTGTGGCTCAGTGTGAGCGTTGACCTATGAACCAGGAGGTCATGGTTCAATTCCTGATCAGGGCATATGCCCAGGTTGCAGGCTCGATCCCCAGTGTGGGGTGTGCAGGAGGCAGCCAATCAATGATTCTCTCTCATCATTGATGTTTCTATCTCTCTAGCCTTTTCCCCTCCTCTCTGAAATCAATAAAAAAATATTTTTTTTTAAAAAAAGAAAAACTAAGCAACATGTGTGTGGGGGTGGGGTCTCATATTTATTTATTCTTTATTACAAAAAGGGTAGTTTGCTCTACATACCCCTTTTGCACCTTCCTTTCTTTATTTCACAATATATCCTGGAATTCATTCTATATAGTTTTATAAAGATCTTGTCATTATTATGGTGTAAAATTACTCCATTTTGTGGCTGTTCAACTAATCTAACAATGGATATTTAGGTTGTTTTCAATATTTTACTAATACAAGTCATTTTGCCATGAATAGTTTGGGGCATTTTTATTTTGTTTTTGGAAGATGTATCTTCAGAGGCTAACAAATATTTTAGTTTTGGCATAATAGATGGTTAAATGCTAGAGAAATAATTAGGATAGTGGGATAGTTTTCTATACAATATCCAATTTCTTCTACCTACTAATAGAATTCTGGTTTAATTATAGACCTCAACATGTCAGCTGGAAGACTATACTCCCTACTCATGCTTCGGGAAGCAGGCTCAACAGGGAGGAGATCCTTTCTGCCCTTCTGCTCCCTACATTCTTTCTGTATAAAATTCAGACACGATGTCTGGAACCCTAGCTGCCACTTTGTACCATGAGGTTACCTAAAAAAAGGTGAAATCTCAGTAGAAAGGATGGCATAGTGGACAAATTGTAGACTGAATTCTGGTCCCAAATTGCCTGCCTCCAGACTTCCTTTACTTCTATATTGCTTGCGCTATGTATTTTGGGTTTTTCTTATAAGCAGCCAAATAAAATCTTAGTGTTGCAGAACCTGGTACCTGAAAGTGTGGTGCTACTAAGAACTTAAGCCAACATATGTCAAGGCTTAGTGGAGGCAAAGCATCTGGGAAGCTGGCGATCCTTAGAATGAGGTAGCAAAACGCTTAGTTAAATACTTGCCTCTGTACTTTGGAAGAATGCCCATGTGCTGATCAAGACTTCAGTGTTCAGGGAAATGGTTGGAATATTCATAACAATTCATGTGTTGGCTCTTTCTCATCACTTTTAGCAGAACCTACAAGGGAGGAATAAACTCAGACCAGAGCTATCAAGTCTGCAAACTGAGACTAAAAGAAACATAGGCTTAGCAAGGAAAGCGTTCTCTGCCCGAGGTCTGCAACTTAAGTTGAATGAGAGGCCTCTAGTTCAAAGCCTCTGAGCTGGAAGAGCAACCACTGCTTCTGTGTGTTCAACCAGAGCAGCAGTAACAAGCGTCTGTACAACTACAGCCTTAAAGGGATTTCAGATGGAAAGTGCATCTGCCGGTAATGACAAGACTGAAGATGTGACTTCCTGATGGAGCCATTACTTCAAATGTCCTCAAAACTTCAGCCTTGAAGTTGAGAGTGTTGAAGAGCACACCAAAGCCTAAGCTAAAGGATAGAACTCTTCAGGCTTTAGAATTATGTATCTACAAGAGAACAGTTATAGTGCTGAAGCAGCCCAGGGCTGTCACCATGAAAACTGTCCCCGCCTCCTTGACTTCTATCTTCCAGAGGAAAACCAGCTGCGACTAATGATCAAGTGTCTACCCTAAATCCGTTATCTCAGAAATGCTGCAAAGGAGGAAATCTGTTACTGGCTTTCTTCCTCCTAAGACCAGGAGGAGGTCAGGATGTCTCGCTGCTTGAATGAACTAACAACAAGTTCACTAAACCAGAACATTCTTCTGGCTGGGCCCTCCGGACCAATACACTGCTGACCAATGCAACGTTACCTCATAATCCCTGATACTTTTGGAGCCAAAAGACTTGAGTGCTGGTCTTCAGCTCTTTTCAAGGGAAGGAAAAGTATCTTCAAAAGAAAACATCTATGCCAAGGTTAAAGTCTGGTTTGCCTTTTTCAAATAAATCCCCTAGAATCTGAGATGAGATCATTGCAAGGCTCAATTGAAGAGATATCGCTTACAGACTTCATGAAGGAGATAACCTTGAAGGATGGGTAGAATTTAAATTAACTGTGATTTATTTCAAGTGGGATACACAGGATGCACAAAGGGTTGGTATAGAGAAAGCTCAGCACCTGTCCAAAGAACAAGGGGCTGGCTTGGCTGAAGCTTCAGGCACAGGTAAAGGGATACATTTGGGCAGGGCGTTGAGTGCAAAGCTAAGACATTTGGGCTTTGTCTGGTAAAAGACAATGGGTGATGTTTGCAAATAATTGTTTTTTGTATGAGTTATATAACAATGCCCCAAGTTAAATCCTGGTTTTAGCTAGGACCCATAGCAAGCAGCACAAGTTCAACTAAGGAGAGTGAATAAGCAAAGTGGAATAAATCAGTGGCTAAGCTAGCAAGCCACTTCAGTGCTCACCAGCACTGGCTGCGATCGCAGGATGAACCAAGGTCAGCTTTGCTTTTTTGGAAAACTCTTCCATGTGTATCTCTACAGAATCAGACTAGCCCGACTACATGATCCTTGCCAATAGAGACTTTTTAAATATTGGTTTGTTTGTTTGTTTGGTAGTAGGTCAGCATTCAAGTGCTTCTAGGAACATCAAGAGTCAGATTTGTGACTTGTCCATCTAGATCAAAATCTGTTCAAATGCATGGCCCAGTGGCTATTTATGAATATATTGAAAATGACTAAAAAATTCAAGGGCGAAAGCTCTTCTAAGCTTCCTAAGCAACCTTGAATTTTTAGTATCAATTTGTATAGTACTCTGTAAAGTCTTACTTGAGATAAGATACAGAATATTGTCTTTATCTGGTCACATTTATGTCCATCAGATTGTGTCACCTCAATGTACTATGATTTCTCTGAATTTCAGATGTGACACTGAAGTGTGGCATAATCTCGGGTGACTTAGAACCACCATTATACCCACATCAGTACAGGCATCTCAGCCTCATAACTGTCAGCTCCAGGTTATAAATTTTATCTACCAGTTCATGAAGCTGGGTCACAGAGAGGTAACACCAGTCCTGGCTTTAAAAAAGGGTTAGAAGCAAAGATGGATTCAAGTGTAAAGAGAGTATTAAAAATAATGAGACAACAAAAAAGTATTATCAATGCCTCTCTAAGCAATGGAATAAGTTATCCGAACATGACTGCAATAGGAGTATTACTATTTATTACTTTATCCCCCCCCCCTTCTCTGTTTATCTTCTACCTCTATCCTATTTGGTACAGTACACCCTTTGAAGTTATGCTTTGCCAAGGGCAAAGATAGTTTGTGTTGGTGCTTTTCTACCTCTAGAGGGAAAGCAACGGCAAGTGTCATTTGAAGGTAGACAGCATCAGATTTGTTCTGTGAGAGCCTTTGCACACTGCAGAGATTTGATAAAAACTTTAAAAATAGAAGAAACGTACTATCAGTGGTACCATCGAGCTCTATGTCCATGGTTATACTGAGAACAAAAATTCTAACTCCATGATTCCAGAGTTTGTGTTCCCATAGATACATGAAAATCCTTCTGAACACAGGCATTGGATCGGCTTGCCTTAAGCTCATAAAGAAGGTGAGCGTTCCCATTACCTTTTTTCCACCACAAAATAATACTTTCTATTTCTAAAAGCCACCAAATAGAAATTAACTAGACATTTTCTTTTTAGTTTAAAGATTTTTCAAAATGAGTCATTTTTCAAAATGAGTTCTCTACATTACAGAGCAGTGTCCTCCGTGGGTTAGCATACTGTGTTCATGTGGAGACAAAGACGACTGTCTGATGCAGAAATTCAGAAGCTCTTACTGGGTTACCAGATGTTATGGGTTGAATTGTGTCCCCAGAAAAATAAGTTGAAGTCCCAATAACTTGTACCTATAAATATGATCTCATTCAGACACAGGATCCTTGAGGACATAATACAGTTAAGATGAGGTTATTAGAGAGGACAGGGGTGGCACAGGCAGAGATTGGAGTGATGCAGCTGTAAGCCATGGGATGTCAGGGACTGGATTGCCCTCCACCGCCAGAAGCTAGGAAGAGACAAGGAAGAATTCTACTCAAAGTCTCAGATCAAACATCACCCTGCTTACGCCTTGATTTTGAACTGTCAGCCTAAAAAACTGTGGGGGAATAAATTTCTATTGTTTTAAGTCATCTAGTTTGTGGTACTCTGTTATAATACTCTAGGAAACAAAATTATATTGTGTTATAACAATGGCGGGAAGCGGGAGTCAGGCTGAACTGGGAAACAACATGAAATTTGTCTCAGAAACCCTTGATTTGGATCTTGGTTTTGCCACAACTCTGCTACATGTATATTATGATTAATATCATATGCTAACTTAAAATATTTTTACCTGAATTACAAAATGATTACTTTAATCCCTAAACAAATTGTAAAAGTATATAATTCTGTGCAAGTGGTTGAAGAATCAAGACTTGGGACTACTCTACTATTCTAAACTACTAGTATTACTCTGATATGCCCTAATAATTGATTGTATCACTTCAACACTTTTTAAAGAAATATGTTTCTTGATGTCACTGATTTTTTTAATTTCTGCTTTGCAAATGTGTTAAAACAGTGTTAAGGAAAGACACAAGTGTTAATAATCATAATGAAGAGAAATTAGAAAACGCTTTGCATGTGTGTGAGCTATTGTTGTTGAAAATCTCATTATGACATTAAGTTTGGCTTTGTAGACCACTGCTGTGGACTGAACTGTCCCCCTAAAATTCACATGTTAAATTTCACCATTAAGGAGGTGATTAAGGTTAAATCAAGTCCAGAATGTGGAGCCCTGACCAAAAGAACTGGTATCCTTACAAAAGAGAAGAAACATCAGGTTATCAGGTCGGTCTCTCTCTCTCTCTCTCTCTCTCCCCTTGGTCTTGGACTTTTCAGCTTCCAAAACCATGAGAAAATAACTTCCTTTTGTTTAAGCCACCCAGTCTATGCTGCTTTTATTTATTTATTTTTTATGGCAGCCTGAGCAGACTAAGACAAACACTGGATGTCTGGCAGGATGAAAGAAGGACTGCATAGTATGAACAGTTTGAGAAAACCTATTCTAAGACAAAATTACTTTCTTGAAAATACATTGTGTCTGAGTCTTTTAGCAATATTTTGGTTTTATTTTTAACACATTAAGGAGTCATTTGGGGAAGACTTTGCAAAACACAGATTTCCAGGCTCAGAGATTTTGATTCAGGAGGTCTGGGGCAGGGTCTGGGTCTCGTTGTTGTTATTTTCACATTCTCCAGATGATTCTGATGCACAGCCAAGTCTGGGAACCTTTGTGCCACCTCAGAAAAAATAGAAGAAATGAATGAAATGCCCTCTTCTCTCTCAACCTGCCTACCCCCCACCCACCTTTTTTCTTACCAAGAAAATGGGCTTAAATTAACCAGAGTGCTGAATTAGAATCAGTGGTAGAAATGTTTCGATGAACAAGAAGCTCGTCACACTCTGGTCCAACAATGAGATGGTGTGCACCCGAGCAAGACAGAACCCTCAGGAAGCCCCAGAATTAATGCTGCCTGCCCGGCAGATCTGCGACAGACCTCTCGACACTGGTACTCAAAGGGCCTCTGGATTAGTCTGTTTACTTTCTTTTCAGTTTTGCATTTTAAAACCATAGTTTTTGTCTCCCAGCCTAGAAACAAGTAAAAATGCCAACATCCCTTTTCTCTCTTGCACCTCATCTCTAATTAGTCACCAAATCCTATTGATTTTGCCTTTTTAAGTTTCTTTCACATTCTTCCCTATATCTCTCCACAGTATCTACCCACAACCTCTGGCATGTTTCCAATTCCTATAATTTCACATGTAATTGCAATTGCTCTGGTTTCCATTGCTTACAGTCATGATCTTCTATGATCTAATCCAGATTAAGGCCCTTTGTATTCCTTGCAGCTTCAGGCAGGGTTTTTCTTCTTTCTGGCTTAACTTCCACAGCATAAACCAAGCCAGAAATGCATATCCCAGGGCCGGTCATGCTGAACTATTTTATTCTCTGAACATCTTATCTCATGATACAAATGAATTTCACACATTTCCTATTGTAAATTGCCATTCTGCTTGGAATGTGATTTCCCTAAAACTTGTCCAATCATACTCATCATTCCTTCCAGACCACCCTAAATGCTGCCTCCTCTGTGAAATGCTACAAATCTTCCCCTGTAGGGATAACACGGAAAAGGTAATTTCTGTGAATAACTCAAATCTCTGGATAGGCCTGTTCTTGGTAAGAAAAGAGTGTGGGAGGTAAAAACCAAGCCTTGAACTTGTGCCTCAGAAGCCTGGGATGTAAAGCAGAGAGTCTGATGAGGCCTTGATGAAGGGAGAGTCTGGTGCCTGGAGCGAGTCAGCTCTGCAGACTTTGTCTCCTGCAGTACGGCAGGCAGTGAGGGGCAGGCTTGAACCATCTCCCAAGGGAGGGACCCTTTAAGCTGCAACCCTAGGGGCCTTACCACAAGGAGAGGAGGAGGGAAGGAGTTGAAAATTCACGGAGAGAAAGGTAAAATATTGCATTACTCCACAGTCAGCACTGCATTCATAATATTTGATATTCCTGGAGCTGAACATTTGAGAGGGGCTCTTGTAGAAAACCAGGTCTGTTTTCCTTCCAGGGACTCACTTTGGAAGGTACTTGTTGACAATATTTTCTAGAGAATGATGTAGCTAAATTTTGAAACTTTTTAAAAATACTAACCCTTTCTGAAAGGACTGTGGCCAACTCCCTCTGTATAGACACAGGGCACCCTTGGGATTCTTAAGCCAAGCCGTCACCTGTGAATTCAAGAAGCCACTGGAACGGAAGTCGGTTTGGGGGCTCTGTCAGACATGCATTCTTTGCGTCCCAAACTCACAGAAAAGCAATTGTCTCCTACATGCTTTCCCATCCCGTCTCAGGATCTTTCTCCTCAATACAATCTCACTCTTTTTCAGTCTCCCATCACATCAGGCTTTGTACCGATCTTTAAGAAGGAAGCCAATGACAAAAGTACCAACGCTGGAGTCAGGAGAACTGGGATCTCATCCAGCCCTGCCTCTGACCAGATGTGTGACTTTGGAAAAGGTCATGTACATCTTCCTTTTCTCAGGCGGTATCCTCATCTATACAGAAATAAAGTATACTATATGTTAATGTCCAATGTGTCTAAAATTCTCTGGGATCTGATCAATAAATTTATACCAAATTTATTATTTATATTGAGAGTGGAGAAACACCTCCATTGACCAGCGTGGCCTTGGATAAGTCAAACCATCTCTTCACTTCCCCAGGCTTCACTACTAGTGCCACATTGCCTGGTTTTCAACCCCCGTTTTGCTAGCTACTGGCTGCAAAGATTGCAGGACTTAACCTCTTTGAACCAGTATACCAGTCTAAAAGATGAGACTATTTCCCCATAAGGTTGTTGCAAAGATTAAATGAATTAACACACACACATGTGTAGAGCACAAATAGTAAGAGCTCAATAAATGTCAGCTACTCTTACCATCCTTATTATCCTGATAAAATGAGAATAACAACCTGCTTTGAACTCTTCCCATGAGTCATGATAATGTAAGTCAAAGTGATTTGTAAATGTAAAAGTGCTATTTTAAGTTAAGGATTTATAGAAATGTTCAGCAACTGGTGACTGGATTTTTTAAAAGGTGCCGAACCCGTACAATGGAAAACAATTCAGCAATTGATAGGAAGTACTGCTACAAGCTATGTGCGGAGGAACCCAAAACCAGACACAAAATATTGCCTACTTACCCCCACCAATCTGCACTTTTAAAGAGACGGAAAGCAGATCAGCAGTTGCCTAGGGCAGGGGGTGGGAGCAGGGGAGGGCACCTCTTAGGACAATGGAAACGCTTTACCACTGGATTGTGGTGCTACCACATCACTCTATAATTTAATAAACCACTGAACTGTCCACTCACAATGGGTGAATGTTATGTTATATAAATTATACCTCAATAAAGGCATTTAAATAAGTAAATATAAAGTAAAAGGGTCATTATCACCTAATATGTTAGTTGCAAAGCGTGTTTTAAAGAAACGCACAAATTATTTGAAGTTGCTAGGTTTTGTGAAAACAGTGAAAGTGCTTTGGAAGTTATGTCTTTCAAAGTAATACACAAAGTAAATAATATGACTAATAAAAAATAATACTGTGCGCATGTTAAGGATTCTGTGATTGGCCCACCACTACCCCTGACACATACACACCTTCACTACCAGACACTCCCACAGAAATCCCCCGCTTTGGTGAACTTGAGTCCCACAGCCTCCTCATTCCATAGCCAAGCTCTCCTGGAACTCCCTCAGCCCATCCCTGGAATACACTGCCGTGGAATAGACAAGAACAGGCTTTAGAGCCAGTCATGTGTTCAAACCTCACCTCAGTCACATACCACTACATGTCTGGAGGCAAAGTGTTTACCCCTGAGGTCCTCCTTTTCCAGGGGTGGGAAAACAGGCATGAGGCAGAAAGATTAGCCCTACACTGAGCGAGCCTAGTCATCTAACACCTTTCCAAGTCCAGGTTAGCCCCAATTCCTCCACAGAGGCTCCTCTGCTCCCCCAGCACTTTCATGTAGTAACTCACAAAGTGCCTTCACTTACCTTGACTTTGAGCACCTGGAGGGCAGGGACCAGGTACATCTCTTTCGAACTCTGGGTTGGGGGTGTTCAAGAAATATTTAGTGAAAATGTGTCAACTATTCCCACTTTTAACCGAGTGAGCTGTTTTTCACGATCACTTTCAATGAAGAATTGTGTCGAATGTGAGGGAGATCTGGCTGACTTCTGTCACCCGTTGATTGCCAGCGTTGACTGGGCTGATCTGGCTGGCTAGGCTGGTGTCCTCTTCCTCCCTCACTGCTGTGGGCTCGGTTGAAGAGGACAACCTTCCCCCATTCTCCAGTCAAAGGTATACAAGAGTAGCTGTTCCCCTGCCAACACCTCCAGACAAGCTCTCAGGAAATGTGTGAGGATGAGCCACTGTCCATACTTGTGCTGGTGGTTTTGTTCCATGCTAGATTGCTCCTGACAGCCCTAGTCTGTCTTACTTATTTTCTTATGGAAACAAATATTAACATGTGCCAACATGAAGAAATAGCCAGTTTGTGGCCACTGAATGGAGCTTTTTCTTAGTGCAAGACCAACTATTTTGAAATGGTTGGACCTTAATGACATGTTCTAATCAATTAAGTTAATCAACCTAGATTCATTATTTTGCTCCCTATATTCTGAGGTTGGTGAACACCATTAGCTAATAGAGTCAATAAATAAATATTTTAAAGAGAAAATGTCTTTTTTCAAAGGTTTTGCTGAAAACTGTTGTCAATTGAATAATATGCTCACAATATTTTGTCATTCCCAGGCCCATCTCTACAGCCAATCTATAGCTAATATGTACTCTGAGCAAGATATAAGACTTTGCTATGTATAGTAAGCTACTGATATCTAGGGGTTATAATTTGTAACCATAGCATAACCTACTGACAATGGACTAATGCAGAAAGCCACCTATAGACATTTCATAATCTCCCTCTGGCCTTTGTCACACCATAGACATAGAATGAAATTTGAAGCTCATTCTTTGAAAGCAACAGTAAAAGATATTTTTTAAAAATATGTCTTAGGGTTATTGCAATATCTGGTGGGATAACACATGGAGAGCACCTAGGATTGTGTGAGTTCCTCCCACCACAACTCCTTCCCTTCCCATTTTATTCCCACTTCCATGATGGACGTGGGAAACCACAGGCAAATGTCTACTAGGGGCTTGACTTTTTTCTGGACTGGTGATATGGACAGGTCATACACAGTCCCTACCTTATGAAGCTTCTAGACCAGTGATGGCGAACCTTTTGAGCTCAGCGTCTCAGCATTTTGAAAAACCCTAACTTAACTCTGGTGCCGTGTCACATATAGAAATTTTTTGATATTTGCAACCATAGTAAAACAAAGACTTATATTTTTGATATTTATTTTATATATTTAAATGCCATTTAACAAAGAAAAATCAACCAAAAAAATGAGTTCGCGTGTCACCTCTGACACGTGTGTTATAGGTTCGCCATCACTGTTCTAGACTAACTCTCCCATGAAATGCACCATATGCATGCTTATTTCCTCAGACACTAAAGTACATTTCCAGCATCCAAATGGAAAGCTAGGAAATGTGATTAGGATGTGTCTTGGAGCTGGAGCCATTGTTCATCATTTTCTTACTCCCCACCACTACCAACCACCCCTCCTCCTATACACACACTACGGGGCCCCCACCTCCAGCTGATATTCCCTGACCCTCCTGACTGGTTTAGATTGCCCTCTTCTGTGCTTCCCACAGCACCCTGAACTCCCTCTTCTCCCAATCATTACTTTGGATTGGATTTACTAGTTTATGAATTGGTCTTTCCACTAGATCCTACAATCAGTAAAAGAAGAAGTTATATCTTCTTTATTGTATTCCTAGAAGCTGTCTCATGCCTGGTACAGGGTGGGTGTTAACCAACATTATTTGAATGAATGAATAAATTTGATCAATTAATTCCTTCATAATGACTTTTGAGTTCTCACTGCAAGTTGATGAATTTGTTAGGCCATGTGCCTGGGGCTCCACTCAATCCTTATAGATGTTTTTTAATGGACAAGGAATTCTTCATTATGAAATTGGCATGTGATTTACATCTACCTACAATCTTAAAGCACTCATAGAGCCCCATGGAAATTCAAATGAACAAGCCACAAATTGAATTATCAGCTCCTAATTAAGCAGATGTTGACTTTCATTAATACTGCTAAAATATATCCCAGAAGTTAATTAATAGCTTGAGAAGGCAAGGTATTCTGAGGTATGTTCAGAAGAGTTTCCAAGTCTCACATATGCTTCTATAGTTGCTTACATTACAATAACCAATGAGTTGGCAAGCTAATTTACTAAAAAAAGAACAGAATGAACTCAAATTTCCTTCATCTTTTGGAAGGACTCCAGAGTTGCCAGTGTCCTTACTTGCCCCTGAGATATCTAAAAACTTTGATCCTAGGAGGTTCTTTTTAAAGATGAGGAGTGATTCTTGGTCTGTTGATTTTTATATAACATCTCTATCATCAAACACATTTCAAAATAATGACTTGGAAGCACCATCTTTCTTTGGTAGGAAAACATCCTTCCAGCCCATCCTCCTGTTGGGTCCACTTAAGTCTTTTCTCTTTGTGTAGTAGGATGAATAGAAGCAAATCACAATTCAAAACTACAGTTTACCAACCTTCCTTTCTCTTGATCAGCAAAATTCCCCTTCACACCCACCACCCAGCCCCTGCTGATGCTGAGAGGCACTCCAGAAGGCAGTAAGAGGGCACATATGTTTGCTTTCTGAATTGAAGTAGGATTTCATTTGTTTTACAATTGCCAAGTTACCAAAAAAAGAGAGAAAGCCTTCTCAATTCAGTAATAAGGCTGCACACAAGAAAGGCAAGTGTGAGGCAGGAATTGGGGAACAACATGGGTTATCTACAGAGGTTCCAGGGTCCTTTTAACCCAAAGATTGTAGCAGGCTGTCTACATAACGTATTGTTTGAATCAGATTTCCTATTTCATTTTATGGCTCCCCACCTCTTCTCTCCCTTATGCCAAGGTTCTAGTTCAAATAATTTGAGTCCCCCCCCCCCCCAAAAAAATACCAGGGAATCTACCTACATAATACTTCAGGGTGCCCTGGCTGGTTTGGGTCAGTAGATAGAGTGTTGGCCTGTGAACAGAAGGGTCCCAGGTTCAATTCCAGGCAAGGGCGCATGCCTAGGTTTTGGGCTCAGTCCCCAGTTCGGGGGCGTGCAGGAGGCAGCCGATCAATGATTTTCTCTCATCATTGATGTTTCTATCTCTCTCCCTCTCCCTTCCTCTCTGAAATCAATAAAAATAAAAATATTAAAACAAAACAAAAACTTCAGGGTTTCAGAGCCGCCCAAGTTCCTGACAAGAAGTAACCAATGAGCCCTCCGGAAGCTCCCGTCAGCAGTACCAGGATTCTATATAAGGTCCCTCCCAAGCTACCTTCTCTGACCTTCAGCAGGTGAGTACTCCTGGACTAGGAGGAAGAGCAGGAAGCCCTCAGCCAACCTGAAATATCAGCCCCAACCACCCACCCCTTCTCCTTTTCTTCTCTGCTCTCTCCACCTCTCTGCCCCCTTACACTTTCCCCCTCCCTAATTTTCTCCATGTGTTCCTCATATCCTTCTTTTAGGAGCTTGGGGACTAGCTATATTATCATCATAGCTGCTATAATGATAAGAAATATTAATCATGCTCTGTTAACCATGATTGTTCTGTTCTGATTAGAGAAAGCACATTCTAACTTGGCTGAGAGTCCTATGCCCTGGGACATATGAACTAACAGAATGCAGTCCATCCTCCTTTCCCAAGAACTGCCTGTCATTATGGAAGATTTACAACCTCGTGGCTGAAATAAATGTAGTCCCGGAGGCACCCACCCTTTGCAACCCCCAGCCCCTATTGCCTGTAATCTGGTCCTGGAGGCACCAGGAGGCACCCGCCCTCTCCGACCTCCCAGCCCGCATTGCCTGTAACCTGTAACCATTATACCTTGCCTACTTTCCCATGCCTGTAATTCCCACTTTCCCACGTAATCTTTGCCCTTCTACCCAATATAAGCAGCTGGCTGATGGGGAGGGGCAGAGCAGATTTTTGTGGATGACCTGCTGCTCTCCATACTGCCAGCAGTATTGGTATAACGCTCATGTATGATTCAGCCCTGTCTCTGCTTAATTGGCTCAAGTAGTAACAGGCAGCCCAGAGCCCTTGGTTGTCTGGTTACACTTCTTCCCTTCCCTCTCCTTAAGCATCCATTGGAAGTTAACTGTAATTTTCCCCCTAGGAGAGCAGAGAGAGGGTTTGCCTGGAGGAGCTGCAAAGGCAAAGTCCAAACCTGCCAGCTCCTCTCTCCCCTCTCCCCCCTCTCCCCCCCTCAGGCTGGACCCAGAAGAGGCAAAGGAGTCTGCCTCTCCTTGCACTAACTGGCCCTTATTCTGCCTGAGCCGCAGCCAACAGTGGGCTCCAGAGGTGTGACCCTTTGTCCACACCTCCAAACCCCGGCCAGGTTTATAGCGTGGACAGCGCTGCCCTCTAGCGTCTCTAACCGGGAGCCCTGAGGGCGCCATCAGCTCCAGAATTTCTCGTTCACAGCCCAGGCAGGACCTGAAGCTGCTCGGAGCTGCGACCTCCAGGTCTCCTCCACCGCCGCCGCCCTCCCTGCACCCGACTCACCTTTTCAGCACACCCGCCCCTTCTCCGCTCCGTGGTGCGCGGG
>NW_005361502.1:70813-83253 GCF_000412655.1 Myotis brandtii
GGCGCACAAGGCGACGGGATTGGGGTAGGGGGCGGGGAACTATGGGGTCGCCTGGGCATGGTGCCTGCCCCCTGGACCTCTTAATAAGGAACGCATTTCTCGGTCAAGCTCCCCCTCACTCCGCAACCGTGTGAACTTGAATGTCGACATTGTATATAACTGTGGTTTATGAATTTTATCCTGCTTCCTTGAGAAAGGAGTTGAAGAGGCTTAAAAATGAAATCAACGGGAAAGGGGTTCTAGGAGGAAAAACTTGAGTGGAAATCGCGCGGAGGGGGGGTGGGCTGTGCTTCGGGAACCTCTGGAGGAGGAGGCGATTTCAAAGCCAACGCTCATGGAAAACCTCTGATGGGCAAGGCTGGCAGGGCAGCTCCAGCCCTCACACAGTGATGGTGTGCTGAGTCCTGTGAAGAAAACATCTGGTGGGGAAGTGATGGGGCTGACTCGTTTTCTTCAGTTACAAAATAAAGCTTGGGAGTGCACGTGAAGAAGGGAAGTTTTGTCTTAAGCGATTTCCAGTCGAGGAAATGCTGCAAGGTGGGAGACTACTCCCCTTCCTAGTGAAAACGAAAGGGAATGGAGGCTAAATGGAAGTGGGTTCTGCCCTCAGGGGATCATAGATGGTTTTGCATTCTTCAAATAGACTTTGTATGTTTCTGCCTGCGCCCGGTTTTGGAGAGGACCTTCTATTCAACCCAGCCCTGCTTGTCCTTGGGTTAGAAGGATGAGGTCGAGGGTGTCAGCATCCCAGGGAGCTTCTTCCTAACCTTCCTCATTGTCCTTCCCCGCCTCCTGCACCAAATCTGAGTCCCGCGGGGAATAATAGATGGACAAATGGGTTGGAGGAGGGTGTTTTCCCCCAATTATTCGGAGTTCTCCTACCATTCTTCCTTTACCCTTAGCTCCAAGCAGTATATCCTCCTGCTCTGAACTTGACATTGCTCCAGAATACATATTTGCCAATAGTTACACATTCAGATGTGACCTTAAACACCAGGGTGGGCTTGTGAGACTGGGGCTTTCCTGAGTTAACCTTGTTCCTGGTGCAGCAAGTAGGGGCCGGGGTCTGGCTCCCTGTGCTGCCATTTCCATGGGGAGCATCTTTGAAATCCCTTTGAAATACATATTTCAAATAAAAGAGGAGATTATGAGCCAGCCTTTCTCTTGTGGGTGCACTTGTATTCCTGCTGAATTAAATGACATGACCCTGTCTTCCACAAATAAACGAGTGGAGGCATTTGAGGCCCACTTAGCAATTTCAGAAAGTATGCCTGCCTGTCTTTTTCCTCCCGTCAGAACTTTAGCCCCCAGACAACAGATCTCTGAAAATGAAGTGGGCCACCTAAGTGGGATTCAGCTCCGTTTCTGTATCATGTTTAAAGCCAAGTATGTTACTTGTTTCTGAAATGGCATAGCACCCCCACAACGAATCATTTTGCTGCCGAGAGGTGGGAGAAGTGCTTTTGCTCAGGTATTTCATCACTAGTAGAGAGCTATCCAGAGAAACTCCTTCAAATCCTGATTCATCATTGTTGATAGAACTTAACGATTATGTCATCATCACCCGATATGGGCTGTTGAAGCCCAAGGATTGCTGTATAAATTGAGACTTGTGATGCTAGAGCTGGAAAGGAGCTCAAAAAATAATGCAGTCAAGACTGGTCCTCAGCAAATTGGTCTATGCATGCCTACATATCCCTTTAAGTGGTCATTGTTTCTCTCAGGAAGATTTCCAGGGATGAAGACTTCACAGATGGTTATTATATCAAAAAGCATTCAAATTAACCATTTATAACCACCAGCTGGCAAGTTTTAAATGCTACAGAAATCGACATCACAAGCGTAGTAAACTCAAGCTTTCATTCTTTTCTCTTCTCCTGCCATTGACAGCGGCTTTACTCAGAGTTCTCTTCCTAGACCAAGTGCTTCTGGGGATCCTCCTGGACACACCAGTCCCTTGGGCATGTGTTGAGATGGGAGTCATAGCCTCCCTTGCATCTCACCCTGATATCTCCTTTGCTAGCTGTTGTGGTATCTATTCCAAACATTTGCTCCCATTTCTTTTTATTGAAGCCCGGTCAGCATTGATCATGTAAATGAATTTCTTTGGAGGAAAATCACCACGTTAGGATTTCTCAGAGAGGGTATTTAGGAAGAGACAACATCCAGGACACATCTCTAGCCCAGGTGACACCAGAGTATGTTCCCACTCCCTGCTGCTTGATGAGGTTGTTATTAGAGAGCCAAGTGAGATGCATCACTGGCAGCACCCCATCCCCACCTGCTCAGGCTCCTCTCTGTCAACATATTCCACCACCACCACCACCACCACCACCACCACCACCGAGGCTTCAGATTAAAGTGGATCCCTTTTCAGAAACCTCAGGCCCTGGCACGTTAGGTCATCTTCTCATTATTCAAACATCCTGTTCCCTACTTCTCACCTTTACACTCAGGTCGGTTATTTTTCCATGTTTCTGTGGTCCTTCTTGGAATTTCATTTCTATGCTACCATTTAAAACATCTAAATCTAAATCTATTTCTATTGGCTCATTTACATAAAAAGCTTGAGGCTGCTCAAGAGGTGAATTTCAACCAAGTAGGGATTTATTATTCATACCATATGTTATCAAGGCCATCTTTCAGGACAGAGGTGAATCTGGACATCTCATGCCTTAGGCTTCTTTCTTCTCTGCCTCCCATATGTTTATGCATGTGAAATTATATGAAAATAAACTCCAGGGAAACACAGACGATGAGTATGCTAAATGGGGGAGGGGAACATGGATGGACAGGAAAGAGAAAAGGGGGCAATGGAGCAGTGGGCAGTGGGCCACTGACTTCTTTGTTTTCTCCTCCCTGAGTCATTTTCTGGAACCAGCATTGTGGGCCCTAAAGCTTGGGGCCCAGGTGAGTCAACTTACCAAAGTTCATCTTCCTGGGAATAAAAGGATGTTCATCAGTATCCAATCTACTTTTTATGACTTGGTATACCTTTCCACTCTTTGTGAAGTAAGAGACTGAGAGCAAGAATTTATAAAGATCATTCAGTCCATTGGTATATTCCTGGATCACAACAAATTGGTAAAATCCTTGAGAATTCTAATACAATTTAATTCTAATTTTATTAGTTCTTTTTTTTTGGGGGGGGGGGGTCTCACCCACTATGGATTACCAATCACCTGGTTCACTGTGGTCCTTGTCCTAACAGATGTCAATACTTTTTTCATGATTGTATTCCCCTAAGACATGTGAAATGAAAAATCTATAGCCTGCAGAACATGTATAATAGGTTCATTGTTATAGCTCTCTCCTGTTGTTCAGTTCTCAACACATTCAGTTGTAGGATTAGGAAGACAAACTCCTTTAGAAGAACCTGTGAAAACCCAATCTGGATCATTTTAAACTGCAAATTATATGAGGAATGAGTATCTCAAGATTTTGGTTATCAGTACAGACCAGATGGAAGGTCTTTATGAAAATCTGACATGAGAAGAAAAACATTTTTATAGCAAAAAGATAAAATTTTGAAAAATAGAAACCAGTAGCAGCAGCAGCTTTAACTCCCAGATCCTTCTATGACCCCATCTACCTAAAATGCCCAAGTAAAGCAAAAACAGACCCCTTAGCTGCAGCTGCTCTTTAACCCCCTTATCAGATAATCTGCTGCCATGTCCTGATATTTCCAAGGGATGTGGGAAGGATCTGACTTGAGGTTAAAGTAGAGTTTTGTTGGGACAGTTCCCCCAAGAAAGTCAAATCTGTGTCAAGCTTTGTATTCTTGGGAATCAAAGACAAGCCAGAGCATCGTTGAGAAGTAAACTGCACCAAATGGATAGTGAGGTTGATAAGCAATACCTTCTCAAAAGTGTCTTCAGCTATGATACCCTAATGATGTTCAGAGTTATCGTAAGTTCGTTCATCTGCACTGGGAGGAGGGGGACAGGAGGAAGGACCTAACATATGAGGAGTGTCTGCTGTGCTTCAGGACCTGTGGTAAGAACTGCACATGTACTCTTTTATTTAATCCTCGCAAAAGCACTGCAGGGTAAGTATTATCAGCCCCACAACTTATTGATTCATTAAAACCCTGTATTTTTCATCCAAACGCCTGACCTGCCATCCTTTTTAGGGAGCTACTAACAAGCCAGAGTGAGTGAAGTGAGGGCACACAGAGGATTAGCTAAAGAAAACGTTTAAGTAGTGAGCTGCTCATAGAGGAGATCCTGTGAATTTGGACTTTACCCTGAAAACCTCCAGGAATCATTTTAAAATGTATATATTAAGAACAACGTACATACAGGAAAATGTGCAAATCAGAAGTGTTAAGCTCAGCAACTTTTCCGAAATTGAGCACACCCTTGGAAGTAACCACCAGCAAGATAAGAAATGGAGCATCCCCACCACACAAGCTCCCTTCCTGTCCCCACCCAGTCAGGACTGCATCCTCCTCCCTAGATGTCACCACGACCTGCATTTCAACATCCTAGATTATTTTGAGTTTTATAATCACATAAGTTGTACAGGATGATCTCTTTTGTGATTTAGCTCAATGTTCTTCTCATAAGATTCATTTATGTGTATGGTTTGGCCAGTAGCTCGTTCATTCTTTGTTGTTGTTATATGGCGTTGTATTGTACAAAGGTGCCATCGTTTCATTATCCATTCTGCTATTGATGGATATTTGAGGTGTTTCCAGGTTTCTGCTATAATAAATAATGCTTCATTATAGTATTTTAAGCTGTTGCCCAAAATAATTAGTTTGGTGTTATAGAGAGCTCACCCTGGCTGCAATATGGAGTGGAAGGGAATGGGTCTGGAGGAGGCAGGTACCATGAGAGCCCAAACTAGGCACTAGCAGTAGACATGGAGAGAGGGAAATGGAAACAAGATGAACTGAGGCTGAGGGGAAGAAGGAAAGGATGACATGCAGAGAGTAAATGGATGCAAGGAGTGAAGGAAAGTATGGAATGCAGGACAATTCCCAGGTTTCTAGACCTGGTAAATAATGTTTTCTTTCACCAAAAACTGAGAACACAGGAAAATGAATAAGAACATATTTGTTGGATCTCAGAAGATTAAAAGAGCCTGGCCAGTGTGGCTCAGTGGTTGAGTGTCGACCTATGAACCAGGAGGTCAGGATTCGATTCCCAGTTAGGTCACATGCTCTGGTCGCAGGCTCTATCCCCAGTAGGGGGCATGCAGGAGGCAGCCAATCAATTATTCTCTGTCATCATTGATGTTTCTAGCTCCCTTTCCCTTCCTCTCTTTGAAATCAATAAAAAAAAATTTTTTTTTAAAAAGGAGGTTAAAAGAATTGCCCAAGATGACTCCAAATCTGTGTTTCTGTGGCAAAGCACGTTGTTTCTCCCCTGGCTCCCACCATGCCCCTTCCTCCTGCAACAGCACCCTCACACCCCCAATTTGTAATGGGTAGTCACCTAAGAAGGAACAACTACTACTTCACAATTCCTGAACTGTCGACCTATGAATCATTTGCTTTTCCTTTCAATTTTGTCTCCTTTTAGCAACATAATCACAAGAAAAGGAGATGATGATGAATCAGCTAAAACTTTTTTTTTTTTTTACCTTTTAAGACTACAAGACAGAATTCAGGACAAGAGACTAGAAATAAAGGAAATAGCATGTGTTGTTCTGGTTGGTTGGTCAGAAGGACAGACCCAGTTAACAAACGTGCAGGGAGGCAGGTTCCAACACTTCTGGCAGGACTGTCTACACCAGCGGTTCTCAACCTGTGGGTCGCGACCCCTTTGGGGGTCGAACGACCCTTTCACAGGGGTCGCCTAAGACCATCGGAAAACACATATATAATTACATATTGTTTTTGTGATTAATCACTATGCTTTAATTATGTTCAATTTGTAACAATGAAATTGGGGGTCACCACAACATGAGGAACTGTATTAAAGGGTCGAGGCATTAGGAAGGTTGAGAACCACTGGTCTACACTCTCAGAAAATGCCCTTAGGCTGCCTGGGAGGTGTGGCCTCGGAGTCACTGTGAAGTGCAGTGTCTTTGGGGGCACGTCACAGGTTGGGTTCTCCTAACTCTGAGAGAAACATACTCCACAGTGGGACTTACTGTGCAGGATGTTTATTAGAGAATGCCCTTGGGAACCACACTGGAGGAAGGGAAGGAGGCAGGATTGGTCAGAGGGAGAAGTTGAGCTGCAAAGTGGACCCAGCAACAGGCTCAGCCAACCCCAAGGTGGTGGTGGTGGTGGTGGTGTGTGTGTCTGAGTTAAAATAATGCAGCAGAGTTGTCCCAAGCTAGGTAAAAAAGATTGGGCTTTTCAACTGCTTCCCGCATCAGGAAGTGAATGAGGCTGCGCATGACTGTCACGATCTTGGGGGAGGCACTTCTCTGCCACTGAGGACATTCTTAAAGGGCCAGCAGTTGAAGGCTGTCTTGACCCAATCCCAGAAGCTGGGCCACAAGCCCTTTCTTTCTTCTTTATTTTGTTACATGTACTTTTTTAAAATTATTAAATGTATTGGGGTGACTTTGGTTAACAAGGTTATATAGGTTTCAAGTGTACAATTGCCCTTTTTTTGAGGAAAGATCTGGGTAGCATGTCTGCTCCATCCCAGGACATTTTTATATGGATTTCAACGGCAGAGGACTAAACCAGATAACTTTCCAGGCTCCTTCCAACATTGACTTATTTCATTATACCAAGGTTTCCAAGCCATTGAGAATTTACAAATTGTTATAAGTAATTTGCCTTTCATCTCTCCTCCCTTCCATTTCAGCAAGTGAATATACCACTCAAAGTGGTATATACATACATGGCTCCTAGATGCAGAATTTCTCATATGAAGGTAGAGAGGCTACACTGCCAACTGTCTTCAGAAGGAATTTTTAGATGATCATAAAGGGACCTTGTGCGTGTGTCTGTGTGTTGGTAATGCCTGTATTTAATGCTTTAAAAAGAGTTCACTATAAACTGCTCCATTATGATTGGACCTGCACTACAATTGAAATATAACTGAAAAACTGCTCGTAAAAAAACCTCTCCTTGCTATCTCAGCCTATTCGACTCAGTAACACAGTGCCCTGCAAAGGGATTTTGTGCTGTACACTTTTGACAAAGGACTGGCTGATACTTGTCAGCCTGAAGGACCTCTCAGCAGATTCTGCTGGGAAACCCTGTTCTCACAGCAGACACAGCAGCCCCTGAACTGGAGACGCTGCCTCTGACCTTGAGATTCATTCCATCTTTGCCTTCAATTCTGGGGGATGCTACTCCGGCTCCCCCACAACTGCATTTAGTGGATTCCTACCAAGAGCCACACCACTAAATGTTAATGGCCGATCCCAGCTCCATTCTTGAGCATTGTTTGCTTTTTCTCCCATAGTTTGGTCTTCTTTCAGAAATAGGGTTAGCGTCTGCAAAACATTATTATAAAAGAAACATGGTCTTTTAAGAAAATGTCACTGGTTTGGGGGGCCTTGTTGTGTTAGTTTTCTGTAATTTTTACTTCAATTCTTCAGTTTGCTTCTATTGGTTGTAATCTTATGCTCCCCTCACTTTGTTCTTATCACCTAAAGTAAATTCTTTAATTGTTCTGTGCCTCAGCTCTGCCATCTCTAAAATGTGAGTGATAATTTCTGCCTTGTAGACATACTGTGAGGAATAAAGAAAAGGTAGTGCAACATAGGCTGTGAGAAAATGTTTGTATTATTACAATTATTATCTTTATCATTATTCTTGTGTGGTAGAAATAATGTGAATCTAGGTGAAGAATGTGATGCTGGCCTTGCAGAAAATAGAGAGATGGGTCCAGGCTGAGCTCCTCTGCCCTGACCCCTATCGGCAGGAACTTTATTATTATTATTATTATTTTAAATTTTATTGTTTAAGGTATTACAAATAGTAGTCGGCACTTGCCCTCGTCCCCTCGCCCCCAGTGTCTTGCGTCTGTTGGTTGTGCTTATATGCGTGCATACAAGTCCTTCGGTTGATCTCTTACTCCTCCAAACCTCCCCTACCTTCCCGCTGTAGTTTGACAGTCTGTTCGATGCTTCTTTGCCTCTGTCTATTTTTATTCAACAGTTTGTAATGTTCTTTATTATCCATAAATGACTAAGATCATGTGGAATTTATCTTTCACTGACTGGCTTATTTCACTTAGCATAATGCTCTCCAGTTCCATCCTTGCTGTTGCAAATGGTAAGAACTCCTTGTTTTTTACAGCAGCGTAGTATTCCATTGTGTAGATGTAACACAGTTTTCTAATCCATTCATCTGGCAGGAACTTTTCTCTTTTATTTGCTAAATGTTGCCTCTGATCAGGTATGTTCTCAAGCCCCAGAGAATGCCCTTGGGTGCTACTTTCTCCAACCACTGACTCTACACACTGGATTTATTCACATCCCTCCTTTATAGATGCAGGAGAAGGAACCGATCCCAGCATGTGACTGGAGTTCCAATTGCTCTGCACCCAAAAAGTCACAATTTCTGCATGCTCTGTAGTGGTGCCTCTCAAACCTTTGTGTGCAGAAGAAACACCTGGAAAGCATGCTAAACCTTAGGTTCCTGGTCCCCACCCGCAAAGCTGATGTCAGTAGGGTAGTGTGAGGCCAAGAATTTACATTTTTCACGAACTCCTAGGTAATGCTGATGCTGCTAGTCTGCAAACCACATTGTAGGGAGCACAGATCTGCAGGGGTCAGCATGACATGCAAAACTTGACTGGGTCAAGACAGCCTTCATGGGGAAAGCAAACTGCCTTTAAAAGTGAGCAAGAATTCACATCGATAAGCCAATCAGTGCTCCTCTCAAAGGCTGTCAGAAGCTCATAAAATTCAATATATAGTCATATTTTAAAAAAACTAGCAAACTAGAAATAGAAGAAATAAATTTCTTAATAAACTAGAAAAACTGAAAAATGTATACACACAATGTCTATAGATTCAATTACATTTTGAAAATGAAATGTATTTTAATAAACACTGCCTTTATAATTATTTAAAGTGTGTATACATTTTTGGGACACCCTGTAGAACAGAACAGTTTTTCACAGTAAGAACATCTTTCTGAAACAATAGCTAACATCATGCTTATTGGTAAAGTACTATAAAGATGAAACAACCACCATTATTTAACACTCCTCTGAATGTTTTGATCAATGCACTAGACAGAATGCAAACAAAAAAGAAGGAAAGGTAACAAAAAGAAGAGAAAAAAAGAAAAGGAAAGAAAAGAAAGGTGTTAAAAATTTATACATTTTGGTCAGGCTGTATTATTATTTACAGATTATGGAAGGGATCATTGAGACCTGCTTTTTTTTTTTTTTGTAATTTATCTTTATTGTTGAAAGTATTACAGATGTCCCTCCTCCTGCCCCCTTGACCCTTTCCACCTAGCATCCCATCCCCATCACCACTCCCAGGCCTTCACCACACTATTGTCTGTGTCCATGGGTTATGCATATAGGCATATAAATTCTTTGGTTAATCTCTCGCCACTCACCCACCCCCACCTTCCCTCTGAGATTCCTCAGTCTGTTCCATGCTTCTATATCTCTGCATCTATTCGTAAGGCTGCCTACCACAATATGATAACATATGAGAAGCTGTTTGATAAGGGCTCAATTTAGTATCAGCTGCTATTATTACCTCATAGTACTGTTCTTAGACTGGAATTAGATAATCTGAGTAACAGAAATCTGTAAAAGATAAATTTTCATGCACAACCAAGATTTTATTAATGTTGATAAATCTAATTCCAAATTGCAAATGGTAATACAAGAACAGCAAACCGAAGATTAAGGATCCGAGTTGTATACCTTGCTCTGTGTGTGACCTTGGAAAAACCATTGATTTGTTTCATGCCTTAGTTCTCTCCCTGAGAGCAATGATGATAGCAGCCTTTCCAGGATAAAATGAGCTAGTGGCACATAAAATTATGCTGAAACCTAAAAATTAAATGGTGATGATGATGCTGATGATGATGATGATAATGGCAATAATAATAATAATAAATTATATATTTCAGCTACTGCTTCTTGTTCCTTTGTTGACAATTGAACTAAACAGATGTGATTTGTATGTTTTTAAATATTTGTATCAAATTCTGCTACTTCCAGTTTTTACAGTAATTTCCTGTGGCTCAATAGTACCTTGCATTGCACATCAGATATGTTGTTCTGAAAAGTGGATGAAAATAGAATTTTTGGAAACTAACTCATAATTAAAATGCACAGAGGGAGTTTCCATATATTTAGTGGAATTTTAAAATTCATGTGAGATAATGTAATTAGCATTTTTCTGATATAAATCATTATCTTTAATTAGCTTGAATTTTCTGACATATCAAGTGCTCTAGAATTGAGCACACCTGTGTAAATATTCTTCTAGTATATAATCAAGCCTTACAGTTATTAAAGAGCTCGCAGCACAGCCTTTTGAAGTAGGCAAATATAACCAACTCTTGGTTATCTCAAAGAATGTTTTATGTTTGATTCTTGTTTTATCTACATTTCTTTTTTCACTCTACTCTGACACAAATGTAACAAGTAAAGTTCAAAATCCTCTGTTCAACTATTTTAAGGTTTTTCCCCCTGATTATAAATGAATTACATATTCATTGTAGAAAATATAGAAAAGTATACAGAACTGAATTAAAATTACTCAAAACCCCGTCACCAAGAGAGAGCTACTATTGATACTTAGATGTATTTCTGATCCCCACTCCAACAGTGCTGTTCATCTATATGGGCAGAAAATAGATGTTTCTTTTTAAATAAAATTAGAAGCATACTAAGTATTTTTATCCAATTATCCTTTTTCAATTAACATTATATCTTCAATATTTTTACATATAATTAAAATATTCTTTAAAAACATTACTTCTAGCCCTGGCCAGTGTGGCTCAGTTAGTTGGGCATCCTCCCATACACCAAAAGGTTCCTGGTGTGATTCCCACTCAGGGCACATGCCTGGGGTTGCTGGCTTGATCCCGTTAGGGGGCATGCAGGAGGCAGCCAATTGATGTTTCCTTCTCACATCAATATTCTTCTTTCTCTCTCTCTCTCTCTCTCTCTCCCTCCCTCCCTCCCTCTCCCTTTGTCTCTCTCTAAAAATAAAAAAATAATCAAAATAAATTTTTAAAAATTAGTTCTAATAAATATATAATATTCTATTGTGAGGATATACCATAATTTATTTAACCAATTATTACTATTGCACTTTTAGGTTGTCACCATTTTTTTCATACAGCATTAGAAAATTATAGTGTCAAAAGAAATTTTTTACATAAGTCTTTGTCCTCCATTATTCCAATTATTTTAATAAAAATTCATTAGCAAAGGAGTTCTTGAAGTCTCTAAGGGAAAATGAAGTTTGGTAATTTAAGTGTGGATAGAATTGATAGACACATCATAGCCTTTTCTTCCCCCTTCCCTCCCTTCCTTCATTTAGCAAAAATGTATAGGTTTTTAGTGCTGGAAATTGCTCAAGCAACAATCTAATTGGGGTGACCATCTGTCATTTTTTGCCTATCTAGCATCCATCCCCCTTCTGTGGTAATAGTGCCCTGACTTTCCTTAAGGAGCTACACCTCTTCACTCTCAATCTATAATGGTTCAGGTCAAATTGAATATACAGTTTGCTCCAATTGTTTCAATGTAAACAAGACCAATCACAGCATCTTGTTTTCCCAGCCACTGTGGTTGGTTCAGTGATCCAGGTCAGACCAATCAGAATCACTGAAACTCAGTTTAGGGTTTACAAGTACCGACAAGGCCCTATATCCACACTGACTTTGGAGATTTGAGGATGTATGCCTGGAACTGCTGGGACCTGGTGTATGGGCAGAGCCTCCTATAGATAAAAGCTTACATGGAGGAAGATTCTTTTTGTTTTTAAATTGATTTTGAGAGAGAGGAAGAATTGAACCTACCACCTTTTGGTTTACAGGATGATGCTCCAACCAGCAGAGCCACCCAACCAGGGCAGAGAAAGATTCTTTTTTTTTTTAAATATATTTTTATTGATTTTTTACAGAGAGGAAGGGAAAGGGATAGAGAGTTAGGAACATCGATGAGAGAGAAACATCGATCAGCTGCCTCCTGCACACCCCCTACTGGGGATGTGCCCGCAACCAAGGTACATGCCCTTGACCGGAATCGAACCCAGGACCCTTCAGTCCCCAGGCCAACGCTCTATCCACTGAGCCAAGAGAAAGATTCTTGATTGCACTGTTTGAATCTCTGGGCCCACTGGTGCCTAATTTAGCATGAACATTGAAGTTTCCCAAGCAAATACATTCTCTTTGTTTGCAAAAGCCAATTTAAGAGGATTTCTGCCATTTCTGTTTGAAAGGATCATTATTAATCCAATGATCTTCCATTCTCAAATGATGAAAATGAGTTATGATTAAGATAGTGTAGGGAAGGCCTGGGGCAGGGGGTGGG
>NW_005361502.1:83272-88082 GCF_000412655.1 Myotis brandtii
GGACATATGTAATACTTTTAACAATAAAGAATTTTTTTAAAAACAAAAGGTCATGTAGGTACATACTTTAAAACTTTGAGTCGTGGTTAAAACAGATCTGGGGCTGAACCCTAGTCCCATCACTCGTGTCACGTGGCCTTTCCCCACCTCAGCTTCCTTACCTCTACAATGAGGAGAATGCTAATACTTACCTCAAAAGAAGGGTTAGATAACTTAATATGTGAAAAGGGCTTAGAGCAGTGTCTCACACCTCCTAGGTGTTATATAAGTGTGTCCCTGATGCCACCATTGTTATTTTAAAGGCAGAAAATTAAACACAGGAGGGTGAATTTCATTCATGCAGAGGTTTATTGGCCAAGCTAAAATTCAAACTTAGGTCTCCTCTCTTCTCTGCTCAGTGGGCCTTTTCAACACTTAACCATGTCAGTGTCTTTATGACAGAGACTTAAGCATTAAGCTTTGAGAGGGTTTCTGTCCACATATCTGTATATTTCTGTCAAAAGCATTTGAGGGATGTCTAGAGCCCACTAAATAGGTGTATGTTACTAGCAGTGACTAGATCCTATTGTTAGGACTGCAGGTTATAACTAATAACAATATCTCTTATTATAATAAAGTTAAATTTATTGTTAACGTTATTTATTTTACTTTTTAATCCTCACCTGAGGATTTTTTTTCCCCATTGATTTTCAGACAGAGTGGGAGGGAGGGATGGGGAGGAGAGAGAGAGAGAGAGACATGGACATGAGACACCTTGATTGGTTGCCTCCCGTACACACACCGACTGGGTTCAGGGAATGAACCCGCAACTGAGGTACGAGGTACGTGCCCTTGACTTGGAATCAAACCTGCAACTCTGATTTGTGGGCTGATGTTCTAACCACTGAGCACCCCGCCAGGGTGTTAACTTTATTTTTAATTAAAATATATTTTATTGTAATTTTTATTAATACAAGTGACTGAAAAATAAATACTTGGTACCTTTCCCAGCTATTTTAAATAAAATATACCTCCCCACTAAACCAGTTGCTCTTGTGGAATGCTTAAATCATTCAGCATTCAGTTAGTGATCTCCCATTAGCTACTGAGCACTGGGTAGACATGTTTGCTGGGGAGGCAGCTGGTCTCTCCCAAATGGAAATCAGATTTCATTGCGTCTGGTCAGGGAGAACGTGGCATATGGCAAATGAATACGCAGCTGCCTGGTAAATTTTTCCACTGAGAATTAGTCTAATACCTAAATGCACAGTGAATAAAACAGTATCTAAATAAGAATATTATATTTAAATTCCTCATCACTGTTAAAGAGTCAGGTCATTCCCTTCAATTATAACAAAGTCGCACTATCTAACTTTAAAAAGTACATGTTACCTAGTATTTAATGCCAAACTATTCAAGCCCAGCCTGCCTTTTAAATTCTATTATTAAGTAATTTCAGGCCATGCAGCTTATTAAAGCTTTCTGTAAGGCCTGGGAGAGTTCTGATAGAAATGGAGGACATGGAAGAATGATAGTGTGGTGGGAAGGTCCATGGCTTAGAGCTTTGGAAAGTCAGATCAACGTTCAAGTACATCCCTGCCATGTCTTGGCTGCCTGGAACAGAGCAAGTTGCTTATCTACCTCTGCCTTAGTTTCCACATCTGTAAAATGGTAGTAATTACATCATGCAATGATGATGATAATACAAACCTCATAAGATTATTGGAATAAAAATGGGAAACTGCATACAGTGCTGTTAGCATAGCACCTGTTGCATAATCACGCAAAAATAACAAGAGCTGCTTTGTCATTGATTCTAGAGTTTTGCTGAGTTATCTTTGTAGCCATGAAAAAATTATTAAACTTCTCTGGGCCTCAGTTTTGTCAACTTCACCAGTAACTTGTATCAGATACTGTATAGAATACCTTTTAGGTTTCAAATGCTTTGACAATGCCCACAGGTGTTGGAGTATACCAAAAATCTGTAACAGTGTCCAAGTTGGGAGAATTTCTTAAACCTGTTGTTTCACAGTGAAATTGAGCTGCATTCGTTCTCCAAGACTGACCAGTCTTCCCGGGTAAAACAGTAAGGTTCATCCATTCGTGACGTTTCATCCAGCCGGTGCTCCGAGTTCTCAGCACTGGTTTGCAGAGGAAAGTTCAGTGCTTCCCTGCAGAACTGCCCTCGTTATGATGCCTTTACTAGTATTATTGACATTTTTTTCAGATTCCGAAATGAAGCTTTATCATAATCAAAGGGCCTCCTGATGTTGACAACTCAGACAAAAGAAACCAATTCACATATGAACTTGGTGCCCGAGGAGCGCTAATATGGATTTTCTCTCCCAACTGTTTAGTTGGATACACTGTCTCTGTATCTACACTGACCAAGCTAACCTGAAAATCTCCTTAGTGGCCTTTAACTTTGTACTTCACCAAAACAGCCTTGGAAGTATTTATGTTTTTCTTTTCATAAAGAGCTTTAACTTTTTTTGCCTAGACTCCAAAGTAAGAAATTAAATAGCATGCTTTCAGCCTACACTCTTAAAGCCTCCAGACATCATCATTAAATCTAAATTGATAACTATTTTTTCCTTAAAAGATGCAACTTTTAAAACTAGTGTCATTTCCTAGGCTAATAACTATAGTGATATTCATATGTGCACTCTGGGGAAAAAGATGGGCTAGAGGAGCTCTAGCTGTTAAGCAGATTTTAAACTAATAATAATGACCCTCTTATAGCAGTTATGTGTTAGCTGATGTTTATACTCACTTTTCAAAACAGAATTGTAGAACGATAAAGGATATATTCAAAACTCAGTTCATCAGAAGAATAAACAATAGGTATGTCTATTTAAATATATCCTGTGAGACTGAGAAAAATGTTTTTCTTCTAATAATATAAATGGAATTTTAGCGGCACACCATATTTTTGGCCCCCAGATTGACTACTGGCCTAAGTACACCAGAAAATAAAATAGAAACTAGATACAGCCAAGCACTGGCAATTATACTTTTATTTGATTGTTAGGAAACTCATAATAACTGCCTTTTTGTTATGTGAATTTTTCTTAGTTGAGGCTCTCTTGATTACAAGAAACACATTCCCATTTTTGAATTAGCCTAGTCTGAAGGGAATTTATTAGAACGTGCTAGGACATTTGATTAGAGAGAGAGACATTTGACAAGAGCCAGAGCAAGCTGCTAGGCAATTATCAAGAACCTGGAACCCAGTGTGGATATGTCTCCCTTTCTCTCCTCCCTCTCTTTCCTACCTCCTCCCCACCCCTCCCTTCCCCTCTTATCCTCTCTCTGAATTAGCTTCCAATGCTTCTGCATGCCCATGGCCAAATGCAGGTGTTCCAAGCTCCTCAGTTTAGATGTCCAGATTCAAACAACTCAGCATCTATTACTCACAGTTTCAAATTTTTAGAAAAGAGACTGATTGGCCCAGCTATAGTTAGGTGCCTACCCCTGGCCCAATCAGCAGTGTCCAGGATGTGAGATTATGGAACCCAAACATGGTGACTGAGAATCTAGTTCCAGCAAGAGGGGAACAGTGTGCAGAAAGAAAATAAAGAGGATATGGATTATAGATATACTCCCCCAAAAGTTGTCTATTCTTCCTTTTGACACACACACACACACACACACACACTACCTCTCTTTCCATTTATTAAGAGCTCTCTCTGCTATACATGATTCAACCATGTTACATTAAACTACACTCTCACCACCCTCTTTCTAAAGGGAGCTAATCCAGTCACTCATATCTGGTAGCTGAAACAAAAAATGTTGTCAATGGGCACCTCTTCTCAAAGTGAACAATTTCCCAATTAGTCCATTTTTTTCTCTAGATCACACTCCATTTTGTTCAGACAACACCCCTTTCCATCCTGCAATGCAGTGGTTAAATGGGAAAATTCGCTTACAAAACCACAAACACTCCCATTTAGAAAAAGAAGCAAAAAACAAAAATCCTCTCTGTAGCACCGTACATTGGCTACCAGAGCAGAGAATAAATTGCATCCCACAGGACAAGGACTGCAAAGTGAAGAGTATAACATATTTTGTGAGCATCCACTGGTATTATGACGGGTGGGTTCCTTGTTTAATCAACTGTTTCTTCATAACATGATGCAAGTGAGGATATTCTCTCTCTGTGCCACCTTACGTGACTCAGCCCATCAGTTCCACCTTCTCTCTGTCGCTCTGTTAATTGTAGCCTCCTCTGTTGATACAGTTTCTCTCTTAGTCAAGATTCTTGGGTTGCAAGTAAAAGCATATACCCAAAATTTAATGACATAAAACAGCACCCTTTATTTAACTCAGATTTGGAGATAAGCTGGGTAATGTTTCTGCTCTGGTCCAGTCCAGCTGCTCTCTGTTGAGATTGCTCTGCGCTCAGCTGGCAGGTCACTTGCAAGCATGATGATCTAGTGTGTTCTCATATTTCTGGGGTTGGCAGGCTGTCTGCCTGTGTAGAGGGAGCAGGTGGGCATGTGGTTCTCAACATCCAGACACCAGACAAGGTGTTTTCAGTTGTGGTTGCTGAGAGCCCACCCTATGGCAGGGATGCTGTGGGATCCTTCTCAGAGGCACGTTCTGTCACGGCATGTATTGACAAAGCCCGCGTGTGTGAAAAAGACAAGTAAGTGCTCTATTACCAACTCAGTAGCAGGCAAGTGCAACAAAAATTGAAGACAAGCTTGTCATTTTTTTATTCCTTCTGAATCTGAAGCACCTGTAAAAATCCTCTTTTAGAAGGTTTGTAAACAATATTTAATGGGAGTCAAATTTGGTCTGCAGCATTTTTTTAGTTTTATTTTTT
>NW_005361503.1:0-746 GCF_000412655.1 Myotis brandtii
GTCCCTCTCCCTTCCTCTCTGTAAAAAAGCAATAAAGGATATTTAAAAAAAATTTTTTTGGATTGACTCTCAATCGGTTAAAAATGAGGATTCTGTAATCCAAGAAAACACGATAATTTCAAGAGAAACATCAAAAGCGCTTTATTCAAAGCAATGTACATCCCTAGCCACACATTCCCCCATCTTTCAGGGAATTTGTGGAGACCGTCCCAATAGAACTTTTCTTGTTTTGAGGCAGACCATTCAGAGACCCAAGCTATTTGTGATAACTTTTTTCTCTTAGAGAGAGAGCCATAGATCTGTTCGCTGTAGGACCCATTGGGCCAGGAAATCCACATGGCATCTCAGATGGCTCCTATAACAGAACAGGCACTCAACAGAACACCTGTCCCTCCTGCTGTAGAAAACCTGGTATAGCAGAACAGTAGCAATATCATATAAACAGACTAGGAAAAAGCCATTAAACAAGGAAATTAGAACTCTTCAAAAAATCATTTCTGGTGCCTGGCTGACCTAGGAACCAGGAGGTTGTGGTTCAATTCCCAGTCAGGGCACGATTCCCAGTGTGGGGCGTGCAGGAGGCAGCAGTGATTCTCTCACATCGTTGATGTTTCTCTCTCTCTCCCTTCCTCTCTGAAATAAAAAATTTAAAAAACCCTCGTTATTGAAATAAAAAAGTGAATAAAGTATCTGGAAAGACCCACAGAACGCCGTGAAGGGGACGGGAGGACACGAAGTCACTGACA
>NW_005361504.1:0-756 GCF_000412655.1 Myotis brandtii
TCCGCCTGTCTGTGCGGGGGACACGCCACCCAGGAGACCTGAGGCCCAGGTGCTCCCCCTCCCCCCCCCAGCAGCCCCAGGGATCTGGGTGGATGTCCGCGACTGTGAAGACCCCATTTCCTGCAGGTGCAGGTACAGCTGTGCGATGCGTCCCTCTCACATCGATGTTCCTCTCTGTCTCTCGCCCTCCCTTCCATTCTCTCTAAAAATTAATGGGAAAAATATCCTCTGGTAAGGATTTTTCCAAAAGCAACAAACTAACAAAACAAAAAACTCATAGATACAGGAAACAAAATGGCGATTACCAGAGGGGAAGAGGGTGAGAAAAGGGTGACAGGAGAAAGGGGTCAAACACCCGGGATGAGAGGGGACTAGACTCGGGTGGTGAGCGCACACAGCGCGCAGGCGCCATAAGATAGGAATGCGCACCTGAAGTGTGTACCTTGTTAACCAGGTTACCCAGTGCATTTAGTGAAAAAGTGGGACCAAGAAAAAATAAAGTAACACGCACAGGCAGCTTCTAGCCTGACTGCAGGGGGCAGTGCGAGCACAGATGGGCAAAGGAGCAATTTCAGTACAAACTGTTAAATTTCAGAGTTAAGGTGAGTACAAGATGCCACAGGTGGACAAGAGGGTCACAGCCATCTATAAAAAAAAATAGATGATTGATAGATAGATATAGATAGATAGATAGATGACAGATAGATGATAGATGGTAGAGAGATAGAGATAGAGACAGAGATAGAGATAGAGATA
>NW_005361505.1:0-1534 GCF_000412655.1 Myotis brandtii
AGAGAAAATCATGATTGGCTGCCTCCTGCACGCCCCCAATGGGGAACGAGCTCGCAACCCGGCATGTGCCCTGACCTGGAATTGAACTGTGACTCCTGGTTCGTAGGTCGATGCTCAACCACTGAGCCACGCCAGACAGGCTAGGTCATGTTCAGCTGTGTCTGGCCAGCTCTGGAAATGTCAGCACACTGCACCCTCAGAAAAGAGAAGCAGGTGAACGGGAAGAAACAGGAAACCACACGTTGGGTGAGAAACACAGAGAACAACCTCCAGCCTCTTTAGCTGAATAGTGCAGGGCTATTAACCCGGAGCAGCTGACTGAGCAGCAGGAGCACAGTGCCCTTTCCAAAAGTAATGGGCTGGAATAGCAGAAGCAGGGCTACACGTTAGGTACCTGACAGGACATTTCCCAAAGCATGTACGTTTTCGGTTCCAGAGTCAGTTGACAGGAACTTAACTGGAACTTTGATTTCTGCACAGGATGCAAGAGACGGATGCAATGGCTTGTTTGGGGTCTCCTCAGCTCTCTGTAGCATCTTACTGAGTGAAGGCTGTCTCCAGGAAATATCCTTCAATTTCAGAGGGAGACCAGCATTTCCAAAGGAAGGGAGATAGCTTTTTATTTTAAAAAATCGTCCTGAAGCCGTAATGATGTCATAGAAAACATGAGTTTGGGAGCTAAATGATGTGAGAGTCTGTTTCCCACAGCTGATCCTCACAAAATTCCTAGCAGTCATTTCTGACCCAGGTAGCCTTTGGCTACTCTATTGAGAAATGCTGCCCTAGACAAAGACAGTTGCAAGGAAAGTAAGCAGTTCAGAACAAACCTGGGAAGGCTGAATTCAGAAATCTCAGGAGTAAGGAAGGGGGTAGAGCTCTTTTCTTTGAAATCGTGCCACTCTGAAGAACAGTGTTTAAGTGTTGTTATTATCATCATGCTACTCTTGTTAAATATTACAGATAGCTCCCCACTGCCATGAGATAATTTTAGCAAGGCTCCTTAATCTGCTCCCCACTTACTTTGCCAATTTGCTCTCTTTCCTCATGCATTAGTCATTCATTTCAAGCAGAAGGACCTACGCAGTATTCCAAGTATACCATAAACTCCATCTCTACATCTATGGCCGGATAAAAATATCTCCACGACTTGGAGTAATCTAACACTTATAATTTCTTCAAATACCAGGACTAATGGCACCCCAGGCTTCTGGACAGCGCCTGCAAGCCTGCTCTGTAAGCCTTCAAAGCCTGTGTCCTCCAGGCCTCCAAGCCAGACAGACTCTCAAGATTTCCTGGCAAGCCTGTGTTTCTAAAAATCTTCAAATAAATCCTCTTTTGCCCAGGTTATCCAGAGCAAGATTGTTGATTTGAATTAAAGAACGCTAACTCATACACATTCTTCCTTTCCACCTTCACCTCTCCTACCTTTCACTGGGCACTTTATATATCCTGCCTTTTTCCATTATTTATCATACAGTTCTGAATTTTTCCACAACTAAATACAGTCTCTTTTAAAACAGAGCCCATGGCTTAT
>NW_005361506.1:0-451 GCF_000412655.1 Myotis brandtii
GTTTATTCCTAGGTATCTTAATTTTCTTGTTGCAATGGTAAATGGGATTGCTTTTATAATTTCTCTTGCTGTGAGTTCACTATTGGTGTATAGAAAAGACATAGATTTCTGGGTGTTAATTTTGTATCCTGCTATATTGCTTAATTCATTTAATAAGTCTAGTAGTTTTTTGATGGAGTCTTTGGGGTTTGCTATGTACAATATCATGTCATCTGCGAATAAGGGCAGCTTTACTTCTTCTTTTCCATTTTGGATGCCTTTTATTTCTTCTTCTTGTCTGATTGCAATGGATAGTACTTCCAGTACTATGTCGAACTGGAGTGGTGAGAGTGGGCATCCCTGTCTTGTTCCTATTCTTAGGGGAAATGGTTTTAGTTTTTGCCCTTTGAGTATAGTATGATGCCGGTGGGTTTATCATATGGGGCTTTTATTATGTTGAGGTATGATCCTT
>NW_005361507.1:0-784 GCF_000412655.1 Myotis brandtii
AGTCTTTCCTCCCTAGTTCATTAAATTCTGAAAATTAGGTATACAGGGTTGGAAATAGCAGAGCACACTTGATTTCATTAGATAATTGAATTAAAGTGTTTAAAGATTGATTTTTAATAAAAAATGTTGAGGTTCACTAGATGTAAGACGGGAAGAATGAAAACATCTATGAGGTAGATTGCAAAATATAATCACTAATTTTTCCCATCCTGATTCACCCCTTTGATTATGCCCTGGCTTTGGGACTGTGTTTATAACATAGAATCTGGGAGGTGAAAAGTTGTGTGGCTCAAAATTCAAGGCTCCAAGAAGTTTGATAACTTCTGCTGTTGCTCTTTTCCAGGACTGGCTTCTTGGGCATGCAGCTATGCGGTCTTATAGAGCCCCATGCTTAGAAGGATCTACATCGGTTTTACACTCTAATATCAACATCTTTAAACAATTAACAATTGTTAAACAAGAGAGCCCCATTCTTCTGTTTGCAGTAGACCCCACCGATTATGTGGCCAGACTAGCCCTTTTGAAACCCCGAGATTACCGTGATCTGAAGTAATTAATAGAGACTCCTTAAGAATAAAATACGACATGGTAAGAAAAATCCACTGTCTCAACCATTCAGGCAGAGCTTAGCCATGATTTGACTGACAGTTGAATATAACTGCATGAAGGAGTCCAGATGGGACCAACAAAAAAGTTGCTCAAGCAACTTTTGATTGTGAAAAATAATAATCTGAGATTTTTTTGGCTAATATGTTTTGGAGTGGTTTGTTGCATAGCAACGTAT
>NW_005361508.1:0-1812 GCF_000412655.1 Myotis brandtii
AATATATTTTATTGATTTTTTACAGAGAGGAAGGGAGAGGGATAGAGAGTTAGAAACATCGATGAGAGAGAAGCATCGATCAGCTGCCTCCTGCACCGCCCCCCTACCTGGGATGTGCCTGCAAACAAGGTACATGCCCTTGACCGGAATTGGACCTGGGACGCTTCAGTCCCCAGGCTGACGCTCTATCCAGTGAGCCAAACTGGCTAGGGCATCACTGTGATTTTGAGGCTGCATCAAAAGGACAGTAAGCCCAGGTGCATTTCAGGAACTTCCCAATATGAAGAGATGAAGCTGAGAATGTGGTGGGCTAGGCAGCTAACATTTAGGGATGGTCTACTGGAGAAGAGAGAACTCCCAGAGGGCTCCAGAGCTTTGCAAAGGGTCCCTTGAGCCTTCAGGTGAATACTACTTACTGGTGAAGGAACTGTCCAAGGCTGGGGAAACAATAATCTGAAAGGAGCAGAGAGAAAAATTCTCAAAATGCACATGAAGCTGAACAGTTTATGATCCCACCAGTCTGAGTGCAAAACCTTGTAATTCAAGTGTCACAGAGTAGAGCACCAAGAAGGCAGTGCTAGGAGTGAAGTGATCACCCCTAGACTAAATGCTGTTTTGTTCCTCCATAACAAAGCATAGAAATAAGCCTTGAAAAGTTCAAAATTTTTGCAAGTAAATTAACTCCATCCCATAACCAAGCTAAAACATCAATATTGGTGAATATCTAGCACCCAAAATGGTTAAATTCAGAATGTTGGGCATCCAATCAAAATATGAGCCATAAGGAGAAGCAAAATTAAATAGAAAGAAACACAAAACAACACAAATGACAGAATTTTAGATAAGGACGTTAAGAGTTATGGTAATTGTAATCTATATGTTTAAGAAGGCAGAATAAAGATGAAGCATGTTAAGTAGAAATGTGGAAGACAGTTAAAAAAAAACTAGTCAAAACTCTAAAGATAAAAAATATAATGCTTGAATTGAAAAATACACTGCATGGGATTAATATCAGATTAAACACTATAAAAGAAAAGCTTAATGAACTTGAAGATATATAAAAAGTATGCAAAATGAAACCCAGAAAAAATTATGAATCCTACATAATAAGAGAGGAATATGCTAATTAGCCATTACACCCTGAGGCGTAACGACCAAGTGCATCAAGACCAGATCATGGATCAGCAGGAGGGTGGGCCAGCAAGGTACAAGCCGACTGTGGAGGGCTACAGAAGGGGGCAGGGCAGCAAGCCATGAAGGGGGGAGGGGGAAGGGAGGTGGGGGAGCTACAGGAGGGCGGGACAGTGGGCGGAGAGCTACAGGAGGGTGGCAGTGACCTACTGGCTACAAGCGGGCGGGAAGAGCTACAGGAGAGGGCAGGGCAACAAGCTACTAGGGGTTGCAGAGGGAGCTGCTGGAGGGTGGGGCAGCAGGTGGAGAGCTACTGGAGGGCATCAGCGAGCTACTGGTGCACGGATTCATGCACGGGGACACTAGTCTATCTATATAAAGAGGAAATATGCAAATTAGACCAGGACGCCATAATGGGTCACGACCAGACAGGAGGAGATTGCGCAGGCAGGGGAGACAGGCGCAGAGACGGAGACAGACACAGGAGCTGGCAAGCCGCTGCGCCCCGGCTCGGGCAGGTCCCCCAGAGCCAGAGCGGACACGGACAGGGACAGGGGGGCCAGCCCGCAGCCTCTGCGGCCTAGCAGAGGCCCAGAGAGGAGACAGTGGGCCCACCTCCTGCGGAAGCATCCAAGCTCCCTCCCGGCTCCTGTGGGCGCCAGTGGCTCGCTTTCGCCTCCT
>NW_005361508.1:2680-4195 GCF_000412655.1 Myotis brandtii
GAGGTATTGTGGAGCAGTTTTATTTAAAACAGAAGCTAAAGACAGACTTTCCTGAGAAAGAAATAACATCTGTAACTGAAATGCTGTTTCTGCAAATTTCATTGCTAGCAGTTCTCCTCGCAGCTGGTGACAATGAAGATGGTAAGAACTCTGGCCACTGCCCTGTTGGGTGCAAAAGGGTGTGTGTGTGTGTGTGTGTGTGTGTGTGTGTGTATGTGTGTTTCTGTGTGGTGTGGTGTGGTGTGGTGCAGTGTCCTCAGAACATACCTGGAGAGGAGAATGTCAGCACAGTTCTGAGTATCCCGTACTCTGGGACTCTGTGCCCTTCTGAAGGTTGTTTGTAAAGCCTGGGGCCCTGGGCAGCTGAATGTCTGCTGAGGTAGCCATGACTTCCCTAATCTCCAGATTCTCAGTGTTTCCTTCCTGGCACCTTTCTTCATTCTCTCTCCTTCCGGATGCCTTTCTTCTCCTCATTTTCTGTGTTCTTTAGCCACAGCCTTCCAGGAGGAGATCTCATTCAAAATGATCCACAGCTCTTCCTTCTACAACCATTCCTGGGTGAAAATTCGGTACTCTGCTTGGTTGGGTGACTTGCAGACTCATGGCTGGGACACCAACTCTGGCAGAATTATTTTCCTGCGTCCTTGGTCCAAGGGCAACTTGGGCAAGGAAGAGATAAAGGAACTGGAAGAATTCTTCCGTGCTTTCTCCATTGAAATGCCGCACGAACTTCACAGACATGCCAGTGAATGGAAGTTTAAATGTAAGTTCAATTCCCAAAATAGGAAGGTACAATGTGCTGGATGAGGGGTGTGTGTGTCTCAATGAGTACCTTATTCCAATTTTCCCCCAGATTCAATTTCTTCAGCATTCTCTGTCTGTACATTTATTTTAACCTATTGCACTACATTCACCCTAAGTTATAATCACAACTCTTTCACACTATATGCTTCCTTATTCTATTGCTCTCACCATTTATGTCACATTCTTTCAACAATTTGCTCACTTCAGTTTCCAAAAAAAGGTAATTTTTTCCTCTTCCTTCAACTACCACCAATTATACTTTTTCTGAACTTCTGATCAAACCAAATTTTCTTCCATTATCTCAAAGCCCCCATACTTCTTCTATTTCCTTTTTTTGATTCCAATAATTTCATCTTTTTATTCCCTCTTTCCGCTAATTTATCATCCGTCATTCCTAGATCCCTTTGAGATTCAGATAAGAATGGGCTGTGAGCTGCACCCTGGGGGAGCCATAGTAGACTTCTATGGATTTGCTTATCAAGGATCAGAGCTCCTGCACTTCCAGAACAATTCATGGCTGCCATCTCCAAAGGGTGGAACAAGAGCTCAGGATATGTGCAGACGATTCAATCAGTACCTGGTCGTCAAGAATGTAGTACACAGGATTCTCAGTGACACCTGCCCACGATTCCTCTTGAGTATCCCTGAGGCAGGGAAGGCAGATCTCCAGAGAGAAGGTCAGTCCCATATCCTTCCTCCAAGAATTTTCTA
>NW_005361509.1:0-491 GCF_000412655.1 Myotis brandtii
TTCACTTAGCATAATGTTCTCTAGGTCTATCCATGCTGTCACAAAGGGTACAATTTTCTTCCTTTTTACCATTGTGTAAATTTACCATGGCTGTTTTATCCACTCATCTGCTGATGGGCACTTGGGCTGCTTCCAAATCTTGGCTATTGTAAATAATGCTGCAATGAACAGGGGTGCATATATTCTTTTGAATTACTGTTCAGGTTTATTCCAATCAATTTTCAGAAGTAGAATTTCTGGGTCATAAGGCAGTTCCATTTTTAATTTTTGGAGTTAACTCCATACTGCTTTCCACAGTGGCTGCACCAGTCTGCATTCCCACCAACAGTGCACTAGGGTTCCCTTTATTCCACATCTTCACCAAGACTTGTTGATTTATTGATGGTACCCATTCTGCCAGGTGTGAGGTGATATCTCATGGCAGTTTTAATTTGCATTTCTCTGATGATTGAGTATCTTTTCATATGTTTATTGGCCATCTGTGTGTCCTC
>NW_005361510.1:0-670 GCF_000412655.1 Myotis brandtii
GTAAATGTCTGTCCTCAGACGGCCCGGCCCAGCCACAGAGGCCACCACACAGCGGGGCCCTGGACAAAGGAGGCAGTGATAAGTGAATGACACCCCCTGGGCAGCGGGCATCCTCCCAGCACCCTCCTGGGAGACATCCCCCTTGGCCTCTGTGTGTATTTGTAGACACTGACCTGGAATCACCCTTCTTCACGCCCGCCCCTCCCCCCAGGCTGTCGATGGGCTCCAGGCAGACCAAGCAAGATGGGGCTGTGCTGAACGCCACCCACTCACGCACTCACATAGGACACGTGCCTCTATGTTAGGCGGGGACACCAGGCAAAAGGATGAGCTTTATTCCGCGCTTCCCAGGCGACCGGATACTTGCACACGCTCTCATTTGAAGTTCGGCAGCTGCTTCGGCAGCCTGGGACTCCTCAGCCCTCCAGCAACCGGGCAACGCAGGGTGCACCCCAGACTGAGACAAAGGGAAGATCCCCTGGTGCAAGGATTCCTCCTCTCGGCTAAAGGCTGGGGTTCATGCTGGGGGTTTACAGCATCACCGGTCTGTCTCCATCACACTTTGTGACAGTGAGCACAAGGCACTGTTCCCATTAATTCACACTTCAGTTTCTGGGAATTCGCGTGAGCGCAAGCACACGTGTGTGTGTGTGTGTGTGTGTGTGTGTGT
>NW_005361511.1:0-897 GCF_000412655.1 Myotis brandtii
GTCATGTCGCGGTGGAGGGCTTACTGATTTATGCTGATGGCAGAATACTGTGACCAAGGCACAGGTCCATGCACCAATTCAAGGCCACGAACCAGACTTTAGACCAGCGGTTCTCAACCTGTGGGTCGCGACCCCTTTGGCAGTCGAATGACACTTCCTTCCACAGGGGTCGCCTAAGACCATCCTGCATATCAGATATTTACATTACAATTGATAACAGTAGCAACATTACAGTTATGAAGTAGCAACGAAAATAATTTTATGGTTGGGTCACAACATGAGGAACTGTATTTAAAGGGCCAGAAGGTTGAGAACCGCTGATCTAGGACTTCTAGCTTCCAGAACTGTAAAGAAATAAATTTCTGTTGTTTAAGCCACCAAGTCTGTGGGATTTTCTTATGCCAGGCCTAGTAAACTACTACAATATCTGAAGCAAACCTGGCAAAGTGTAACATGTTTATTCTATAGTTTATTGGGACCATAAGTATAGATTATATTATATACTCTTCTGTATGTTCCAAATATAGATCACACTCGTGCTGCTTTTCGAGTCTACACAGAGCAGGAAGGAAGGGCCACTCACCCCGCCCACCTTCTCCAGGTGAGAGCCGTCCTTCTGGAAGTCGGCGAGCGCCCCGTTGAAGTACCAGGTGAACACGACGTCCAGCAGGGGGTCATGCCGCACCTGGCAGGGCAGGACCACGCTCTCGCCCACGGACACGTCCATGTTCGACGGCGCCAGCGTTATTCTCGTGGGGTCTGGGGGGTGGAATCAGGTTTTAAGCAAAACGCCAGCATTTTGTTTCCATGAAAGCGACGTTCCCAGGCCGGCCGACTGCTCATCTAGCCTAGCGTGTGCATGTCCGCCCCGGCTCACCTCCCACACGCCCCCGAGTT
>NW_005361512.1:0-512 GCF_000412655.1 Myotis brandtii
CATTTTATAAGTTACAGAATTGAAATGTCTTAAAATTGACTGTTACATAATTTACTAGGCAACTGAAAAATGCACAGGAGTACTCAGAGATTTAGGATAAACCCATTTATTTTCAGATGTTTCACATGTACTAGTACGGTGACTCAGGGGAGCCTGTTTCCAAATCCTGAGCCCCTGAATATGGAGCAAGCTTTCCCTTTATACCCTTTGGTTTCTTTGTCCCCCAAATATGGATCAGACTTCAGGACCTTTCGTGGGCTTTGGAAAAAGCCCCGTGTGTTGGGATGGGGGACGTGAGATCACACCTAAAGGCCTGGCCTGGTGCCAGTGCTGATAACTCCCTCCGGGGGTTATGTATTGTTCATGGTTTATGGCCTCTGTAAAATGGGAGTATTTAGGTAAATAGGTCTTGCAAGACCAAATAATTAAGGAAGGGGCAGTGAGTTAATTATCAGCTAGCAAGAATGTGCATTGAAAGGCAGGTTACTGGCACAGATTCAGATTGCTAGCCC
>NW_005361513.1:0-861 GCF_000412655.1 Myotis brandtii
TGCCCAAGGAGCACAAGAGATTTGTGGAGATGACCTGAATCAGACTCATGTCCTAGATGACGTAAGTTCAGACTAAATTAACAAAACTCTAGCCAAAGGCAGGATCAACAAATAAATGCTGTATGTAAGCCACAGAAACTCTGCAATTCTTAAGCATGTTAGCTAATTATTTCAGCTGGTTGTATCTACGAGCTGGGAGCACAGTAGGGAGTTCCCCTGTCATCTGAAAGACCCTCCTTCTGCTTCCCAGAAGGCTATCTTTATGGTCCCTGGCCCTGTCTTTTTGGGAGTTCAGCATTGCATATCATCCTTTCTGACTATATGTGAGGTGGGCCCTGTCTTATTGGGAGTTCAGCATTGCATATCATCCTTTCTGACTATATGTGAGGTGGGCAATAAACATATTGTCCCTCTTAGGAAATATACGGCTCTCATAACCTGCTTCCTGTTAGTGCAGGTTACAGAGACCATGAAGATGTTAGGAATGGAACATTTGCTTAATTTTGTAAGGCCTAGATTGCACTTTCCTTGGAAAAATAATTAGTAGGCTCCCAACATGGAACACTTAGGGACATGGACTTGCAGTGTTGCTTTTTAACATATGTTCCCAGGATCATTAGAGAAAGAGTAAAGGAATATACTAAGCCATTGAATGGTTTTAATGATTCTGTCAGGAAATGGAATATGTCAATTCCACTCACATTTTACCGACCAAAGAAAGTCACATGTCCACACCTAGCATCACAAAGAATGGAGAAGTGTAATCCTACTATGTGCATCTAAAGGTGAATGGCCCTAAAGACTGTTATGCTATCTGTACTAGTATAATGGATTTAAGTGGTCAGGCAATTTCCTTAATCT
>NW_005361514.1:0-2514 GCF_000412655.1 Myotis brandtii
AATGCTAAATAAATCATGGCAATACATTTCTTTGCATGAATTCAGTAAAACCGGTTTCCAATAGTGGTTTTAGTAATTAGAAACTTTGACTGGAGTATCATATTTTAAAGAGCCCGGTCTGAGCTCCGAAGAGTGGAAGCCAATAAGACTGCCATAGAGAAAGGCTGGTATCCTCCTTGGGAGCCTTGAAAATAGCTGGCGCTGGGGTCAGGGCCATGCCCTACCATCACTGGCAGTTGGTCAGAGTAGAAGGGGAGCATGGAACCCCCATGCACTCTGGGCCACGATGAGTAGGAGGGCTGCTGAGAAGGGCCTTGAAGCAAGGACAATGGGCAGCAGATACTGCAGGCAGGCCTGATGGCAGCTGGATGGCTTGGCTTCCTGGCCCTATGGGGCACCTTAAGATTCAATCATAGGATTCCAGCAAACGTAGTCGGTTACCATTCTTGTTATGTTTATGCAAACAATTAGGCCAAATTGAATACAGTAAATAAATTAGTGTTTTAATAAACAGAGGGGTAATTTTAAAGAGAAAAACTCTATTTCAATAGAGGTTATTAAAACTGAAATGTTTTCTTTCCCTCCCACCAGACCATTTGTTATAGTTTGTCTCCGCCAGGTCACAAGCCCACCTCCTTCTGTGCCCTGGCCTCATCATCCCTCTGACAGACAGCAAGGATCCATTGGCTCTGAAAGAAAATTCTGACCCTCTTCAGCTCGAAGCAGTTACAGATGAAATCCAACGCCCATTTTCCCTGAAACAATTCAGAGCCAGGATCCTTGAGGTAATATAGTAGGCAGTTAGAAAGACATGAGCAAAGCAAGGATGATGGGGCAACTGGCACGGGCTCCCCAGAAGCAAGAGGGAACTAGGCTGCAGACGAAGCAGCCCGAGAGGCTGCCTTAAAACCAGTGGGGCATTTACAGACTCTAGTGACTCTTCCAGACCCTGAACTACTCATCTCACCAGTTTACTCAAGTTCTTTCAGGCTATACAGTCTACCCAGAAAGCAGACCAGAAGCACGTCCGAGATAATCTGCCTGTAACCGGTTCATCCCTTCCAACCTGGTGAGTCTGTTTAGGTAAAGAAATTTGCCACCCAAGGACTGACTCCTGCCTGGCAAGGACCACCCCCATGGCAACCAAGGTCGACAGGATCCTGACATGGCTTAATCACACCCGGCTTAAGACAGCCCAGGCAAAATAAAAAGTTCAGGACTCAGTGGTCCCTCATTCCAGGCCCTTATCTTATAAACAGTCCCACTGACTTCATTCAGAAAAGAATTAATTCTATAGTCCTCAGCGGTCAATATAACTCCCTCCCCAACAATAACACAGAAGAGTCAATAATTCGCCCCATGTACATAAAACCAGTGGGGAATGTGCTGGGCTGCATATGTGGCGCTTTGGCCTGACAGGTGATGCTGTGCTGTCTGTTCCTAAAACACATAGATAGGAAGGTACTGACATCAGGCCAGGCCTTGAGATAAGGTCTCATGGCCCCTTCCCATCACAGAGGCCTTCTTTCTCAGAAGGCCCGGAAGTCTCATTCCAAATTTGGGAGGCAAAGGACTAGAAAAAGTATAAATAAAGAGAGTTTCCTCCATATTGGGGGGGGGGTGGCAGAATTTGAAAGACACATTTTTCTCTGGGCCTCCACAGAATTTAATAATAAAATGTAACTCTTGCAGTCAGCGCTGCAGTTCGGCCTCTGCTCCGGCAGGGTCCTGTAACTGTAGTCGCTGGCCATGGAAGTTGGCACTGCAGTTCAGCCTTTGCTTAGGCAGGGTGCTGTATCTGTAGTGAGCTGGCCAGCTTAATAAAGGCTCTTAAATGTAAATTCTGAGTTGGTAGTCTATCTCCCTGAGTAAACCCATAACAGCCCCAGACCTCTTGCTCTGAAGGAAAAAGTCAAATGTGCACTGTCAAGGAGCTGTGGAAAATGACCAGGAACTGGACATCCCAGGCCAGTGCGTTACTGGTCACGTGTCTGTGCATGTGTAAGTTTTTGTTTGTATGTGTGTGTGTTGTCAGAGGCTTCAGAAGTTTCCAAGGGACAAAAATGCAGAGTTAAGATAAACTCAAAGGGGCAACAGGGTTGGAAAAAAATGAGGGGAATGTCCTGGGCCCTGACCCCGCCCTGGCCCACATGACCAGGGAGGTTATCTTGTCCCAGCAGGAGGCTCAGCACACAGGGAGGAGGGACAGCACATCCCACCAGTCTGGACAGAGGTGTCTGGGAGCCTTACTGGACCTAGCGCTCTTCTCTCAGAGAAAGTGACGGAGCAGGCAGCAGTCCCCATGGATTTCGCTGCAGCTTCTGCCCTCAGAGGACATGTCCCCTGGCTGGGGCTCCTGCTGGCCGGTAAGGAGGGGACAATCCCACGGAATGGAAGGGAGTTGGGAGTCAGAGACTGGCCAAGATCTCCTGGCGAAGACAGCACTCTGTGAGGGAAGGTAGGGCTTCCCTTTGGAACTGAGTGAAATGACAGGTGTGCAGAGTAGGATGAGAG
>NW_005361515.1:0-908 GCF_000412655.1 Myotis brandtii
AAGCTCCAGGTTCATGTGGTATTTTAGAGACATTTTTCTTCATCCCTGGGAGGGATGGGGGAATGCTCTATGCAGGTCCTGATCATAATAAGTCTACCCACAGCACTAACCATGGAAAGGTTACAGATGTCCTCCTCCACAAAGTTCTGTGTTTTCACACCTATATTGTGTGTTTTTCAGGGACTTGTGAAGAAAAGATGACAAAGTTAATAGGGGACATATCTCATATGCAGAAAAGTGGTAATGTATCCTCACACTCATTGTTACCATGAGTTGTTTACCAAGAGTCAGGTAAGAAATTCTATGGACACTGCTGGTATTAGCAACCATATTGAATCTCCAGTTTGTTATGTTAGACAAAACTTAAGTTGAACTACAGGATTGCTTAGCGATTGGAAGATACCCGTGTAAGTACCACGGATTTCTGAAGTCACATTAATCACTGGATTTTTCTTTCTCTGAGGGGTCTAACCAGCAAAGGAAAGTATCTCCGGCAATGGCATAGATCTGAGACTGCGAGATGCCAGGTAGAGTTGGGGTGTGCAGTGTTGGCCCAAACATAGCTATTTGCAGTTTCTATTTTAAGAGGGTGTGAGTCTGGACACTAATGGCATCGTGTGTTTTCCAGGTTGCGGTCTAGATACCATGGTGAACTTCATGATGACTATTGCCCGGAGGGGGCCTGAATCCGAGTAAGTGAAAACATGTGCCTTATGCATCCTACAGACCATCTCATCTTCAGATGTCTAGGTACTTGTGATTGGTTTCGCTAAGACCATGTTATTTTTTTGCAGCTGACCCGTTATAGATCGATAGGCAGGCTTCCTGGTCATTTCTCCCATGATCTGTCTCCACATTAATGACCGTGGAGTGTTTGCAGGTATCTCTTGGTGAGAAGAAGGTGGCAT
>NW_005361516.1:0-1301 GCF_000412655.1 Myotis brandtii
GTGAACAAAGTAGAACCACGTCCCAGGTCAAGAAACACTCTATTGCCAGTCACCCGGTACCTGACTCGAGCTCCTCCTTCGGGAGCACTGCCTCATCTGCCTCTGCTACTAACCTTGTCCGATCTACAAACATATTAATTTCTGGAAACAATACGAAATTAATACTGTACCCGTTTTTTTAAAACTTTATAGGACCTTTAAAAATAAACCTTAAGAAGAGAACGTTTTCATGTACCCTTTTGTGTGTATTTTTCCTTCGTCTGTGTCACGCACAGAGCTGGACTTTGTTTGTGGGCTGCATTCAATTGTCCAGACGTTTCTACTGCCGCTGAGCCTTTGTGTTGTTTCCTCTTCTGACCTCTTACTCCGCTGCTGTGAACATCCTCCCACACATCTATAGGAGTACCCCGCACCAGTGCCTACAAATTAAGCTCTTGGTCATAGGTTATGTGAATTCAAATTTTGCCTTGCTACTGTTTCTCAACAGTTTTCACCAATTACACACTCACTAGCTTCACAGGAGGGTACTCACTGCTCTTCACTTTTTTATTCGGTGCTTCATATGCCTGAGGGTAACTGAAATTCTGTAAGGGAGGGCTGGGGCCAGGGGAAAGGTGGTTTGCTTCTTTGAAATGTTTCCTTCTGTATCCAAACTATCATTTTTAATTTCCAAAATTTATTCTGAGTTTGTCCACTCTGTGCATCTTCAATAGTAAAGACTAAGTCAAAATAACCATCAACTCTCCCTTGTATCACTTAGATATTCTAAGTGCTTCTCCCCCATTGTCCACAGAGCTATGCTGATTGAATATGGATGTCACATCATGACAAGTGCTGTTTTAAATTGCCAATGCCTTATTTCAAGTTGAACAATATTCAAATACAACCCTAGCTAGTTTTGCTAAGTGGACAGAGCATCAGATTGCTGACCAAAGGGTCCTGGGTTGATTCTGGTCAAGGGTACATACCCGGGTTGTGGGCTCAATCCCCAGTAGGGGCATGCAGGAGACAGCCAGTCAATGATTCTCTCTTATCATTGATGTCTCTATCTCTCTCTCATCAACTTCTTTCCTCTCTGACATCAATAAAAATACTTAATAAACTAGTGATTAAAAAAAGAAAAAGAAAAATATTCAAATACCTAATATGAGTCACAAGGTTCTATGGTTCTTCTTCTATTCTATGACTCATACAAACAAGCTTCCTTTCTATTCCACAGTAGAGCTATTACATTTGCTGTTTTCTCTAAGTGGAAACCAACTCCTTTTGTCAATTGGGTCTCAGAAAGGTCTCCTGCTCTA
>NW_005361517.1:0-841 GCF_000412655.1 Myotis brandtii
AAGTTATACTACAAAGCCATTGTAATCAAAACAATGGGAAATGGCACAAAAATAGGCATATAGACAGATGGAACAGAACAGAGAACCCAGAAGTTAACCCAAGCCTATGATCAATTAATATTTGTCACAGGAGGCAAGAGCATACAATGGAGTAAAGACAGTCTCTTCAGTAAATGTTGGAAAAATTGGACAGATACATGCAAAAAAAATGAAACTAGACCACCAACTTACACCATACACAAGAATAAACTCAAAATGGATAAAAGACTTAAATGTAAACCTGAAGCCATAAAAATCCTAGAAGAAACCATAAACAGCCAAATCTCAGACATCTCAAATAGCAATATGTTTGCTGACACATCTCCTAGGGCAAGGGAAACAAAAGAGTAAATAAACAGATGGGACTACATCAAAATAAGGCTCCTTCACTGCAAAAGAAATAATCAACAAAATGAAAAGGAAGCCCACTACATGGGAGAACATATTTGTCAATTAAGTATCTGATAAGGAGTTAATTTCAAACATGTATAAGGAACTCATACAACTTAAACACAGAAAGACAAACAATATAATTAAAAAATGGGAAAAGGACCTAAGTAGACACTTCTCCAAAGTGGACATACAGATGACCAAGAGGATATGAAAAATGTACAGTCATGATCATCAGAGAGATGCAAATTAAAATGACAATGAAGTATCATCTCACACTTGTCAGAATGGCTACAATCAACAAATCAACAAATGACAAGTGCTGGCGAGAATGTGGAGAAAAGAAAACTGCCACCATTTGACCTGATCCCAATCCTAGCAATATATCCTAAGAATCCTGAAACACCAATCA
>NW_005361518.1:0-880 GCF_000412655.1 Myotis brandtii
GGGCAAAATCTTTCTACTTCTTGCCCTTTTGAAAAAATAAGAGAAATGAGTGTTCTGCAATTAGAAAAACCTTTGAAGACTTCAGAGAATAGATACAATATACATTCCACAGCAGGACTCTTCTGCGCCCTATCAGCCAAAACAGTCATTGACAGTCTCCTGCCTGTAGCACATTTTACTAGATGCTACTTCATAGGGTGTTGCCTTTAATCTCTATACAAGTGAGAGCAGAGAAAAGCATGGGTGGTCTTTCTCTGTTGCTAATGGGAGTGGGTTCTTGGGGTACTGCTGAAATAAACATTTCCAGAGGCTCCCAACGGGAGGATGAGATATGGTAGAAAGCTTTATTTTCATGAAATTACATTCCTGGGTTTTCAGAGTTCCATTCCAGTCAGAGAAGTGTTGCTGGGGTTTCAGTAAAGCTGGTGTCCAGAGTTTCCATTCCATGTTATAGCCAGTCCAGTTCAGCATCAGGCTAGTTGCAATCCATTAGTCCATTGTGTGTGAGGTCCACATGGCCATGAGTGATGTGGGCGAAGGCAGGGGAGCAGGAGCGAGAGAACCCCACAAACTAGGAGTCAAGCTCAACAAGCCAGGAAAGATCAAGAGCACAGAGCAACAAGAGAGCGAGTTCCTTCATTTAGGTGATTAAGTATCCAAAATTTTGCTCACATGCAGTGGCCACACCCATTCTGGCCAATGTCCTTTGTTCGCAGGTATGACTATCAGGAAAGTACCTTCCCCAGGTCACTCCAACTTTAATGGACATGCCTCTATCTTCCCTTTGCTCCCTTCCTTTTATTAACATAATGGTATCACAAGCACAGTGAATTCAAATTCTTTGGAGAATACAGCTTGCCTCATCACTTGCCCACAAGGG
>NW_005361519.1:0-3141 GCF_000412655.1 Myotis brandtii
TGCGACACTTCCTTCTCTAAGACACCATCAACCCTGCGTGAATACTATGCGGAACTCCAAAGTCAGGACCGTGGTCAGATATGACAACATTTCACCACAGGACACCTGCATCCTTTCCATGGTTAGTGCTGTGGTTCAGCCTATTATGATTAGGACCTACATACAGAAATCCCTCATCCCTCGAGTGTTAAACAGACATGTTCTCTAAAATATCACATAAGAAACCTGCACTGTGCTAGATTGCTGAGCGTGAAAAACTCACAAGATACGTTTGAAAAATAGAAATTTGTGTACTGGAACACCAGAGATTAGCTGCGACACTTCCTTCTCTAAGACACCATCAACCCTGCGTGAATACTATGCGGAACTCCAAAGTCAGGACCGTGGTCAGATATGACAACATTTCACCACAGGACACCTGCATCCTTTCCATGGTTAGTGCTGTGGTTCAGCCTATTATGATTAGGACCTACATACAGAAATCCCTCATCCCTCGAGTGTTAAACAGACATGTTCTCTAAAATATCACATAAGAAACCTGCACTGTGCTAGATTGCTGAGGACTACCATTTTTTACCTTTCATAATGTTTGTCTTTTGGACTTGTAGGCTAATACCTGTAGAGTCCCAAAAAGAGTGGGTCACCTCTATATTTTTGGGAAAAACATCAGTGCTCACCTAGTGATCTGCATATAAGAGGGCTCCTGTTGTGGTTGAAGCCCACATAACCACTTACCTGTATAACAGCCACGTACCTTATTCCGGGGCAATCCTTTCCCCACGAGGACACAGGTCAGCAACCTCGTCCACTAAGAGAAAATTCAACACTACCTGGATACGTGTAGGTACCCACAGTGGACATCACTGTCACTAACGGGTCACTCTGGGTTGGACACCTGTGAAAAGCCTATGATCAGTGCTGTGGGTTGGCAACCAGGATAAGTACCAGTGTGCCGCAATTCCTGGAACATGCACAGTCAGAAACGTAAACCTTCCCTAACAAAGTAAATGTTAAACTCCTACTTAAGGAATCCATCATTTCTTACCTGAATCCCTGGAATGGAATCATGACAACAATAAGTGTAAGCACATGGCATTACTTACCTAGACATGTGGGCATCACATGCTCTGTGCTGCGCTTCTGTACGGGGAGGAAGGCGCCATGGGTGGTACTGTGGGCAGCTATTATCTCAGTACCACACATGGCACCAACCTCCGCCTACAAACATAGTTAACACATGTGTTAAGAGCACCCTCTTCACTTAACCTCACCTTGAGCATCAGATGATTTGCACAGCGGCAAGACCCATTTGACCACCTACCAGGTTTAGAGGCAGGTTCCCAGAACGACCATACTTAGCTCACCAAGTTCTCCTAGAACCTGGAGAAACATATGTGACAAAAGTGTTTATGCACCAAGGCATCTAGACGGCAACCTGGAAAACACAGGATGGCCTGTGTCCAGAGTTACACCTTCTAAATATGAAAATACAAATAACCTTGTGCTGGTCCTGCGGTGCATACCCCAAGTAAAGCTGTCATCTCGCTGTCCTCTCAGATCTAAGTCTTTGCCGGAGACACCTTCATCTGCTGGCTGGTCTCTTCCGAGAAAGAAAAGTGCAGTGATTAATGTGACTTAGGAGATCCGTGGTACTTACACTGATATCTTCCAATCACTCTGCAATCCTGTAATTCAATTTAAGTTTTGTCTAACATACCAACCTGGAGAGTCAATATGGTTGCTAGTACCTGTAGAGTCCCAAGAATTTCTTACCTGACTCTCGGTAAACAAGTCATGGCAACAATGAGTGTGAGGACACATCACCACTTTTCCGCATATGAGAAATGTCCCCCGTTAACCTCAATGAATTTTGTAATGTTTTCATCGCAAGACCCTGAAAAACACACAAGATACGTGTGAAAATACAGAACTTTGTTTAGCAGGACACCTCTGGTAAGCTGCGACACTTCAATTTGTAAGACACCATCAACCCTGCCTGAATACTATGCGGAACTCCAAGGTCCGGACCATGGTCAGATATGACATTTAACCACGGGACACCTGCAACCTTTCCATGATTACTGTTGTGGTTTAGACTATTATGATTGGGTCCTACATACAGCAATCCCTCATCCCTCCCAGGGAAAAAGAGACATGTTCTCTAAAATAACACATGAACCATCTGCACCTTGCTAGATAGCTGAGGACTATCATATTCTATCTGAATACCTACAAAGAAGAGTGGGTCACCTCAATATTTTAGGGAAAAACATCAGTGCTCACCTAGCGATCTACAGGTCAAAGGGCTAATGCTGTGGGTGAAGCCCACATCACTACTTACCTGCACAAGAGCCACGTCCGTCGTTCCAGGGCAAACCTTTGCCCACCAAGAAACCAGTAAGCAACCTCCTCTACTATGAGAAGCATCAACTCTACCTGGATACCTGTAGTTACCCAGTGTCAACCTCACTGTCACAAACGCGTCACTTCTGGATTGGACACCTGAGAAAAGCCTATGATCAGTACTGTGGGTTGGCAACCAGGGTAAGTACCAGTGTGCCTTCAATCCTGGAACATGCAGAGCAGAAAATGTAAATCTTCTCAAAAATAGAAAATTTTAAATTCTTAATTCAAACGATTGGCTAGGCATCCATCATATCTTACCTGAATCCCTGCAAGTGAATCATGGTGGAAACCAGTGCTAGCACATGGCATCACTTACCTAGACATGTGAGCATCACATGGTCTGTGCTGCGCTTTTGTAGGGGGAGGAATGCGGCATGGCTGGTACTGTGGGCAGCCATTACCTAAGTACCAGACACGCCGCCAACCTCCCCCTACACACATGGTAGTTAACACAAGTGTTAAGTGTATCCTCTTCACTTAACCTCACCTTGAGTGTCAGATGATGTGCACAGCGGCAGGACCCACTTGACCACCTACCAGGTTTACTGTCAGGTTCCCATAACGACCATTGTTAGCTCACCGAGTTCTCCTCACAAGAATCTGAAGAAACATATGTGACAAAAGTGTTTAGGATCACAACTTGTTTTACGACCACTCCTGCCAACATTGCTTTTCACTTCCACTGTGATGAAACACACCAACTCAACCTTGATAACTCTATTAAATCAGGTCAAA
>NW_005361519.1:4064-5133 GCF_000412655.1 Myotis brandtii
AACCTGAAGAAACATATGTGACAAAAGTGTTTATGCACCAAGGCATCTAGACCACAACCTGGAAAACACAGGATGGCCTGTGTCCAGAGTTACACCTTCTAAATATGAAAATGCAAATAACCTTGTGCTGGGCCTGCGGTGCACACCCCAAGTAAACCTGTCATCTCGCTGTCCTCTCAGATCTAAGTCTTTGCCGGAGACACCTTCATCTGCTGGCTGGTCTCTTCCGAGAAAGAAAAGTGCAGTGATTAATGTGACTTAGGAGATCCGTGGTACTTACACTGATATCTTCCAATCACTCTGCAATCCTGTAATTCAATTTAAGTTTTGTCTAACATACCAACCTGGAGAGTCAATATGGTTGCTAGTACCTGTAGAGTCCCAAGAATTTCTTACCTGACTCTCGGTAAACAAGTCATGGCAACAATGAGTGTGAGGACACATCTCCACTTTTCCGAATATGAGAAATGTCCCCCGTTAACCTCAATGAATTTTGTAATGTTTTCATCGCAAGACCCTGAAAAACACACAAGATACGTGTGAAAATACAGAACTTTGTTTAGCAGGACACCTCTGGTAAGCTGCGACACTTCAATTTGTAAGACACCATCAACCCTGCCTGAATACTATGCGGAACTCCAAGGTCCGGACCATGGTCAGATATGACATTTAACCACGGGACACCTGCAACCTTTCCATGATTACTGTTGTGGTTTAGACTATTATGATTGGGTCCTACATACAGCAATCCCTCATCCCTCCCAGGGAAAAAGAGACATGTTCTCTAAAATAACACATGAACCATCTGCACCTTGCTAGATAGCTGAGGACTATCATATTCTATCTGAATACCTACAAAGAAGAGTGGGTCACCTCGATATTTTAGGGAAAAACATCAGTGCTCACCTAGCGATCTACAGGTCAAAGGGCTAATGCTGTGGGTGAAGCCCACATCACTACTTACCTGCACAAGAGCCACATCCTTCGTTCCAGGGCAAACCTTTGCCCACCAAGAAACCTGTAAGCAACCTTCTCTACTATGAGAAGCATCAACTCTACCTGGATACCT
>NW_005361520.1:0-883 GCF_000412655.1 Myotis brandtii
TTTGTTAAATATGTATATTTTTAAAAGTCCTTATGTCTTAGAGGTTATAACTTCTATCATTATAATGGCTCCTTGACTATATCAAGATTTTTGAATATTTTGTGTATCAGAATGGCTATCTAGCAATATGCTAGGGCACTGTGGGAATTACAAAAATGAGTAAGCCAAAATCTCTGCCCTCAAGATTAGGGTGCTTGGGGAAGTAAAGTGGGAGATTACATAATATAGAGCTTCTACCAGTTCATCTGGCTTTTATTAATCAGTTATGACATAAACTATGGGAAGAACAATTGACTGATGAGACTTCATCATTTAAAAAAAATTGAGGTAAAATTTATATAACAGAAAATTAACCAATAACCATGTTAATTGTACAATTCAATGACATTTAGAACAGTTCATCCCGTTTTAAAAGAGCTCTAACGGAAATAAATATTTTGACAGGGAAGACTAGAGGACTGAAGTACCTGAGTCTCTACATACTCCCCATTACGGTGTACCCTAACTCTTTCTCTTCTAGTGGATGCTCCTTTCTGCTTGGTATGCTATCAATGCTGAATCAAGTTACTAATGACCTGTATTTCTTAAACTGAACTTGTTTTAGGTGTTAATATCTAACTTGGAATTCCTTCTTTTTTTTTCTTTAGTGTTTCCTGTGATGGTAAATTCTATGTGGGCAGGTAACGTAACTACCTTGCTCACCTCTGCATCCCCGGGCACGGAGAGTATTTCAAAAGCATATGTTAATGATGAGTTACCTAATTCTGGGATTTTTATTTCCACTTATTCCTCATCGAGTCCCTCATGCCATAGCAGTGGTCAGACTATTTGGTACACCCAGCAAAGACTCGGTTGCGATTGTCCCCGATGGGACTAATCAAGC
>NW_005361521.1:0-547 GCF_000412655.1 Myotis brandtii
GTCTGGTGTGGGGCTGGGACTCCTTGCTCCTCTGGGCGACCTTCGCAGAGGCATTAAAAAAGTGGCATACCTGGGTGTCAGACCAGCCCATTCTGAGCCTCCACACCTCCTACCAGTCTCAATGTGCTTTCTTCTTTACCTCTCTAGTTGTAGTACTTCCACTCAGCCAGCTTTCCCATGGTTCTGGATGATAGCTGTCCTGTATTTTAGCCGTAATTTTGATGTGGTTGTGGGAGGCAGCAAGTACAGGTGTTTAGCTATGCCGCCATCTTGGTTCTCCTGTAATTTTTTTATAGATGAAGATCTGAGGTGCACTATCAACCAGTGTGGACCAAGGGACACTTGGCTGTGAAGCCTGCTCTATCTGGGGTAGCCCACTGCCTTTCATCTGGCGGGTAGCACAATGTCTCATGCCTGAAAGGTCATCAGAGGTCATTTTTTAGGCCCTTACCCTGTCCCTGGATGGCCTGCCTCCTGCAATATGTTTGCCCTCCGCTTGATTTGTCCAACCAGAGGTCTATACAAAGAAGAGTGGGGCCTTTGTCGC
>NW_005361522.1:0-808 GCF_000412655.1 Myotis brandtii
TCTGAAATCAATAAAAATATTTTTTTAAAAAGAGTAACAACCTTGTTGTAGGAACCAGGGCCCCCAGCCTTTAGAAGGCTCCCATCCTTTGCAGACCCCCAGCCTTTGCATACCCACAGGTCTTTGCAGACCCCCAGCCCTTTGCATACCCACAGGTCTTTGCAGACCCCCAGCCCTTTGCATACCCACAGGCCTTTGTAGACCCCCAGCCCTTTGCATACCCACAGGCCTTTGCAAACCCCCAGCCCGCATTGTCTGTGCACTGCCCACCTGGCCCACCCTTTGCCTCCTTCCCATGTCATCTCTGTCCTTCTCCCCAGTATAAGCAGCCGCCTATGGTGGGGGCAGAGCAGATGTTTGTGGGTGACCTGCTGCTCCCCACGCTGCCGGCGGGATTGGCATCAACGCTCACAGACGATGCCAGCCTGTCTCGGCCGCATCGGCTCAGGGAGGGACAGGCCGCCCGACCCCTTCGATTGTCCGGTTTCATGGAGAGATGCTCTTTGCGGACAGCAGATCCACAGCTGCATCTCAACCTCTGTCTCCACACAAGCCCGTCCGACAGGGAGGCCGCCTGCACTGGCCTTGAGAAAGAGGGCGGACTAGTAGATGATTTAAAACCCCGTGCTCTGTGGGTCCTCGTTCTTCCCTGGGAACCTGGAGAGTAAACACATGCTGTTGTTCGACAGTGAGCCAATCCCCAGCCAGGACCCCGCGGTCCCATCTCGCCCTGCAGGAGCCCCAGCTGGAGTCAGGGCCGTCCAAGAAACTCTAAATATAAAGGGTGTCCCAAAATTCACGCAAGAAG
>NW_005361523.1:0-815 GCF_000412655.1 Myotis brandtii
CTCCCTGCGGGGCCACGGCGCCCTTCTCTATGACACGGCGTTCCATTCTTCTCGTTTTCACTCAACAATACATTTTTTTAAAATATATATATGTTTATTGATTTCAGAGAGGGAGGGAGTGGGAGAGAGAGATAGAAACATCAATGATGAGAGAGAATCACTGATCGGCTGCCTCCTGCACGCCCCCTACTAGGGATGGAGCCCGCAACCCGGGCATGTGCCCCTGACTGGATTTGAACCCAGGACCCTTCAGTCCGCAGACCAACGCTCTGTCCACTGAGCCAAACCAGCTAGGGCAACAATACATTTTTTAGTAAGTAAAACGAAAGAGCGCAGTTTCCGAAATGGCACTCACGGTACAGTTCTTGAATTCATACAAAGGGAAACAGAGTTTATATTCTTTAGAACGCATGACAGCCTTGCAGACACACATAGAGAGGAGATGTTTCGGGGAAATGCATTCTCAAGAGCAAAGGTAAAAAGGGCCACCTATGAGCAGAAGGAATCAGCAGGTTTTAACCACAGGGACCACATTAACACCGAGTGAGGGGAGTTAGGGGAGACACAGAAACACTGGAAATGCTGTACCTCCGAGCTCCTTCACATTCAAGACGGCGTTCTGGAAGGGCACTGCCTTTATACTAAAACCTACGATTAGAAAACAAGACATAAAACGAGAGTTAGTGACAGCGTCTTATAGTGCACCGATGCCCCATCCCCTTTTCCAGTCAGATTAAGCTACTTTTCTTAGCTCAGTTACACTAGAAACACAATTTCTAAGATACACCGATAATCTGCTATTACCTGCAACTGTT
>NW_005361524.1:0-1003 GCF_000412655.1 Myotis brandtii
AGAGGCAGTTAGGGGTGATTAGGCAGGCATGCAGAATTATTAGGGCTGATCAGGCAGGCAGATGCAGTTCAGGGCGATGAGGCAGGCAGGCGAGCGGTTAGGGGCGATGAGGCAGGCAAGCAGAGTGGTTAGGGGCAATCAATCAGGCCGGCAGCCAAGCGGTTAGGAGACAGCGGTCCCAGATTGTTAGAGGGTACAAGCAGGGCTAAAGAACCGTACCCCCCCCCTGCACCAATTTCATGCACAGGGCCTCTAGTCAATGATAACCGTAAACTGAAATGGATTAAATGCTCCAATAAAAAAACATAGGTTAGCTGAATGGATAAGAAAACAAGACCCATATATATGCTGTCTACAAGAGACCCAGCTCAGAACAAAGGACTCACACAGACTGAAAGTGAAGGGATGGGGAAAAAAATTTTCAGGGAAACAGAAATGAAAAAAAGAAAAGCTGAAGTAGCAACATTTATATCTGACAAAATAGACCTCAAAGTGAAGGCCATAACAAGATATAAGGAAGGACACTGATATTACAGAGAAACCAAGATGGCAGCATAGGTTAACGCTGGAGTTTGCTGCCTCGAACAACCACTTCAAAAATACAACTAAAAGACGGAACGGACATCATCCAGAACCACAGGAAGGCTGGCTGAGTGGAAGTTCTACAACTAGGAGGAACCGAGAATCAGAGGAGGCGCAGTGCTGAAGTAAAATACTAAGGTGCGGAGTGCGCGCGGCGCGGGCTGGTGGCTGAGGGCGCGGTTGTCTGTTTCAATCCGGAGGGAGCCTCAGACTCTGAGCTCCAGCGAGTCTCTAGGGACCCAGACTCAAACGGGAGAAGCAAGACTGTCTGGCTACGGTCCCTCTGAGGTTTGCAGCCGTTGCTGGGACAGAGAGGCAGAGCCCCTGGGGACGGACTGAGAGCAGCCATAACTGCTCCCTCCTCCACCCTGTTGATCCCGTGGGACCCGCCCCGCCCAAGCCCTGCACAGAGGCATTTGCC
>NW_005361524.1:3430-4928 GCF_000412655.1 Myotis brandtii
GTTAGGGGGTGATCAGGCTGGCAGGCAGAAATGGTTAGGGGAATTCAGACAGGCAGGCAGGCGAGTGGTTAGGAGCAGGCAGTCCTGGATTGTGAGAGGGGTGTCCAACTGCCCCTTTAGGCCTGATCACACCAGGATAAGCCTAAATGGGCAGTTGAACATCCCTCAAGGGGTCCCAGTATGGAGAGGATGCAGGCTGGGCTGAGAGACACACACCCCTACCCCATGCACAAATTTTGTACTCCGGACCTCTAGTTCACTAATAATTTTACTTTATGTTAAAACTATGATCTGAAAACAGAAGCAACCGGAACAGTTTCTTGTGTGATACCTGAAGAAACAGAAGAGACACAGAGTTGGGTTGGGGACAGAACTCTTCCACCATCTCTTAGTTACTGACAGTACATTCTTGGAGTTCCACTCGATCCACAGGATGTGACATGTGAGGCTGGACCTTCAACTCCTCATTCAAGATACAATTTTGATCCTGCATGTTTAACACCCTAACTTCTTAATTTAAGTTGAATTTTTTAGAAACCTGTTATATTAATAGGTGAACTTTTTGAGCACCATGAAGAAAGGTTTCATTCATTTGCCAAGATCTTGAGCAGTTTCTGCAAGGTACAGGGCAGGTAAGTCTGGATCTGGGAAAAAGCATGGAAACATGTGATTTACTGCGAGAAAGGAGGTACTACCCGGTAAATGGAGCACCTCTCAAGTGGAAGCACTTTCTTTCTTTGTTAATATATATATTTTTTTATTTCAGAGAGGAAGGGAAAGGGAGAGATAAAAATATCAATGATGAGAGGGAATCATTGATTGGCTGCCTCCTGCTTGCCCCACAACCTGGGCGTGTGTCCTGACTGGGAATCGAACTGTGCCCTCCTGGTTCATAGGTCTCCGTTCAACACCTGAGCCATGCCAGCCAGGCTCAAGTACAAGCTCTTGATTCACAACAGCAGACACCCCAAAAAATGATAAGGCCATCTATAGGTTCAAATATCTATCCTAATTATTTTAGGACACTGGATTCTGAATCCACGCAGAAGGAAACCCCTCCCCAACAAGGCCTCATGGCTTGCCTTATGACATTTTATCTCTGCCACTTACCAGCTGTGTGAGCCTGGGCACCTCACCTCTCTGCTTCAAGGTTCTCCTTATAAAATAGAACTGGTATTAAAGCATGGCAGGTACATTTAAGGAGTCCTAGGAATTCATTCCAAGTGCAGTATGTGTATATTCCTCAAACAACCTAATGGGGTCCTGTCAATGCCCCCAGCCAAGGCCATGGGGAGCACACCTGTGGGTGAATAAGCTGTTGTTGTGTCATCGCAGTGAGGGAGGCACTCACTTTGGGGAATTGTGAGGCATCTTGGTCAGAGGGTGTTGGAACCAAAGAAGCAGAATCAGGAGGAGATGTCTATTCAGAGAATTATTGCAGGACTGGATTACACAGTTGTAGGGAACTGGGCAAGTCCAAGATCCACAGGGCAGACCT
>NW_005361525.1:0-798 GCF_000412655.1 Myotis brandtii
GAGGATGTGTTCATTGATTTTTAGAGGGAAAGGAAAGAGAGAAGGATAGAGAGAAACATTGATAAGCTGCCTTCCATATACACCCATAGTGTCAATCACACCTGCAACATTTTCATTTATTTATTTAAATATTTTAAGTAGATATCAGAGATGAAGGGAGAGTGAGAGAGAGAGATAGAAACTTCAATGATGAGAGAGAATAATTGATTGGCTGCCTCCTGCATGCCCCGCACTGAGGATGTTGGTGGCAACCTGAGCAGGTGCCCTGACCAGGAATGAAACCGTGACCTCCTGGTTCATAGGTCGCTGCTCAACCACTGAGCCTTGTTGGCCGGGCTGTCCCTGCAGTTTTTGGAATCACAGCTCCCTGTGCACTAGGTTCTGGTCAGCAGGACGTTGGGAACATCATAGGTGACCAGGCCACAGCCCTTCCCTGACTGCCCTCTGACCCCAGTGGACATGGGTTTGTCTACGATGCTCTGCAGCTCACAGGCTCCTGGAGGTTCCCTCAGCACAGGTGTGAGCTATTGGAGGTGCTCTGAGCTCAGTGCTCAGCTGTATCTCCACCTGACACAGGAGGTTCCCCATGGTCTGACATCACAGGTGGGCACTCCATGTGGGCCCTGAAGGGATGCTAAGGAGACCTGGCACTGGAGTCAAGGGAAGGCCTGGCACAGGAGATGGGCATGATGGGATGACGTGTGGCTGCATTTAAGGAGAAAACCTACCAGGGCAGGAAAGATAGGGCAGACACGTACACACGGGACGTCCTGTGCAGGCCCCATGGGGTAAGAGTGT
>NW_005361526.1:0-821 GCF_000412655.1 Myotis brandtii
TGTCCCCTCAGGAGTTTGACCAGGAGACTAGGAGTTCGATTGCTCGCTATGACGTTCACTGACCACCAGGTGGTGGCACAGAACGAAGGAAGTCCCCGGCCGGCAGCCAGAAGGCCCTGATTGGCCCTGATCTCCGGCCAGGCTTAGTGACTGTTATAATAATGTTATGGTCATAAGGAAACCCCTCTAATGCGTGAAATAATTATTGTGTGAAATGTTTGCTGTGTGGAGACCCCAATACTTTGTAACTTCCAAATTGGTGAACACCCCACTATCTTGATGTGAACACTCTAAGCCCTTAAAGTGTAAAGGCCCTGCTCTTAGCATAAGGCACACCGTATGGCCCACACTGATAAGACACAAGTTGTTTACTACAGGCAATATAAGCACCAGACCTTCTTTAGTCGACATCTCCTGCCTGATAAGAGGAGGACTCCACGTCGCTCCATGAGACAAGCCCCTGACTGACTGCTCTGCTGTGGAGCCTCAACCATCTGTGGCCGCCTGTCTGTCTTCGTCTGCGTCGTCCTTCTTCCGGTGTGCATTGCCAGGTGGCCTTTGCTGGAGCCTAGGACCCACTAGGAATAGGTAAATAAACCCTGTGTGATTGCATACTAATTCTGTCTTGTGTGTTCATGTGTTCTGGTCGGCTCAACTTTCTAGACATTGAAGTACCAGAGGATAGGCCGTTATTGCTGACCCCTGATCACCTGCGTATGTCCCACTAAATCTAGGCAGAAAATTAATTAATTGGCACATAATTGGGACAGGGATCCTACCCATTAATGAATTTTGTACATCGGGCCTCTAGTAATAATAAT
>NW_005361527.1:0-451 GCF_000412655.1 Myotis brandtii
ATGAAAGAAAAGGAGGAATCACCAGAAAAGGAAGTACATGAAATAGAGGCAATCAATATGACAGAGAAAGATTTAAGCAATGGTCATAAGGTTGCTGAAAAGGATGAAAGACAAATTCAACAATATGTGTAAGAACCAAAAGGAAATGAAGAAGAACCAAGAAGAGATGAAAAATGACATTGCTGCAATAAATAATTCAATAGAAAGCATCAACAGTATACTAGAAGAAGCGGAGGACCTCATCAGTGAGTTAGAAGACAAGGTAAAAAAAAATACCCAAACAGAACAACATCTAGAAAAAAAACTTAAAAAACAGGAGGAGAGCCTAAGAAAACTTTGGGATAACACAAAACAAAACAACATCCGCATAATAGGGTTACCAGAAGGAGAGGAAACTGAACAAGGAATAGAAATTCTGTTTGAAGAAATAATGACAGAAAACTTCCCTGAT
>NW_005361528.1:0-785 GCF_000412655.1 Myotis brandtii
CCCCACTTTCCCATGAACCTGGGACCCTCCCCCTCACCAGAGATCTATAAATTCAACACAATTTCTGTCAAGATACCAATGGTGTATTTCACAGAACTGGAAAAAATATTCCAAAAATTTTTATGGAACCAAAAAGACCCCAAATAGCCACAGCAATCTTGAGAAAGAACAAAGTTGGAGGAATTATACTACCTGATATCAAATTGTAGTATAAGCCTATAGTAATCAAAATATCTTAGTACTGGCATACAAACAAACATATAGATCAATGTAACAGAATAGAGAGCCCAGAAATAAGCCCACATCATTATAGTCAATTAATATTTGATAAACATACTATTGGGTAAAGAAAGTCTATTCAATAAATGGTGTTTGGAAAATTGGACAGGTACATGCAAAAAAATGAAATTAGACCACCAACTTAAACCATACACAAGAATAAACTCAAATGAATAGAAGACTTAAATGTTAGGCACAAAACCATAAAATATCCTAGAAGAAAACATGGGCAATAAAATCTCCGATATTTCCCAGAGCAGTATTTTCACTGATATGTCTCCTTAGGGCAAGGGAAATAAGGGAAAAATAAATAAATGGGACTACACCAAACTAAAAAACTTCTGCACAGCAAAAGAAATAATCAACAAAATGAAAAGGGAACTCATACAGTATGAAAGAATATAATATATTTGATGATACATCTGATAAGCAGTTAATATCCAAAATATATAAAGAACTTATTCAACACCAAAAAACAAACAATCCAATTTAAAAATGGGTAAAGG
>NW_005361529.1:0-231 GCF_000412655.1 Myotis brandtii
TTGATAATTTAATACAATATAACAAAGTCAATTTTTTGTGTGTGTGTTTTCTTTAATCCTTGCCCAAGGATATCTTTTTCCATTGATTTTTATAGAGAGTGGAAGGGAAGAAGAGAGGGAGAGAGAGAGAGAAATATCGATGTGAGAGAGACACATCAATTGGTTGTCTCCCATGCATGCCCAGACTGAGGCTGGGGATCAAACCTGCAACTTAGGTATGTGCCCTTGACT
>NW_005361530.1:0-1473 GCF_000412655.1 Myotis brandtii
CATATAAGCATAACCAATGGGCACAGACAGTAGGGGGTGAGGCCTGTGCTGGAGGGTGAGAGTGAGCAGGAGAGGTCAATAGGGAAAAGGGAGACATCACATAAAAGACCACAATCAGACGTCAGATATCCAGAGCCCACCTCCACTGCTGCTGCACTTGATGTCTCTTCAGCAGTTACAGCCAACATCTCTCCACGTAAACGTCACTCAAGTCCCAGCCCCGATGGCCTTCTGCACCAAGCACAGTGAGTCTCACACATGAACACTCAAGCCTCTAAGCTAACCCACAAGATTGACTGCAATACCCCAGGCCACACCAAAACCCTGGTGAGTGTTTAGAGAATATGTACCAACCCTCATTTCCTCTTGTTGGAATTACTCTTCAGCCTCCAATTCATCTCACGTCCACTCATCTTTTAAAGGCCTTGGCCACTGGGAAACCATTCTCTCTCCCCAACACTCTACATGACCACTCAGTCCCTATGCTGTGCTGTGACACCCACCTCCCACAAACAGGGGCCCCGGCAGGAAAGCCAGTCCTCAGGCTCACACTGTCCCATCTGAGCAACTATTACCATTATCATCCTGATCATAATTCCCTATATATTTTTAAATAAATTTTTATTGATTTCAGAGAGGAAGGAAGAGGGAGAGAGAGAAACATCAATGATGAGAATCATTGTTTGGCTGCCTCCTGCACGCACCCTAGTGGGGATCGAGCCCGCAACCCAGGCATGTGCCCTTAACCAGAATGGAACCCGGGACGCTTCAGTCCACAGATCGATGCTCTATCCACTGAACCAAACCAGCTAGGGCCCCTATATATTTTTTAATAAATTTTTATTGATTTCAGAAAGGAAGGGAGAGGGAGATAGAAACAGCAATGAGAAATCATTGATTGGCTGCCTCCTGCACTCCCCCTACTAGGGATCTGGCCCACAACCTGGGCATGTGCCCTTGACCTGAATCAAACCTGGGAACTTTCAGTCCACAGGCCTAGCTCGATCCACTGAGCCAAACCAGCTAGGGCCCATGATCCCCTATACTAGTCATCTACAGCCCTGGCTGATGGGTCTCAGTTGCTTGAGCATCGACCCATGATGCACTGAGAGGTTGAAGGCATAGGTCCTGGTCAGGTCACATGCCCGCAACCTATTGATCCTTGTTTCTCGCTCATGGATGTTTTTCTTTGTCTCTCTCCCTCTCGCTGTCTATGTCTAAAATCAATAAAAGTATATATTTTTATAAGGATACCTGCCCGTTCCTGAACCAGCTCAGCCTTCACTCTGAGCCGTTGCACATTCTGGTCCCTGTGTCTGGGAGGACCCCCCACCTCTCATTCCACTCGTTGCCAAAACCAGGGTCCACGTCATAAAGCCCCAGCCGTGGCCTTAGGACTCTGGGCTGAGTGTCCCCAGGGCCCAGGGCAGGAAGAGGGGCCGACAGCCCCAGGACCCCACGACCTCAGAGGCC
>NW_005361530.1:2030-11524 GCF_000412655.1 Myotis brandtii
CGGTTGTTGGGGCTCAACCGGCCTCAGGCCCGCCCTGCGCAGCGGGGACGCTGCCTCCCCCGACCCCGCCTTCGGGCCACCAACGCTCAGCCGCGCATACGCAGAACCCTGCAGGTCCGTTACCGGAAGCCACAATGTCCGCCATCAAGACAGTACAGGAAGTCCCGCCCTAACCGTAAGTGCCGGAACCCAAACGCGCCTATCTCAGCGGACGCGGGCGCAGTGGCTTCTGGGTGATGTAGTTTTCTCCGGCCGCCCTGGCCGTGACCTTGGGGAGTGAAGGTGATGAGGCGCTGCCAGGGGCGATGGGGGAGGAGATGGGACCAGAGGCCGGGTTCAAGGGGACAGACCGACAGGCCCCCCAGGGGAGGGGGGATCGTGAGAGACCCCAAAGGACATAGGCACAGGGAATGGGAGACATCTCAACACCATCGAAAATAAAAATACACATTACATTTTATTTAAAAATGTATAATAGGGCTCAGCTGGGGCCTTCTCCCAGGACCTGTCCTTCCTCCTCCTGCAGCTCAGAAGACCTGCCGCCCTCCATCTGCCCCTGCCCTTCGGACTGGGAGGCTGCCGCGTCTTGGGGGGTTAACGCACCTGGTACCCGCCAGGCTGGTCACCTGCGTCCTCCCCGCCCCCGATCCCTGTCCTCCTCCTTCAGTCCCTGTTGGCCGGCCACCTGCTCCTGGTCCCGGCACTTGCAGGAGGGGAGCTGGCGCCCCCTAGTGTCCTCACCCACATGACTCAGGATTCAGGGCTGAGTGTTTCTTCAAGGTCCCAGGTCCCAGGGAAAGAAGGGGCTGGACAGCACCCAGGACCCCAGGACCTCAGAGGCCACAGAGTGTGAGGCTCTGACATGAGCCCCACAGCCCAGTGTCCTCAGCGGCTCGGCCCCCGCAGGAACCTGTGGGAACTAAAGGGCTGTTGAGGGCCTGGCACCCACCCCAGGACCCAGGGGCTCAGGCTACTTAGGACCCTGGCCCACACCCCGGGCTGGGTGATGCCTGCAGCCCTCAGCGGTCAGTCCAGTGCGCAACTGCCAGTGACCTCATCACCTACAGGGTCCTACAGGGTCCTCCTTGCAGCCCCTCCTGCTGGCCTCTCCCTTCTAGACTGTTCTTCCTCTGGGCAGTTTTGGGAAAACATCAGAACCCTCCTTCACACAATGTCCATCTACTGATCATGGCAAACGATGACCCCGGCTTCCTGAGAATGAAAGTAAAACTCTTCACACACAACCTCGCCTCTGCTTGCTGTCGCCTTTAGACACAAAACAGACCTGGGTTTGCGGATCCCTCCTGGTTCAGCCGCACCACCATGTCCTCACACAGTGGCATTGCAGCCCACAGCCCCTTCCCCCCACCACAGGGCACATCACCCAGGAGGGACTCACTGTTCTGGACATTGTGACATGGGCTGCAGGAACAGACACAAGCCAGCACCGTCGGATGGAGGGTAAATGGGATGAGGCTGAGTTGAACCCTTTGAGGAGAGAGGAGTCTGGGAGGCACCGAGGCCTTAATCCCCCCAGTGGGGGCTCCACCAGCCTGACACACCCTGCACAGCGGGGCCGCTGCCCATGAGGCCTCTTCCTGGTTGTAACCCAGTCCTGGACCCTCTGCCTCCATAAACACAACAAAGAGGTCAAAATGACCACCAAGTGGAAGATAACGGAAGTCCCGCCCAAACCAATAAGCACTGGGACCATGTGCTTCTCCTGGGTTTTCATTGGCTAAACCCAGCCACCATTACGTGTATTGCCCTTTGGGGAATGTACTTTTCATGGCCATGCAGATGGCATGATGATACCAGGCACTGACCATTGTAAATACTGGTGTTGGGGTGGGGGGGCTAGGGGGGCAGTGGCATTGGGAAATAAAACGTTAGGATTTGGGGTCTTGACTCTGGAATCTCGAGAGTGTTGTCTGCCATGTTCTCATGTTTAGAAATATTTCAGATTAAGTGAAGCTCAGAATGCTCCTCAGGATGCGAAGTGCTATTTCTATTATTCCTGAAGTCTGCAAGCCTAAATGGAGATTATATATATATATTTCTTTTTAATTGACCTTTAGAGAGGAAATGAGATGGAAACACTGATTGCCTGCCTCCTGCATTGCCCCACCCCCACCCCCACCCCACTGGCATCTAGCCAGGAAACTGGCTTCTGCCCTCAACAGGATACGAACAGGCAACCTTTCTGTGCATGAGATGACACACAACAGACCCACTCCAGCTGTCAGAGTTTTATTTCTAATTTACAAATTTCACATTTTTGCAAGAAACAGCCGGCTATGAGAGAACATACATAATCCTATGCTATTCATTTAAAAAGAAAACTTGAAAAGATACAAAGACTAAGAAGTAGACTTTTCCTACATTGTCTGCATGTCTGCAGTCAGCACACATTGTGAAGCTATGGAGCTAACAGTTACTCAATGTGCCCTACACGTGCCAGGCCCTGGATTCAATGCTTCACAAGAATCATATCATTTAATCCTCTCCGCAAGCTGACATGGCTTAACCATCTATTTCCTGGGGAGGAAACGAGGCTCGGAGACTCAATGTAAACTGCCTGATTGTAGAGGCAATAAAAGGCAGGGCTGGAAGACAAACACACAGGTGTCTAATAACAGGGATCTGTTGTGGCCCATGAGCATAGAGCTTTGGCTGAAGGAGTTCCCACAATCACCACCCTCATATGGCTTTTCTCCGGTTTGAATTCTCTTATGGTTAAGGAGACAGTGACTGGACCCACATGATTTCCCACATTCACTACACTCATACAGCTTTGCACCAGTGTGCACTCTCTGGTGAACGTTGAGGCTACACTTTTGACTGAATGACTTCCCACAATCACCACACACATAGGACTTTTCACCAGTGTGAGTTCTCTGGTGACTCTTAAGGTTACACTTTTCACTGAATGACTTTCCACAATCACTACACTGATATGGCTTTTCTCCAGTGTGAATTCTCTTATGGTTAAGGAGATGATGACTGGACCCAAATGATTTCCCACATTCACTACACTCATATGGCTTTGCACCAGTGTGCACACTCTGGTGAACGTTGAGGCTACACTTTTGACTGAATGACTTCCCACAATCACCACAGACATAGGGCTTTTCACCAGTGTGAGTTCTCTGGTGACTCTTGAGGTTACACTTTTGACTGAATGACTTCCCACAATCACCACAGACATAGGGCTTTTCACCAGTGTGAGTTCTCTGGTGACTGTTGAAGGCACACTTTTGCCTGAATGACTTCCCACAATCACCACACACATAGGGCCTTTCACCAGTGTGAACTCTCTTGTGTTGAGTTAGGTTAGAGCACTGCCTGAAGAACTTCCCACAATCAGTGCACTCATAGGGCTTTTCTCCCGTGTGAACTCTCCGGTGTTCAATGAGGGTAGTGCTTTTTCTAAAGAACTTCCCACAATCAGTACACTCATAGGGCTTTTCTGCAGTGTGAACTCTCCTACGTCGATTGAGGTTAAATGTACGTATAGAGACTTCCCCACATTTGTTACCCTCATTATTCACTTCTTCAGAGCAGACACTCTGATGTCGAATGACTTTCCCGCTGTTGCTGGCAGCGTTTTCATGTCCACCCCAATTGTGATGACCTTTTCCACTCACAAATTCCCATGAAATCTCACTTGCACTGTGTGGCTCCCCAGTGTTGAGAGGGGCCTGGTGCTGGAGAAGCCCTGAGATGCCTGGGGAGACTTTTTTCCCAACCCCATTGCTTGAAGGCACCCAAGATCGGAAGCTGCAGCAGGTCACAAACGAGGCCCTGTCCACAGCTTCTTCCCAGGGCTTCTCTCCACTGGCTTCCCTCTGTTGCTGGCGAGGGTTTGCACTCAAACAGAAGTCTCTCATACATGTGTCATTGAAGACGGCTTTCTCCTCAAGGTATGTTGCTTGTGACTCAGTCAGGTGCAGAATATCTTTGAACACTGAGAAACACCACTTACACCGATGGGTCCTCTGGGTTGCTGGAGCTGTCTCAGAAGCCCTGACCTGCGACTCTCCTTGTACACATAAACTCTGCTCAGAACAGGCCTCCAAATCATCTGTTTTATGCCAACAACCTGAAAACAGAGAAATGAGCAGAAACTGAATGTTGACTGTGGTGACGGGAAATTCCATTGCAAAAATGTTTTGCACATAATATTTGGGTTGTATGAAATTGTCTGAAAACAAGAGATGTGCAGGAAGAATTAATAAGAAGCTGCTGTGAAGGTCTGGGCCTCTGAAGGTCATGAAACAGGGAAGATCTCACCAGAACCATGACACACACATGGCAAGGACCAGGTGGAAGAGAAGGTGCATTTCCAGCTCAGGCCTCTGCTAACAGTGCTGAGCAGGGCTGGTGTGCTGATGACAGGGGCAAACTGTGCAGAAGGATGGTTATGTCTTCTTCCAAATTCAATAAGCATAGCAGGTCTTTGAGGACTACTCTTAAATTTATGTGCACCTCATAAAACATGTGCAGGTCCATGTAGGAGAATACTGCACAGGGAGCAGTGCCGAGGGACAGGTGGACAGGTGATGCAAAAAGGTAACAAAGGTGAAGGTGCCAAAAGCAAGGAAGTCACAGATGAAATGCAAGTCAGCAAAGCGTCAAGTATGGGAAAGAGAAGGTAGAAATGGGGGGCAGCCAGTGGCACCTTTCCCTAAACACAGATGGAAATTAGCTGGTTCCTGGTACCATCTGACCACCACCATTATGTGATACCTTCTCCCAGTTGTTACTCAGCATGGCCAGACCTCCTCTGAGACCATCTTGCATGTTCACCCTGTAGGGAACCAGGTTTCTCCCTGATCTTCTACTCTACCGATGCATAAACCCTAACTATTCCAAGTATTAATTAAAGACAATGGAGAAGAGCAGCCAGCTCTGGCTCAGAGCACTTTGGCCCACAATAGTACTCCGCTAAGGTAATATTACAAAGAACAACTGGAGAAGCGTCTTACAGGAACAGCCCATGGTTCATGGAAGTGAAGAACATAACCTGGCACAGGCTGCCATAAAGCACCTTTCCCTAGAGGAAGGGGGAAGAAGGGAATAAATGTGGGTACTGTCACCCTCCCAGGGAGAGGAAGAGGAAGGTGGGACCCATTCAGCTGCCTGTAAGACTCCCACTTTCCATACACTTTCTGCACTTTTTGAGACAATGGGTGTCAGGGATGTTCGTGGAGTCCATTGGTCAGGGCCCTCCACACAGCTCAGCACCGGCAACCACAGCACATTTCACAAGACAGTGGCAGAAATTAGCAGAACCCGTGGTCTGGCTGTGGGAGAGAGAAAGCTATGTTTTGAGAATAACGGAAGAAAGGGCATCACCTCACGACCCTGAGACAATGTGAAGCACTTACCTACAGATGAGACCAGTGCAAACACTTCCAGCATCACATCGCAGTACAGAAGTCTCTGAGCCTCACCAAGGAACGCCCACTCCTGCTCAGAGAAGGCAATGGCCACATCCTCAAAGTCCATATCCTGTCGTGATGGGGACAGTTCAGTCCATGATCAGCTTCTCCCCTAGGCTTTTACTTTAGTCATATTTCCCACTCTCCATATGCATCTGCTCCCTCCACTTCCTCATCACAGAAAATAGTAGGCCTTGCATCCATCAGAGTCACTCTCTCCTTATATTCCTACTGATACTGTGTCTTCACACAGCAATAGAGCAGATGCCCAGACTGATTATACCTAACATCAGGGCCTCACATTTAGGGTCAATGCAATGGGTGTCACCAACACAGGGAACAGATAAATGCTGGCCATAAAGAGAGATGTGAGCGATTTGACACTGGTCTTGTGGGGCAATATCCTTCTTGTCCAACAAATTCTCCCTCCAAGACGCTGAAAAACATGGTATCACTAGTCACCCTTTCGATTCCAGGCCTAGGGTGCTGAGGCCAACACTTTGCTCTACCTGTTTCACATAATTCTTTGTATCACACTTCTCCCATACAGCTTCGTTCCCAGAGTCAAAACTTTAAAGGCAAAACATATTCACCATGAAGAGGAGGGGCTGTTTTCTAATAACCTTTTCAACCTTCTAACTCACCTCCTCTGTAAAGTATTTCTCTTTTACCCTTCTCCCTTCCCCAAGCCAGTAGAGATTTTTAAGCCCAGGTGACACTGATGTGTGCTATCCCATTCCCATTGATCACTGTATCAGCCCAACAACAACAGGCAGGTGTGCACCTATATGACACCTAAATTCTGGACCTGGCATGCAGTGCCACAACACCAGTCTTTTCAGGAATTACTCTAAAATTCCCCAGTTATCACCAGAAATGGACTCAACCTTCATTCCTTCTATGTTAAAATCAGGGATCTGTGGCCATGAATTCACACTCCCTCTCCAAGGGCCCATCACTCCTTCTCCCACACCTCTCTCACACCTGCAATCCCGTACCCCCAGCTCCCATAGACATCTCCTTGGACTTAGTCGTTACTCAGCATGTGTGTTCCAGAGACTGCATGGCAAGTTCAAACAGTATCAAGTACAGTGGGGCCTTGACTTACAAGTTTCCCGACTTACGAGTTTTTTGAGATACCACCTGTCTCTTGGCCGATTTTTTGCATTGAGTTGATAGAGTAATTTGAGTTAACGAGCTCCTTAACGAGCTCGGTCTCCGAACGAATTAAACTCATAAGTCAAGGCCCCACTGCACTAACCTGACTCTGAGTGCCCCAACCCAAGACAAAGCCTTCAGTTCTGCTATGAAGGCCTCCCTCCCAACTTGTTTTTTCCTTCAACCTCACCTATTGAGAACCACATCAGATCTCAGTTACCCAGAGCCCACCTCTACTGCTGCTGCACTTGATGTCCCTTCTCCACTCACAGCCTATGGCCCTCTACCCCATGCCCAGTGAGTCTCACAGATGCCCACTCATGCCCATAAGCAAACCAACCAGACTGACTGCAACACACCAGGCCACACAAGGGGTCACAAGAAATCCGGTGAATGTTTAAGAAGTAAATATGGCCCTAACCGGTTTGGCTCAGGGGATAGAGCATCAGCGTGCGGACTCAAGGGTCCCAGGTTCGATTCCGGTCAAGGGCATGTACCTTGGTTGCGGGCAAATGCCCAGTAGGGAGTGTGCAGGAGGCAGCTGATGGATGTTTCTAACTCTCTATCCCTGTCCCTTCCTCTCTGTAAAAAATCAACAAAATATATTTAAAAAAAGAAGTAAATATGCACTAGCCAAAGTCTAGCCTTTTTTGAATTACTCTTCTACCTCCAATAGAAGCAGGTGACCTTCAACTCCTCCCTGGTGCAGATGGTTATTTTTTTAAGTAGTCTTCATCTTAAACTCTTCAGAGTTCCAGATGGTCATTGACGGGTCTCTGAAATATCTCATAACTTAATAGGAAAAAATAAGGTTTTACATTCCCCATGAACATTGCTTTTCTGACTATGAATTTCTCCTTCTCAGTTGATGGTGCTTTCATATCTTCAGGTGCTAAATCCAACCTTCACATCATCTCTGATTCTTATCTCTCTCTCCAATCCTCAAAATTAGAAAATCCAGGGGCCACACCTATAACCCTGATCCATATGCAACTGCGTCTTCACACCCACAACCACCACTGTGCTCCAGGTACCCTCACACTCACCAGCACTATCACAGCAGCTTCCGTCCTGGGCTTCCTACCACCGTCCTCACACCCATCCTGTGCATCAGGCTGCAGCCACAGGGAGTCTAATGAGACCTGGGACAGGTCACCTGCTCTACTGCTCCCATGACCCCAATGACCCCATCACCAGCAGAACAGAAACCCAAGTGGTCACAAAGCTCCTCTGCACTTGGTTCCTGTCCCACTGTTTCCAGTTCCTATTTTTTAAAAAAATGGACCCCTGCTCGTCCCTGAATCAGCTTAGTCTTCACTCCAAGCCTTTGCACATTCTGGAGCCCATGCGCGGAAGGACCTGTCACACACAATTCCACTGGCTGCCAAGATCAGCTGCCACTCATCTGACCCTTGACCTGGGCTTAGGATTCTGGGCTTGGTGTCCCTTCAAGGTCCCCAGGTCCAAGGTCCCCCGAGAAGAGGGGCCAACAGCCCCAGGACCCCACGACCTCAGAGGCCACCAGAGAGTGAGGCCCTGACAGGAGCCCCACAGCCCCGTCCCCTCAGCGGCTCTGCACCCGCAGGAACCGGTGGGAACTAAAGGGCTGAGGGCCGGGCACCCACCCCAGGACCCAGGGGCTCGGGCTGCTCAGAGCCCTGGCCCCGCCCCGGGGGGGTGATGCCCGCCGCCCTCGGGGCTCAGTCCAGTGCGCACCTGCCAGTGACCTCATCACCTACAGGGTCCTCCTTCCCGCCCTCCTGCTGGCCTCTCCCGTGTAGTCTATTCTTCCTCTGAGCAGTTTTGAGAAGAGGCTAGAACCCTAACTCACACTAGGTCCCTCTTTGGTTCACAGCCACGGATGGCAGCAGCTTCCTGAAAACAAAAGGAAAAGTCCTCACACAAAACTTCGCTTCATCTTCTTTGTTGCCTTTAGGGATATGACAGACCTGGGTTCCCCCATCCTCCCTCCTCAGTCACAGCCCCACCGCCTCACACGGCTTTTCAGCCTGTCACCCTCTCCCACCGCGGAGAGGAGTCGGGGAGCCTCGGACGCCCCAAAATCGAAGGTGGCGGCGCAACAGGCTCAGACACACCCTGCCCCGCGGGGCGCCGCCTCCCCGTCCCCTCCTCCTCCCGAGGGACCCGCAGAAGCCCGGGAGCCGATGAAGAAAGAAAAATGTCCGCCAGGAGGAGGACACCGGAAGTCCAGCCGTAACCGTATACACTGGCACCAAAACACCTTGCGTGGGCGCAATGTTTTCTGGGTAATGTAGTTTTCTCAACCGCCCAGCAGAGGGCTGGCTTTCCAGCCCAGCAACTTAGGGAACAAGGTGATGTGGCGCTGCCAGGGCCCGACCTGGGACGCAGTCCCGACCGGGGCGCCGAAGCCCGAGAGACCAGTAAACAGAAGAATTCTAAACGTCCGCCGCGAGGAGGTTGACGGAAGTCCCGCCCTAACCGAATGCGAAGGCATCAGAATTCCGTTTGCCTCCGCCTACGTGTGCGCATTGCTTTCTGGGAAATGTAGTTTTCTCAACCGCCCAGGGGACAGTGTGTATCCCAGGTAAGGACCTTCCTGAATAAAGAAGTTGTGATTAAAAAAAAAAAAAAAAAAAGCAACCATGTAGGTTGCTTGGTATAAAAGAATGACAAAGATTCTTTTTCATTGAAACCCTATAAATGTGGCCTGGAAATTACTCTGGAAGTAAATAAAGAGAGGTTTCCTTCAAAAAAAAAAAAAAAAGGCCGTAACCGTTTTGGCTCAGTGGATAGAGCGTTGGTCTGGGGACTGAAAGTTCCCGGGTTTGATTCCGGTCAAGGGCATGTCCCTTGGTTGCAGCCACACCCCCAGTAGGGGGCGGGCAGGAGGCAGCTGATCCATGTTTCTCT
>NW_005361530.1:11584-18634 GCF_000412655.1 Myotis brandtii
AATAAAATATATTTTTTTTAAAAAGGAGTTGTGATACCCCAAATGGCACTGGAGAAGGACAAGTAGGAACAGGGGCCTGGCACAGACTGACAGATCTCCGAGGGGGTGGGGTGGGGAGGACTGGAAGAGATCCAACAAAGAATATATACACAGGGGAGAAATGGGAGACATCTGTACCACTATCAACAATAAAAAAAATACATATTTTTTAATGTTTAAAAAATCAATATAGCCCAGCTGGTGTTGCTCAATGGTCGAGCATCAACCTCTGAACCAAGTCATGGTTCTATTCCCAGTCAGGGCACATGTCTGGGTTGTGGGCTCAATTCCCAGAGGTTCTCTCTCATCATTGATGTTTTTCTCTCTCCCTCCTTGTCCTTTGCTCTCTCTAAAATAAAATATATTTTTAGAAGTATATACATACTAGAGGCCAGGTGCACGAAATTCGTGTATGGGATGGGGGGGCCACAGTGGCCCTCAGCACAGCGTGCACGCTTTCCAATCTGGGACCCCTTGGGGGATGTCTGAACCCCACAGGGATCGGGCCTAAACTGGCAGTCGGACATTCCTCTTACAATCTGGGACTGCTGGCTCCTAACCGCTCGCCTGCCTGATTGCCCCAAACTGTTCCCCTGCTGGCATGATTGACACCTAACCACTCCCCTGCCAGCATGATTGACGCCTAACTGCTTCCCTGCCAGCCTGATCACCCCCAACTGCCCTCGCCTGCAGGCCTGGTCCCCCCTAAATGCCCTCCCCTGCAGGTCCTGTGCCCCCAACTGCCCTCCCCTGCAGGTCTGGTCACTCCCAATGGCCCTCCCCTTCCCGGCCTGATCACCCCAAACTGTCCTCCCCTGCCGGCCATCTTGTGACTGATGACACGAGAGTGGCCATCTTGTGATGGCCATCTTCTGGCGTGAGGGTGTGAGAGTCAATTTGCATATTATCGCTTTATTATATAAGATATGCACACCCCATGGACATAGACAGTAATGTGTTGAGGGCCTAGAGGCGGTGAGGGTAGCGTAGAGGGAAGCAAAGGGGATGGGAGGGGAGAAATGGAGACATCTGTACTAGAGCCAACAATTAACAAGAATAGTGTGCCCAGGCTGCATGGCTCGGTGGAGGACCCATGAACCAAGAGATGGCTGGTTAGATTTCCAGTCAGAGCACATGCCCAGATTGGGGACTAGATCCCAGTAGGGGGCGTGCAGGAGGCAGCTAATCAATGATTCTCTCTCACCATTGATGTTTCTCACTCTCTCCCCTCTCTCTCTAAAAAATCAATGAAAACATGTAAAATAAAAGAATAGTGTTAAGATTGAATTGACTCAACACCAAAGTGAGTGTGTGCCATCACATTTCCTCCCAACCCTTGTAAGCAAAACCATGCCTTGGTCTGTCTTTATAGAAGGTGTCCCAGGCATAACTGATTTCGCAAACAGGAAGCAGCCTGGAGGGGGTCTGCCTCAGGTTGGCCTGTAGTGTTTGAGTTCTTGACGTCATGCGGAAACATTTTCACAACACGAGTTCAGAACATTTTGAAAGTATGTTTATTGAAGCTGCAGATTTACAAACAATGTGGCCCTAGCCAGTTTGGCTCAGTGGATCAAGTGTCAGCCTGAGGACTGAAGGGTCCTGGGTTCAATTCCCATCAGTGGCACATTAAACATAATAAATGGCCCTAGCTGGTTTGGCTCAGTGGATAGAGCATCGGCCGGCGAACTGAAAGGTCCCAGGTTCGATTCCGGTCAAGGGCACATGCCTGGGTTGTGGGCTCAATCCCCAGTGGGGGGGCGTGCAGGAGGCAGCCGATCCATGATTCTCTCTCATCATGGATGTTTCTATCCCTCTAGCTCCCTCTTCCTTCCTCTCTGAAATCAATAAAATATATTAAAAAAATAAAAAATAATAAATAAATCCTATATAATAAAAGCCTAATATGCAAATCAGCTAAACAGCAGCATGACCAGTCGCTAAGACGTGCACTGACCACCAGGGGGCAGACACTCAATGCATGAGCTGCACTCAGCCTGCAGGCCCCAGGCCAGCCTAGGTGGGTGCAGTGGGGGGGGCGGGGGCAGCGATCGAAAAATAAATATATCGACACACACACATTACAGGGAGAAAGCTCCGGGCATGGAGTGCCTGGGGATGGAGTCCCTGGATGTGGAGGCCCTAAGCATGGAGTCCGTGGGCATGGAGTCTCTGGATGTAGAGGCCCTGGATGTGGAGGCCGGGGCCGTGGAGTCTCTGGATGTGGAGTCCCTGGACGTAGTGTCCCCGGGCGTGGAGGCCCCAGATCCCGAGGCCTTCCTCTGGTGCATCCGCAGGTGGCGGTGGTAACTCAGCCTGCAGGCCCCAGGCCAGCCTAGGTGGGTGCAGTGGGGGGGGCGGGGGCAGCGATCGATCGCCCCACAGAATGGCCCTGATTACCGGCCAGGCCTAGGGACCCTACCTGTGTATGAATTTCATGCACCAGGCCTCAAATAAATAAATAAAAGGAGGCTGTGGACAGAGGATGGGGTCACAGGTAGGGTTTGTGTCCTGGGCTTGGGCCTAGTTGTAGTCCCACCTTGGGCCAGGCCAGCACAGCCATGGGTGAACCTGAGAGGGGTGGGGGGTGGGCAGTGAAGGATTAAAGTGTACTGGGCTGCATATCTGGCGCTTTGGCCAGACGGGTCATGCTGTGCTGTCTATTCCTAAAACACATAGATAGGAAGGTACTGACATCAGGCCAGGCCTTGAGATATGATCTCATGGCCCCTTCCCAGCACACAGGCCTTCTTTCTCAGAAGGCCCGGAAGTCTCATTCCAAATTTGGGAGACAAAGGACTGGGACAAGTATAAATAAAGAGAGTTGCCTCCATACTGGGGGGCCCAGAATTCGAAAGACACATTTTCTCTGGGCCTCCACAAAATTTAATAAAATGTAACTCCTGTAGTCTGCGCTGCAGTTCAGCCTCTGCTTCGGCAGGGTGCTGTAACTGTAGTCAGCTGGCCAGCTTAATAAAGGCTCTCCAACTTAAATTCTGAATCGGTGGTCTATCTCGCTGAGTCAACCCGTAACAAAAGAACATAGACAACACCACGGCCTGCAAACCGAGTCTTTATTTTATAGCCAGATTCCATGAGGCAGAGTAAGGGTGCGGCCAAGATGTTTACAATGTTCTCGTGGGTTGTGAATCTCCTCAGTTACATGCACCTGATCAAGCTTTGTTTCCTTGCTGCACCTCCCGCAGCCCGTATCACTAGCCACCTGGGAGCCGCGTTCCACACCGCCTCAGGCGCATTTCTGGATTTTAAGAAATAAACAATACACTTTTATGTATTCAACAACTTTATTGGTCATTGGAAACGTGTCAGCCACTTTCTCGGGCACATTCCTCGGGGCTGTGGGCTTCATCCCCGGTGGTGGGGGGCATGCAGGAGGCAGGTGATCAATGACTCTTTCTCGCCATTGATGTTTCTCTCTCTCCCTCTCCCTTCCTCCCTGAAATCAATAAAAATATAAAATAAAATAAAATAAATATATCGACACACACACATTACAGGGAGAAAGCTCCGGGCATGGAGTGCCTGGGGATGGAGTCCCTGGATGTGGAGGCCCTAAGCATGGAGTCCGTGGGCATGGAGTCTCTGGATGTAGAGGCCCTGGATGTGGAGGCCGGGGCCGTGGAGTCTCTGGATGTGGAGTCCCTGGACGTAGTGTCCCCGGGCGTGGAGGCCCCAGATCCCGAGGCCTTCCTCTGGTGCATCCGCAGGTGGCGGTGGTAGGTGGAGGACTGGCGGTAGGTCCTCCCGCACTGAGCGCACGCGTAGGGCTTGGCGCCCGTGTGGATGCGCTCGTGCGCCTGCAGGTTGGTCCGGTGGCTGAAGGCGCGGTCGCAGCGGCCGCAGCGGAAGGGCCTCTTCTCCGCGTGGATCAGCTGGTGCACGTGCAGGTCCGAGGCCTGGAAGAAGCCTTTGCCGCACGTGGCACAAGCGAAGGGCCGCTCTTTGTTGTGCCTCCTCTGGTGCAGCTGGAACCGAGAGAGGTACCTGAAGACCTGGGGACACTGGTCGCACCGGTACAGCTTCTGGGCGCTCCCCGCCTCCCGGGGCGCCTCGGGGAGGCTCTTCCTGGGCAGTGGGAGCACTTGGACGTGCTGAACCGGAGCTGCGTGGACTCTCCCCGGACACCTCGCTCTCCGCGGGCCCTCAGGGCTCTCTCCCTGCAGGATGAGCAGGGAGGGGGGGGGGGGTCTGGACTGGAAAGGTTGTCGCCATCTTCATCTGCATCTCCTGGTGCTGTTGTCCGGGGTGTCTCTGGGGGAGTCCGGAAGGGTGTCCCCGGGGTGAGCGCCATGGGGGCTGCTGCTGAGCGCTGTTCCTGGAAGTGGGCCAGGACCTGTCCTAAGGGCATGTTCTCTGAGAACAGGGCTTCCTGCCCCTCCATGCTGACATGGACCAAGCTGGGGGGCCTCAGGCCCTCATCCCCCAGGTCCTCCATGAACGCCTCCATGTCTCTGCCACTCGACTCCCACTTCTCCTTCCACGCGGCCCTCTCGCTGCTGGGCCTGTTGAGCAGGAACTGCTCCATTGACAGTTGGACAATCATCTCCTGATCACTGTGCGTGTCTGGCTGCAGCCACGAGCAGAAAGACCAAAAGATGCCCCGCAGCTCCACCATCCCATGCCCTTGGCTGCCGTTGTTCAATGAGATGAGCCCAGGGCTGGGGAAGCCGACCTCCTCCGCCTCCTCTCCCTCCTGGTTGATGGGTCCTCCGCGAGATCTAAGCTTGAAGTTTCCTGCCCGGGGACCGTTCCTGGCTGGTTCGTCTTGAGATGCCATTCTCCTCACGGACACGGACGTTCACGCTGGATGATCCTGGCCCAACGCTGAGCTGCTGTGTCATAAATTTTTTAGGGATTCTTTTTCTTCCAGAAGTTGATAGCAAACTGAAAAAGGGTCATGAAATAAAAACCTAAAATAAGAGAGAGATAGAAAGAAAGGAAGAGAGAGAGAAAGAGAGAGAAAGACAGAAAGAGAGAAAGAAAGAAGGAAGATCCACTTTAGAAGAAAAACAGCCCTCACCGGTTTGGCTCAGTGGATAGATAAATATATCGACACACACACATTACAGGGAGAAAGCTCCGGGCATGGAGTGCCTGGGGATGGAGTCCCTGGATGTGGAGGCCCTAAGCATGGAGTCCGTGGGCATGGAGTCTCTGGATGTAGAGGCCCTGGATGTGGAGGCCGGGGCCGTGGAGTCTCTGGATGTGGAGTCCCTGGACGTAGTGTCCCCGGGCATCAAAAATATATTTCAATCAATCAATCAATCAATCACAGAAACTGTACCCAAGACAGACTCCACACAGAACCACCCTCCGGTCCCTGGGCCCCCCTCGCTCACCTGGTGCTGCTGGTCGGGGTGTCTCTGGGGACGTCGGGGAGGGTGTCCCCGGGGTGAGCGCCGTGGGGGCTGCTGCTGAGCACTGCTCCCGGAGGATGGCCCAGACCTGTCCAAAGGGCATGTTCTCTGAGAACAGGGCTTCCTGCCCCTTCATGCTGGCAGGTATCTGTGAACACAGCCTGGTCACTGTCGGTGCCGCATCCCCACCGCCGTGGAACCCTTGGTGGGAACCCTCCCCCTCCAGCTTTCCCACAATCCCTCACTGTCCTGCCCTCGTGCCCTTGCACTTCCTGGCAGTTTCTGTTTGGCGCCTTCCCTAAGGGAGAGCAAGGACTCATACGAGGAAGTAGCTCTCCTTCAGTCATTCCTCATCCTAGAGGCTTCTGCTCAATCCTGAATGGCTTTTTTTAATTTTTATTTTTTTAATTCCATTGATTTGTAGAGAGACTGGAAGCCCAACCCGGCCTGGCTCAGCGGTTGAGCATCGACTTTTGAAACCAGTTCGATTCCCAGTCAGGGCACAGGCCCAGGTTGCAGGCTCCATCCCCAGCGTGGGGCGTGCAAGAGGCAGCTGATCAATGATGCTCTCTCATCACTGATGTTTCTCTCTCTCTCTCTCTCTCTCCCTCTCCCTTCCTCTCTGAAATTAAAAAACATCCTATATAAAAAAAGGCGAATATGCAAATTGACCAAATGGTGGAAAGACCAGTCTCTACGATGTGCACTGACCACCAGGGGGCACCGCTCAGCCAGAAGCCAGGCTCAGGCCTCTGCAGCAGCTCTCAGGATGTCCATGGGGAGCAGGCCTAAGCTGGCAGTCGGGCATCCCCCGAGGGCTTCCGGACTGGGAGCGGGTGCAGGCTGGGCTGAGGGACCCTCCTTGAGTGCAGGAATTTCGTGCACTGGGCCTCTAGTATCTATGTTTAAAAGCATCCCCTTGATGAGGAATAAGAACCGAGCCTACAGTAGCTCCTTGTCTACTTCTGGGACCCCCAACAGCAGGTACAACTTTCTCCGCTCCGTCCCTCACCCCAGGGGTCAGAACCGGCCACTCACCATTCTCGGGGGCCTCAGGACTTCACCCCGCAGTTGCTCCATGAACGCCGCCATGTCCCTGCCACTCGACTCCCACTTCTCCTGCCATGCGGCCCTCTCGCTGCTGGGCCTGTTGAGCAGGAACTGCTCCACCGACAGTTGGAAAATCATGTCCTGCTTACTGTGGGTGTCTGGCTGCAGCCACGAGTAGAAAGACCAAATGATGCCCTGCAGCTCCGCCACCCCATGCACGTGGCTGCCGTTGGCCCTGAGGGCTCTCTTCCTCCAGGAGGAGCCTACAGGGGGGTTGGTGGTCTGGACTGGAAAGGCTGTCGCCATCCTCATCTGCATCTTCATCTGCGAAATAAAGTGTGTCCATGAGGCTGCGCCCAAGCCCTAGTGAGTGTGGCTCAGTGGACAGAGCGTCAGCCTGGGCGCTCAAAGGTCCTGGGTTTGATTCCCCAGGACCCAGGTGGCGGGAGATTTTTTGGTCATCATTGATGTTTCGATCTTTCTCTCCTTCTCTCTTCCATTCTGAAATCTACAAAACTATTTTTTTAAAAAGAGGGAAGGAAGGAAGGAAGGAAGGAAGGAAGGAAGGAAGGAAGGAAGGAAGGAA
>NW_005361530.1:22037-26247 GCF_000412655.1 Myotis brandtii
AGGAAGGAAGGAAGGAAGGAAGGAAGGAAGGAAGGAAGGAAGGAAGGAAGGAAGGAAGGAAGGAAGGAAGGAAGGAAGGAAGGAAGGAAGGAAGGAAGGAAGGAAGGAAGGAAGGAAGGAAGGAAGGAAGGAAGGAAGGAAGGAAGGAAGGAAGGAAGGAAGGAAGGAAGGAAGGAAGGAAGGAAGGAAGGAAGGAAGGAAGGAAGGAAGGAAGGAAGGAAGGAAGGAAGGAAGGAAGGAAGGGGAAGGAAAGGAAGAAAGGAAAGAAAGTCTACAGGCCAATCTCTCAGGAATGTACGTGTGAAAATCCAAAGCAAATCAGAGGATATTTTTCCATTGACTTTCAGAGAGTGGAAAGGAGAGACACATCGATTGGTTGCCTCCCGCACACACCCTGACCAGGGCCCTGCAACCAAGGTACATGCCCTGGACCGGAATCGAACCCGGGATCCTTCGATCTGGAGGCCGACGCTCTATCCGCTGAGCCAAACTGGTTAGTGGATCCCTCTTGCTCTCAGAGAAAGGTCCCCAGTCCGTTCTGGTCCAGAGAGCCCTCCCCTGTCCCCCCTCCCTCCCACTCGGCCCCACCTGAGTTGGGGTGGCCGGTTCTTGCCTGTAGGCACACGGGCACCTGTCTGCCTCTCTCCTGCAGGACCCGTGCCCTGTCCTCCTCAGCCTCCCCACAAGCCCTCCTTCCAGATGACCCCAGGCACACGCAAGCATCGTGGCCACACTTGCAGGCATGCGATCCCACACACACACAGCGGTGGAGCACTACTGTGGGGAAGACCTAGGAATTTAAAACCAGGCCGCATGCCCAGCCGGCGTGGCCCAGTGTTCACCTATGAACCAGGAGGTCACAGTTCCATTTCCCGGTCAAGGCACACGCCTGGCTTATCGGCCCAATCCCCAGTAGGGGGCGTGCAGGAGGCAACCGATCCATGAGTCTCTCTCACTGATGTTTCTCTCTCTCTCCCTCTCTCTTCCTCTCTAAAATCAATACAAATATATGAAAAAGTGAAAATAAATAAATGAAAAGTCCTGCACAAGGAATTTTTCCTTATCTACCAAAGGAGCATCTGTATGATTTATTGAACTCCAGGTTCATAGGTCGGTGTTCAAGCCGGAGAGGGCAGACAGTCACCCTTTATTTTATTTTATTAATTTTTTAAAAACATTTTTATTGCCAAAACCGGTTTGGCTCAGTGGATAGAGTGTCAACCTGCGGACCAAAGGGTCCCAGGTTTGATTCTGGCCAAGGGCAAATACGTCGGTTGCAGATTCCTCCCTGGCCAGGCCCCTGGTCGGGGCTCAACCAGGAGGCAACCAATCCATGTTTCTCTCACATGGATATTTCTCTCCGTCTTTCCCCCTCTCTTCCACTCCCTCAAGAAAATCAATGTAAAAATATCCTCAGATGAGGATTAACAACGACAGTTGGAAAATCATGTCCTGCTTACTGTGGGTGTCTGGCTGCAGCCACGAGTAGAAAGACCAAATGATGCCCTGCAGCTCCGCCACCCCATGCACGTGGCTGCCGTTGTGCAATGAGATGAGACCAGGGCTGAGGAAGGCGACCTCCTCCGCCTCCTCTCCCTCCTGGTTGACGGGTCCTCCGCGAGATCTGAGCCTGAAATTTCCTGCCGGGAGACCGTTCCTGGCTGGTTCGCCTTGAGATGCCATTCTGAGACACAAGCAGAAAAGTTCAGATCCAGATAAATCCATGCATGAGTTCTACCAGAAATAGAGAATTCTGATTTTACATAAACTCAGGAAGAAAGGAAGAAAGAGAGAAAGAAAGAGAAAGGTCCCAGGAAGGAAGGGTCCCAGGTTCGATTCCGGTCAAGGGCATGTACCTTGGTTGCGGGCATATCCCCAGTAGGAGATGTGCAGGAGGCAGCTGATCGATGTTTCTCTCTGTAAGAAATCAATAAAATATATTTTAAAAAATAAATTAAAAAAATATTTTTAATAATTTCAGAGAGGAAGGAAAAGGGAGAGAGAGAAACATCAATGATGAGAGAGAATCATGGATCGGCTGCCTCCTGCACGCCCCCCACTGGGGATCGAGCCCCCAACCAGGGCTTGTGTCCTTTACCAGAATCGAACACTTCAGTCCTCAGGCCGACGCTCTATCCACTGAGCCAAACCAGTTAGGTCGACAGTCACCCTTTAAATGTCAGCTTCTACCCTCACCCCCATCCTCAACCCGAAAGCCAGGGACCAACAGCTTCCCAACATGCCATGAAAATGGGTTCCGAGAAACATACAACGAACAGGACAACAGCCACACACACAGACTTGCCCGGTGGGGGGCGTCCCCTGCAGTCCAGCCAGCTCCTGCCCAGCTAGGGCCACAGCCAGCCCAGACCTACCGGTGCCGGAGACCCCCTCTCTGTGTCCCTGGGAACCCTGTCCTCACAGCCCAGCCCACATGCACATGCCTGTGCACACACACACACACACACACACACACACACACACACCAGGGGAACGTTGCCTTCCCTTCCCGAGACTCACCTCCTCTCGGACACAGACGTTCACGCTGGGTGATCCTGGCCCGACGCTGAGCTGCTGTGGGGCTCGGCTGTCAGCACTGCTGCCTCTGATGTGCTTCCCAAGGGGTGGAGAGTGAAGTGTGTGCTGAGGCTGAGGGAGTGGAAAGGATTCTAAGGTGAGAAAGAAAAGCATTTCCCCACCCCTCCCCACCCAGCCCAGCCCAGCCCCGCCCGCCGGCACCACCCTCACAGGGGGCCCTGGTGAGCCCCCCTGGGCAGGAGCGAGGGGCCATCCTCACACACACCCCTTGTCTGCGGGGGCATCGAACCTTCTCACTAAGGGGCATGAAAGGTGAGCGTCGTCTCATGGACATTCTGGTCAGGCTTGGTCATAAGCGAGTCTCCCACAGACATGGAGAGAAAGAGAGAGGGATGTGGGGGGGAGGGAGAGAAACATCAACCACGGAGAGAATCACTGATGGGCTGGCTGCCTCCTGCAGGCTCCCACTGGAATCGAGCCGCCCCCCCGCAACCAGGGCATGTGCCCTGCCTGGGTTTCGAACCCTGACCTCCTGCCTCAGCCACTGAGCCATACAGGCCCGGCTCCTACCAACTCCCTAAGAAGAAAGGAAAGAAAGTCTACAGGCCAATCTCTCAGGAATGTACGTGTGAAAATCCAAAGCAAATCAGAGGATATTTTTCCATTGACTTTCAGAGAGTGGAAAGGAGAGACACATCGATTGGTTGCCTCCCGCACACACCCTGACCAGGGCCCTGCAACCAAGGTACATGCCCTGGACCGGAATCGAACCCGGGATCCTTCGATCTGGAGGCCGACGCTCTATCCGCTGAGCCAAACTGGTTAGTGGATCCCTCTTGCTCTCAGAGAAAGGTCCCCAGTCCGTTCTGGTCCAGAGAGCCCTCCCCTGTCCCCCCTCCCTCCCACTCGGCCCCACCTGAGTTGGGGTGGCCGGTTCTTGCCTGTAGGCACACGGGCACCTGTCTGCCTCTCTCCTGCAGGACCCGTGCCCTGTCCTCCTCAGCCTCCCCACAAGCCCTCCTTCCAGATGACCCCAGGCACACGCAAGCATCGTGGCCACACTTGCAGGCATGCGATCCCACACACACACAGCGGTGGAGCACTACTGTGGGGAAGACCTAGGAATTTAAAACCAGGCCGCATGCCCAGCCGGCGTGGCCCAGTGTTCACCTATGAACCAGGAGGTCACAGTTCCATTTCCCGGTCAAGGCACACGCCTGGCTTATCGGCCCAATCCCCAGTAGGGGGCGTGCAGGAGGCAACCGATCCATGAGTCTCTCTCACTGATGTTTCTCTCTCTCTCCCTCTCTCTTCCTCTCTAAAATCAATACAAATATATGAAAAAGTGAAAATAAATAAATGAAAAGTCCTGCACAAGGAATTTTTCCTTATCTACCAAAGGAGCATCTGTATGATTTATTGAACTCCAGGTTCATAGGTCGGTGTTCAAGCCGGAGAGGGCAGACAGTCACCCTTTATTTTATTTTATTAATTTTTTAAAAACATTTTTATTGCCAAAACCGGTTTGGCTCAGTGGATAGAGTGTCGGCCTGCGGACTGAAAGGTCCCAGGTTCAATTCCGGTCAAAGGCATGTACCTTGGTTGCGGGCACATCCCCAGTAGGGGGTGTGCAGGAGGCAGCTGGTCGATGTTTCTCTCTCATCGATGTTTC
>NW_005361530.1:27197-29973 GCF_000412655.1 Myotis brandtii
GGACATTCTGGTCAGGCTTGGTCATAAGCGAGTCTCCCACAGACATGGAGAGAAAGAGAGAGGGATGTGGGGGGGAGGGAGAGAAACATCAACCACGGAGAGAATCACTGATGGGCTGGCTGCCTCCTGCAGGCTCCCACTGGAATCGAGCCCGCCCGCAACCAGGGCATGTGCCCTGCCTGGGTTTCGAACCCTGACCTCCTGCCTCAGCCACTGAGCCATACAGGCCCGGCTCCTACCAACTCCCTAATCTTCCCAGATTGGTGAATCGCTCCTGCAGAACAGGCACATGTTTCTCTCCTCCTGTGTCCTCTCCCATCAAATTATTTCCAGGATCAAGCACCTCCCCCTCCTCCCCACCTTCCCCACCCTCCTCTCCCTCCCCAACTCCCCACCCTCCCCACTTGGATGATGGAGCTCAGCTCCTGCCCAGTCCTCCCTCCTCCTACCTGTCTCCAGGCTGTTGTCTGAGCAGCCACAGGGGACCTGGGAGCCCAGGCCGCCCTCCTCCCTCCTCTGTTAGGAGCTGCCCCAGGCCTTCCAGACACTCGGATGGAAGGGGGTGAGGCTCCCAAAGGAAGTGGCCAGCGGCCAGGAAGAGGAATAGAGAGTGTCTGAGTGATTGGGTAGAAAAAAAATAGTACCTCCGGGTCGCGGAGGGAGGGAAGGCGGGCAATAATCCTGTCTAATGAGCCGGACCCAGAGGCTGTTGTCTAACAGCGGTTCAAACCCCAAAGCGTCCATGGCGGAACCCCACCCTTCCCGGGAGGCTGTGCTGAGGCGGAGGGAGCCCAAGGGGTTCTAAGGCTGTAGAGAGAGACACGCATTCCCCGCCCCCGGCCCCGCGCCCCCCTGGAGGCCCTGGGTTTCTGGGGGGCCCCTCGGGGAGGCCATGGACCCAGAGGGAGAAGCTGTGCAGGTCCCCGAGGTGCAGAACCTGCATCCAGGTCTGGCTGCCTCCTAACCGGGCCGCCCGCCACCCCCAGGGCCTGGGTTGGAGCCTGCAACCGAGCTACATGCCTGTGACCAGATTGGAACCCAGGACCCTTTGGTCCGCGGGCCCGTGTTCTATGCACTAAGCCGAACCTCAAGGGTTGACAGTCATGTCTTGTTTTTGTTTTGTTTTTGTTTTTTAAATATATATTTTATTGATTTTTTACAGAGAGGAATAGTTAGAAACATCAATGAGAGAGAAACATCCATCAGCTGCCTCCTGCACACCCCCTACTGGGGATGTGCCCGCAACCAAGGTACATGCCCTTGACCGGAATCGAACCTGGGACCCTTCAGTCCACAGGCTGACGCTCTATCCACTGAGCCAAACCGGTTACGGCTTTTGCTGTCTTCTTGTTCTGTGATTTCCTCTTTTAAATAACTGATACGTATAAACTTGACAGATAGGTTTGATCCTCGTTGAAAGTGAAAATTCTCTGGTTGTTTTAAAATGGTGCCTAATTATACCATAATTTTCATGACTGAGATATGTTTATTTAGGGCAGACTGTGTGCCTGGGGTTGTCTAGGGACAGTCCCACCTTAAATGTCAGCTTCTACCCTCAGCCGGATCCCCAACCCTCAAGTCACACACTTTGGTCCAACACTTGCCCAACATGCCATGAAAATGAGTTCCTAGAAACATACAATGAACAGGATAACAGCCCGCCACACACAGACTTGCCTGGGTGGGGTCCCCTGCAGTCCAGGCAGCTCCTGCCCAGCTAGAGCCACAGCCAGTCCAGACCTTCCAGTGCCTGAGAGACCCCCTCTCTGTGTCCCTGGGGACCCTCTCCTCACAGCCCAGCCCACATGCACATGCCTGTGCACACAGTCACACACACACACGGGAACATTGCCTTCCCTTCCCGAGGCTCACCTCCTCTCGGACACAGACGTTCACGCTGGGTGATCCTGGCCCGACGCTGAGCTGCTGTGGGGCTCGGCTGTCAGCGCTGCTGCCTCTGATGTGCTTCCCAAGGGGTGGAGATTGAAGTGTGTGCTGAGGCTGAGGGAGTGGAAAGGATTCTAAGGTGAGAAAGAAAAGCATTTCCCCACCCCTCCCCACCCAGCCCAGCCCAGCCCCGCCCGCCGGCACCACCCTCACAGGGGGCCCTGGTGAGCCTGGGGCTCTCCTGAGGGGGCAGCTGCTGCTACTGAGAGTTGGGCTGTCAGCCTGGAGTTTCCTGGGGGCCAAGGGCGAGGTTATTGATGTAGGAAGAGAAGCTGAGCAGGTCCCCGTGCCGTGCACCTCCCTGAGCTGTAGGACCTCCATCCGGGACTGGTTGCCTCCTACACGAGCCCAGACTAGGACCCGGGATGGAGCCCGCAACCGAGCTACATGCCTGTGACCAGAATCCGACCCAGGACCCTTTAATCCATGGGCGGACGCTTGATCCACTGAGTCAGACCTTCCCGTGCCTGAGGGACCCCCTCCCTGTGTCCCTGGGAACCTTCTCCTCACAGCCCAGCCCACATGCACATGCCTGTGCACACACTCACACACACACACACACACACACACACACACGGGAACGTTGCCTTCCCTTCCCGAGACTCACCTCCTCACGGACACAGACGTTCACGCTGGGTGATCCTGGCCCAACGCTGAGCTGCTGTGGGGCTTGGCTGTCAGCGATGTGCTCTGATGTGCTTCCCAAGGCTCCTGCCTTTTATAGGCCCTCGGTCCGAGATGAGATTCAAGCCTGTGATCGGATAAACTCAGCCTGTGACGGGTCCCTGGTGGCATCTAGGCCTCCAGGCTCCAGCTCTAACACCGGGTC
>NW_005361530.1:30568-30900 GCF_000412655.1 Myotis brandtii
TCCTCACAGCCCAGCCCACATGCACATGCCTGTGCACACACTCATACACACACCAGGGGAACGTTGCCTTCCCTTCCCGAGGCTCACCTCCTCTCGGACACAGACGTTCACGCTGGGTGATCCTGGCCCGACGCTGAGCTGCTGTGGGGCTCGGCTGTCAGCACTGCTGCCTCTGATGTGCTTCCCAAGGGGTGGAGAGTGAAGTGTGTGCTGAGGCTGAGGGAGTGGAAAGGATTCTAAGGTGAGAAAGAAAAGCATTTCCCCACCCCTCCCCACCCAGCCCAGCCCAGCCCCGCCCGCCGGCACCACCCTCACAGGGGGCCCTGGTGAGC
>NW_005361530.1:31632-37109 GCF_000412655.1 Myotis brandtii
TATTTTATTGATTTTTTACAGAGAGGAAGGGAGAGGGATAGAGAGCTAGAAACATCGATGAGAGAGAAACATCCATCAGCTGCCTCCTGCACACCCCCTACTGGGGATGTGCCCGCAACCAAGGTACATGCCCTTGACCGGAATCAAACCGGGGACCCTTGAGTCCGCAGGCCGACGCTCTATCCACTGAGCCAAACCGGTTAGGGCGAGGAGGGTCCTTTTAGAGGGGAGAGGTTGGTGGTATGTTATGGGGAGAAACACATGATGATTGATAGGTGGTTGCGGATGGATGGAGTGGAAGGGGTTCTAAAGGTGAGAGGCTCCTGGTTAGAAATCTGGCTGGGAGGGCGCTTCCCATACTCACTAGAGCAGCGGTTCTCAACCTGTGGGTCGCGACCCCTTTGGGGGTCGAACGACCCTTTCACAGGGGTCACCTTCGGAAAACATATATAATTACATATTGTTTTTGTGATTGATCACTATGCTTTAATTATGTTCAATTTGTAACAATGAAAATACATCCTGGATATCAGATATTTACATGATGATTCATAACAGTAGCAACATGACAGTGATGAAGTAGCAACGAAAATAATTTTATGGTTGGGGGTCAGCACAACATGAGGAGCTGTATGAAAGGGTCGTGGCATTAGGAAGGTTAAGAACCGCTGCACCAGGGGGAACCCCAGCATCTCCTTTTTCGGACTCTTGGGGGAAGGAGTGGTCACCCCCATAGCTGACCAGGGGGAGTTGGGGAGAGAGAGGGTGTTTTATTTTGTTGGTCCTCACCCGAGGATATTTTTTCCCTTGATTGTTAGAGAGAGTGGGAGGGTAGAAGGGAGGTGGGTGGGGAGAAAGAGAGGAAACATCCATGAGAGAGAGAGAGAGAGAGAGAGAGAGAGACACGGATGGATTGCATCCTGCACGTCCCCTAACCAGGCTGACCTGGAATCAAACCTGAGACCCTTAGGTGTACGGGGCCCGCGTTCTAACCACAGAGACACATGGCCAGGGCTGGAGTGGGTTCGTTTGTTTCTTGGGGAGAAGAGACTTGGGCAGCAGTTGCAAACACGGTCTGTCTGTCCTCTACGTTCAAGTTATTTCCAGAATCAAACCTCTCCCCACCCCCCTTCCCCACCTGGATGATCGAGCTCAGCTCCTGACCCGCCTCCCCTCCGCCTGACGACAAATAATCAATTTGAACCACACTGTCTGTCTCCAGTCTGTTCCCTGAGCAGCCACAGGGCACCCTGGGAGCCCAGGCTGCCCTCCTGCCTCCTCCCTCCTCTGCTAGGAGCTCCCCTGGGGCTTCCAGTCACTGGGCTGCCTGGACAGTCACTGGGATGGAGGGGAGTCTCCTGCACTGGGGAGGCTCTTACACGAAGTGGCCAACAGCCAGGGAGATGAATGGATAGGGCCCCCAGCGCCCCCAAAACTAGGAAACCCAATGCATAGGGCCTGAGCCCGCCAAGAGCTAAGGAAGATGCATTGGATGGGGCCTGAGGGCTCCAAACCTAGTGAGATAATTGGATTAAAAAAAAAAATAGTCCCTCTGGGGCCACGGAGGGAGGGATGGCGGGTTTAATCTCCTCTGAGTAGGGTGTAGCCCAGGGGTGGGCAAACTTTTTGACTGGAGGGCCACAATGGGTTCTTAAACTGGACCCGAGGGCCAGAACAAAAGCATGGATGGAGTGTTTGTGTGAACTAATATAAATTCAAAGTAAACATCATTACATAAAAGGGTATGGTTTTTTTTTTTTTTTAGTTTTATTCATTTCAAACGGACCGGATCCAGCCCGCAGGCCGTAGTTTGCCCACGGCTGGCCACTGTTTTTCTTGCTGGCTTTCCAAAGGCTGAAAAGCCTAGGCCAGTGGTCGGCAAACTCATTAGTCAAATATCAACAGAGAAGAGACACATGGATTGATTGCATCCTCAGAGCCAAATATCAACAGTACAACGATTGAAATTTCTTTTGAGAGCCAATTTTTTCAACTTAAACTACATAGGTAGGTACCTTGTTATTCACTTAATTGGGGTCCTCCTAAGCTGGCCTTTGCTAAAAAACGTCCTCAATCTGATTGAGGTATGTTCGCTGAGGTCGACCCCTTCCAACTCTCCCATCCACACTCGTCTCATATACTTGTTTCTCTATCTCCTTTCGTTCATCCTCTCTATATGTCCAAACCATCTCACCATACCTTTCTCCATCCTCGACACTACATCTTCTTTCACTCCACAACGTTCCCTAAAATTAACTTAATCAACTTTACTTAAAGTTGTAGGTCAACTTCGCCGTACTGTACGTGCGCGCCCGCACGTGGTATTTTGTGGAAGAGCCACACTCAAGGGGCCAAAGAGCCGCATGTGGCTCCCGAGCTGCGGTTTGCTGACCACTGGCCTAGAGACCCAGTGCGCGAAATGCGTGCACTGGAGGGTCCCTCGCAGCTGCCGGCCAGTTACCCCCTCCCTTCCCCAGCCAGCTGCCCCCGGACAGTGAAGGGGACAATTTGCATACTACGCTTTTATTATATAGGATGTTGCCTCTTTTCCTCAACATCCTCCACAGCTCCCAGGGCCCTAGGACCAAAGGCGCAACTCCTCAGGCTGCCGTTGTGGGTGGGACTGGACCCAAACGTTACGGTTATCTTTTTGTTTGTTTGATATATTATTGTTGATAGTGTTACAGATGTCTCCCATTCCCGGCCCCTCATCCCTTTACTACCCTCCTCCTGGCCCCTACCCGCCCACCCCCCAGGTCTTCACCACCCTAACACCCCTGCGCATGGGCTGTGAATATCTATACTAATAAAAGGGTCATATGCTAATTCAACCAGATGTCTTCCGGAAGTCCTTCCTGACAAAGTCAGGTTCTGGTGAAGCTGCCTGCGGTCCCAGGGGAAGCCAGCCCAGGTCCCAGGTGCTCTGGGCCAGCCAGAGGGAGGGAAGCCCGGGTCCCGGGTGCAGGGGCCGAGGCAGAGGGGTTAGGAGCGATCTGGCGGGCAGGGGAGCAGTTAGGGGCGATCAGGCAGGCAGGGGAGCAGTTAGGGGTGATCAGGCAGGCAGGCAGGCAGGCAAGTGGTTAGGAGCCAGCGGTCCCAGATTGAGATACCCTTCGTGATCAGGCCTAAATCGTCAGTCAGACATCCCCCATCCTCCCTCCCCCCCATACATGAATTTCATGCACGAGGCCTCTAGTAAGCACATAAGCACTTTGGTTTATCTCTTCTCGCCCCCCCCCCCCCCCCCGGGGGTCCGTCTGTTCCCTGCCTCCCTGCTTCCGGTCTCATTCTATTGGTCAATTCACGTCGTTCATTAGATTCCACCCATCAGTGAGATCATGTGATATCTGCTTTTCTTGGATCACCCAAACTTTGTCCTTGTTCCTGCAAAAGCAACAAGGACCCCAGGTTCCGGGTCCTCCTGGGTCAGCGGGCCCTGTGCACGTGGATGGGCGGCCCCTCAGCCCCTCACGTCTCCCGCCCCGTCACACCCGGTATCACCCCCAGAGCACCTCGGGTCCCGAGCTGCAGGGTTGGGTGTGGAGGCGGGAAGCCCCAGGGACGCGCTCACCTCAGCTGGGCGCCTCAGTGCGGCCGCCGCCATTGGACCCGGTGGCCCGAGTGGAGGTGACAGCCGAGTAACCAGGGCGGGGACCCTGGCCCAGAGGTCCTGAGGCCTGGCTCGCAGGCAGCGCTGCCCCCGCCCCTAGCCCAGCCTCTGGAGCCCAAGCCCGAGCTTCTAACTAAGGAACCAACCCATGAACCCCTCAAATGGGCGCCAGAACACCGGAGCCGGCTTCGCTCTTCCTCAAAAGGGCAGCAGGACGGTTTCTGGGGAGCTGTGGGGGCTGCTGGTCAGGGAAGTGTCTACGTTTCAGACTCAGTGAAGCGAATCCAAGTTGACACCCACTGGTGGCTGGTAGTTTGTTGCATGAATCATCAGGGATCATACATTACGAACCAGTATCCATGATGGGCACACGCTTCTCATGACGTAACGTGTACCTTGGCTTTGGGACTATTTTCTATTTCTTCTTTCTTCTTGAATTTATTGCAGTGACATTGGGCGATAAAAGTATGTAAGTTCCAAGTGTGCATCCTACATCGCGTGTGTTGTACTGTGTTCACCGCCCCAAGTCTCCTTCCGTCACCATTTACCTCCCCTTTACCCTCTTCTGCTCCCCCCACCTCCTTTCCTCTCTGGTAATCACCACCCTGTTCTCCATCCATCCATCGGCATCCCACCAGCTCGCAGCACCAGTGTCTGCAGGACAACCGCGGGGTGGCCTAGGGCGGAGCCAGCGAGATGCCGCGTCACTGAGTTCACTGTGCTAAGGCCTTGGGGTGTGTGTGTCATAATCATCTGGCCACTCGCGTTCAAGTGTATCCCACGTTCAAAGGCTGTTCAATCGCGTTGTTTACCCACATCTTCAGAAAAAAAATCACTTCTACTGTCGTGGTAAACAACCTGCTTCCCTATTTATAATGGTCTGGCCCTCTAGCAACTTCAGCGTGGAATTATAGGTAATTTGCCTACAAACGTAAGGTGGTCATAGTAACTGGCCACTCAGTGTATATTCAAAGGCAGGAAAACAGTGTACATTTATTGCATCCTTCATTCTTCTTCTTATTTCATATTTTCTACTGTTTGCCACTTCACAATGTCAACAATCCTCTGCTCAAACGGGCTTCTGTTGTGTTAATATGTATATAAAGCTGACATTAAAAAGAAAAGTCCTGCCCTAACCAGTTTGGCTCAGTGGATAGAGCGTCGGCCTGTGGACTGAAGGGTCCCAGGTTCGATTCCGGTCAAGGGCATGTACATGGGTTGCGGGCACATCCCCAGTGGGGGGTGTGCAGGAGGCAGCTGGTCGATGTTTCTAACTCTCTGTCCCCCTCCCTTCCTCTCTGTGAAAAATCAATAATATGCCCACGGCTGGTGTAGCCACTGTTTTTCTTGCTGGCTTTCCAAAGGCTGAAAAGCCTAGGCCAGTGGTCGGCAAACTCATTAGTCAAATATCAACAGAGAAGAGACACATGGATTGATTGCATCCTCAGAGCCAAATATCAACAGTACAACGATTGAAATTTCTTTTGAGAGCCAATTTTTTCAACTTAAACTACATAGGTAGGTACCTTGTTATTCACTTAATTGGGGTCCTCCTAAGCTGGCCTTTGCTAAAAAACGTCCTCAATCTGATTGAGGTATGTTCGCTGAGGTCGACCCCTTCCAACTCTCCCATCCACACTCGTCTCATATACTTGTTTCTCTATCTCCTTTCGTTCATCCTCTCTATATGTCCAAACCATCTCACCATACCTTTCTCCATCCTCGACACTACATCTTCTTTCACTCCACAACGTTCCCTAAAATTAACTTAATCAACTTTACTTAAAGTTGTAGGTCAACTTCGCACTGTACGTGCGCGCCCACACGTGGTATTTTGTGGAAGAGCCACACTCAAGGGGCCAAAGAG
>NW_005361530.1:39776-45816 GCF_000412655.1 Myotis brandtii
GGTCGATGTTTCTCTCTCATCAATGTTTCTAACTCTCTATCCCTCTCCCTTCCTCTCTGTGAAAAATCAATAATATATATATATTTAAAAAATAAAAAAATAAAAAAATAAAAAGAAAAGTCCTTTTTCTCAGCAGTGTGTTTATTCAGGAAGAGAGAAATGTGATTGGGGGCGGGAGGAAGTGGGAGGGTTGTTTTGGAGAAAAGTGAGAGTTTTGGAGTGACAGTGCTCTCACAGGGCGAGTGGCTGGAATAGCTGATTTCTTGAAGGACATGCATTTACACTAAGAGCCAAAAAGCTGGAACCAAGTCCAATGTCCTCCATTAAATGTAAACATTCATAGACAGAACGGCTCTCAAAAACAGAAGGAAGAAAGGACTTCACGTAAGTGTGATTGATGTAATACTATGAGCATGAAGGAAATCAAAATTTAAAACCTTTGAGAACAATTCATGACACGTATCATATAAAATTCTATAAAACAGAGTCTGTGAAAGAAACTAACACCAGCCCCTCCTGAGAGCAGAGGGAGGGATTGAAAAGGGCACAAGGTGAGAGGAACTGGCCGTTGTGACTCTGACCGTGAGGGACACGGGCCACAACGAAGCAACTACCACAGGCAGTGACCAAACCTGCATTTGCGGACGGCGGCCTCACTACAGGCCACTCGTCCCCACAGCCTCCAGCCGCTGGAACACGCACGGAGGGCACACCCTCTTGTTGCCCGATGTCTCACCGTCTTGCAACAAATGATGGTCTCAGCCCAGCCCCTGCAGTCCCACAACCACGAGCAGCAGCCACCCAACTGGAGACGTGAAGGCACAGGATCCCTCCGTGTGGCAGCCGGGAAGCAGCCTCCTCACGATGGCGCTCGGCATTCGGTGTGACCTCCCGGGGAGGCAGCCGACCTGCACTGGCAGGAGCAGCGGAGCTTGTCCCAGCCTGACCCCCTCCTCTGGGCTGGCACCCAGGTGTGAGGACCAGAGTGCTGCCCGTCTCTCGGGAGGCCTGGCAGAAGGGTAACCCTTCTTCTCAGGACACCATCACCCGGCCCGACCTGAGCCAACAAAACTGAGTCCACATGATGCCCTTGGTCAGAAAGGAGGGAACGAGTCTCCCTCCCCAACTCAGACATCCGAGGAACCTGGGGTGGCTGGCAGAGTGTGCGATGGCCTGGGCAGGGGCACGAATTCAGGCAAAGGAGGCGGCGGAGTAGAAATAAGTTTCCTGTGCATCCAGAAGAATCCATGGGGGGATCTCCCTGCTGTGACGCTGCAGCATGAAGTTCACCATCAGCAGACGCTTCCCGACAGGAAGTGGCGTGTTCCCTGAGGCGGGTCTCAGGCTCCTCCCGTGTGGACTCTCTGGGGCCAAACAAGGTTAATGTCTGTAAAGAATCTCTGGGTTAAGCCGTCGTGTGAAACTGACAACAGAGCAGTGGCTGACAAGTCGCCCGAAGTCACTGACATCCCTGAGGTCATCGGGTATGAAGTTTTCTGTGCTGAATGATGTGGGAGCTCTGGCTGAAGGATTTCCCACACTCCCCACACTCGTAAGGCCTTTCTCCCGTGTGAACTCGCTGATGCTGGATGAGGTTGGACTTTTGGCTGAAGGATTTCTCACACTCGTCACACTTGTAAGGCCTGGCTCCGGTGTGAATCCTCCGGTGCTGGTTGAGCGTGGAGCTGTGGCTGAAAGACCGCCCACAATCCCCGCACTCGTAAGGCCTTTCCCCAGTGTGGATCCGCAGGTGCTGCACGAGCTTGCACTTGTAGCTGAAGGATTTCCCGCACTCGCTGCACTTGTAGGGCCTCGCCCCGTTGTGGATCTTCTGGTGCTGGACCAGGTTGGAGCTCTGGCTGAAGGAGCTCCCGCACTCGCCGCACTTGTACGGCCGGGCCCCCGTGTGCACGCGCTGGTGCTTGATGAGCGTGGAGCTGTAGCTGAAGGCCTTCCTGCACTCCCCGCACTCGTACGGCTTCACCCGGTTGTGGATCTGCAGGTGCTGCACCAGCCGGAGCTTGTAGGTGAAGGCCTTCCCGCACTCGCTGCACTTGTACGGCCGGGCCCCGGTGTGGATCCTGTGGTGCTGGATGAGGTAGTAGCTTTGGCTGAAGGATCGCCCGCACTCGCTGCACTCGTAGGGCTTCCCTCCCGGGCCGGGGGCCTGGCCATCGGGGACGGCGGGGCTTTGCTGAAAGGGCTTCTCGCAGTCGTCACAGTCACAGTGCCTCTGAGAGGGAAGCTGCTGGTGCTGAAGGGGTTTGTGTTCGTGGCCGAGCGGCTGCCCATAGTCACCGCCAGGGTAATGGCTCCCCCCGCTGTGCCAGGCCTCCCCATCCCCGCACCGGAAGCTGCCGGGGGGCGGTGCCCCTCTGAGGGAGGCCTGGTGCTGCAGGAGACTCACCATGGCCAGGAAGTCCTCCCTGACGGCCCCACAGAAGGCCAAGGGCTTCCCCGACGTGTCCACGGCGTCCACGGCGCTCCAGGGCGGCTTCTCGTCCCGGGGCTTCCCGCGCAGGCCCGCAGCGAGCCAGGGCGGCCTTCCGCAGGCCTCACAGGCCCCTGGGAACTCGGTCAGGCACAGCACGTCTCCCCCGACCAGGACACACTTCTCACAGGGCTGAGCCTCCTGAGTGGCTGGATCTGGACTTGGCGTCGGGCCCAGGGATGTCCGTGCCTCAGAAACACCCCGCGCAGCCAGCACTGCCTCCTCCGCCTCCGCCTCCGCCGCTTCCACTCCGTACCAGCAACCTGGGGGCACAGAGAGGCTGCTCAGTGCACGCTGACCTCAGACGTGCGTGAGGGACACCCAAGAACTGAACGCAGTGGACGGTTTTCAGGGTGGTGAACGGGGCTGCTTTGGACCAAGGACTGGAACTCGAAAAGCCCCAAGAATTCAGGGGGTCACCAAGTGACTCCTCTTCCTATGGCCTTCGGAGAGGAAGGGAGAGGGGGAGAGAGAAACATCCATGATGAGAGAGAACCACGGGTCAGCTGCCTCCTGCACACCCCACACTGGAGACTGAGTCTGCCAACTGGGCATCCGCCCCGACCAGGAATCGAACTGTGACCTCCTGGTTCATAGGTCGATGTTCAACTGCTGCGCCAGCCGGGCCAGAGATGGTTTGAAAGGTGTGTGCGACCCTCGCAACATTACAGGTGAGAGAACAATGGGCAACAGAGGATCGGAGTCTGGGTAGAAAGAGACGGAGAGAAATGTCCAGAAGGGGGCCAGGCGGGCAGGCGGTGGGGCCGGGGACAGGCTCCTGGTGGGGCCTGAGCACGCACCCCCCCCCATGCCCGCTGCTGCCGTTCACTGTCACGCCCGTCACGGGGCACCCAGGACACTTCCCCCTAAACCCCAGATGAGCAGGGGCGGGGCCAAGGGGACAGAGCCCTCAGGCAGGAAGTGAGGAGCCAGCACTGCCCGGAGCCGTTCTGAACGTAACAGATGGGAAACAACTAAATGTTGCACAGACGGTCAGGGGTTCTGTGAGAACAACCCTGGGACACAGCTGTGACGACAGGACGGGCACCGACGGGATCACAGGGGGAGAATGGCCTGGGAGTGATCCAGCCGGGGAGGCGGGACGGAGAGGAAGAGGCAGGGTCAGCTGAGGAGCACGTCTGGGCTGCAGGTCTGCGGCGAGTCCACCCGGGCAGGGAGCTGGGGAAAGGTCTCGACAGGAGCAGAGCAGTGCACCCTGGGAGGACAAGCACAGGTGGGGTCTCCAGGAGAACACGGGGCCAAGTACTGCCGGACACTAACGCAGCAACATGAACGCCAACTGCGACTGAGAAGGTGGAGCCCAGCGGCCTGGTGACTGAGCGTCAACCTGTGAACCACGAGGTCACGGTTTGATTCCTGATCAGGGCACAGGCCCAGGATGTGGGCTCCATCCCCAGTGGGGGGCGTGCAGGAGGCAGCCGATCCCTGATTCTCTCTCATCATTGATGTCTCTCTCTCTCTCTTCCGCTCTGAAATCAGTAACAATATTTTTTAAAAAGAGAAGATGCGTCTAACCCGTCACTGGGTGGGTGTGGGCACTCACCCAGCGAGGTCACGAGGGCGAAGTTCTCCAGCATCACGTCGTGGTAGAGGCACCGCTGCGTCTCGTCCAGGAGCCCCCACTCCTCCCAGGAGAAGTACACGACCACGTCCTCAAAGCTCACGCGGCCCTGCCACGAGGGAGAGACAAAGCTGCAAACCCTCTGCAGGCCCGGCAGCCCCTCTCCCCTCACACCTGCCCCAACACCCGCTCAGAGGAACGCCAGGCCTCTCCCCAGGTGGCCGCCGTGCGCTCACCAGCACCCCAGCCAGGCGGCTCCCCAATACCCTCCCGGTGGGCCTCCACGCTACACCCGATGTGCCTGCAACCTTCACTTACGTCCCTAGTGCCTAGGACCGGGGGCCACTGCCTCACACACACTCTCCACCTGCTCTTCTCTGACATGTCAGCCCTCACATGGCATCAAAAGTACTTGGCACAGCCCGGCCAGCGTGGCTCAGGGGCTGCGTGTCCACCTCTGAGCCAGGTCAGGGCTCAATCCCAGGCTGCAGGCTCGATCCCTGTGTGGGGCCTGCAGGAGATCAAGGATTCTCTCTCGTCACTGATGCTTCTCTCTCTCCCTCTTCCTTCCTCTCTGAAATCCATGAAGTACTCGGCACAAACTGGACCTCATACTGTAACAGACCAAATGGGCCCTCACGCCCACTGTGAAGGCCCGTCTGCTTGGGGTCTCGCTTCCATCTCAGCCGCCTCGAACCTACCCAGGGTCCTCTCCTCCCGCGCTGAACCGATGTCCGCACAGTCAGACCTTTCCTTCTCTCGTTCACCGGCCACGCTAATCCACTGTGTGGCCCCCATTGAAGTGTACGTGCTGCCGAAGAGCCGCAGCCCTTGTCCTCACACCTGCCCTCACTCCCCCCGAGCGACTGCTCTGCTGGGGCTCACACAGCCCAGTCACCCTGTGTCAGAGCCCAACTCCCAGGACCCTGTCGCCAACGACAGTCACGCCCTGAGGTTGGGGATGAAGGACTCGAACCCACACATTAGGGGACATGACTCAGCCCTCACCTCACCGATGAGCTCATCTAACAGCCTGACTGACACACCGGCTCCGTGAAAACCCCACGGAGCTCTGGCGACTAAGGAACGACCTCTAGGTCACCTCGCTCCCACCACCCCAGCCTCTCCACCCCTGTCCACTCCTCCCGGGGAAGCCTGGCACCTGCTACGTTCCTCTTCCCTCCCTCATGTGATTGACAGGCCGTCCTCCAGCCGGGGCCCAGGAAGAGGCCCAGACGTGCACTGACCTCTTCTTCCCAGCCTGTCACTCCCCTGCCACCCGACTCCGCCCTGCACCCAGCCCCCTCCCCTCACAGCGCCTCCACCTGCCAGGGGTCTAACACGGACCCTCGGCTCACATTTCCCATCTGCAGACCTTCACAGCCAACTGCCCACATTCCCCGTTTTCTGAATTATGTCCAATCTGGACTGAAATTACGCCCAGTCCCGACTGCTCAGCCCAGTTAGGGAGCTCCCACCCCCCGAGCTGCTAAGACAAGAACTGCCACCCCTGACTCCTTCCTCTCCACACGCGGCTCCGCCCCCATGGCTACAATCCACACACACCTCGCCTGGCCTGCGGGAGCTGCCTCCCCGTCCATCCCCGGCTGCTCTCTCTGTTCCCATCAATCTGCACATCCTGGCCCCTGTGCCCGGAAAAGCCTGCACAGGACCAGCCTGGGCTGGACGCTGCTCCAGGGGCCCAGGAAACAGCAGACGCAGGGGACCAGGACCCCCTCCCGCGTGACAGTGAGGGGAACCCGAGGGCAGAGGGCGGGGGACGGAGACAGTGAGGGGAGCTCATGGCCTCCGACCCCCTGCACCTGGGCCCGCGGCTGGAGCCTGGGGACCAGCCACCTGGATACTCGGGATTCGACCCTCAGCGCCAACCGGTCACCCACCCCCTGCTCTGCTCTCGGGTGAACAGCCTCCCGGCGCAGCGTGTCTCTCCTCTGGGGACCGCCCCC
>NW_005361530.1:46180-50254 GCF_000412655.1 Myotis brandtii
ACCTCCTGGAACAGAGGGGGCGGCAGTGCCAGGGGCGTCAGGGCTGCGAGGGCAGCTTTTCCTAAAGGGGCCGGGCCCGGGTCCTGGGAAGCGGCCGGCAACTGATCGCTTCTGTGTTTAGAGACATGATTTCAGACGCCAGAAGGACCACAGCTGCAGGCGTCCTTTTAGGGCCCCCCCCCCCCATTCCTCCCAACTCTCCTATCGGCCAGTTCTAGGTCACAGCACGTCTCTGCCCCCGTGATGCCCTCCCGCTCCCCTCCCCTGGAGCTGAGCTGTCACCTCCCCCAGAGGCGCCGCCAGAAACGAAGGAGTAAAGGAGGCACATTGCTCACCAGGACCAGGATGCGCCCGAGGCTCCGGCTCCGCAGGAAGGTCCGAACCAGTCAGCGCTGCGGGTCCGGCGTTCACGGCTCAGAGCTGTCAGGCAGGACACAGAGCCGTCAGCCTCTGCATGAGGCCGACACGTTACACGAAAATCAGATTCTGACAATCTCCCTGAATCTCCCCGTTCTGTCTGGAATATTCCAGGGAATGTGCAGGTCACTCTCAAACTGTCAGCAGATACACCGAGAGCTTCCGGACCCAGTAGAGCAGTGGTTCTCAACCTTCTGGCCCTTTAAATACAGTTCCTCATGTTGTGACCCAACCATAACATTATTTTCGTTGCTACTTCATCACTGTAATGTTGCTACTGTGATGAATCGTCATGTAAATATCTGATATGCAGGCTGGTCTTAGGCGACCCCTGTGAAAGGGTCGTTCGACCGCCGAAGGGGTCGCGACCCACAGGTTGAGAACCGCTGCAGTAGAGGCAAGAACAGGAGCTGAGACAAAACCACAGACATGCAACCTGCTCAGGAGGCAATTCCTGCTGGAAACCCAGGCCATTCCTTGCAATTCTCCCTCATCACTGATGTCACTACCTCTCTCCCTCTCCCTTCCTCTCTGAAATCAATAAACTATGTTTTAATAAAACAACAGTTGAGCAACATTATAAAGAACAAATTTGGGGGTGAGGAAGACATGAGACAAAAATAAAAACATAATGACCCACAATCTATGGGACACAGCCAAACAGTTCTGAGAGAAAACCATACAGCAATATAGGCCCACCTCAAAAAAACAAACAAACAAACAAAACACAAGAAAAATATCAATAAATAATGAATAAAGGTCAGACCAGAAGTAAACAAAACAGTCTAAAAATTACAAAAGTTTAATGAAAACAAGAGGTGGCTCTTTAACAAGATAAGCAAAATTGATAAACTAACCAGATTCATCAAGGAAATAAGAGGACCCAAATAAAATCAGAATCGAAAGAGAAATGATAACCGACACCACAGAAATACAAAAGCATTGGAAGAAAACTAGAGGCCCGGTGCACGAAATCAGTGCAAAAGTAGGCCTTCCTTCCCTGGCTGCCGGCACCAGCTTCCCTCTGGCACCCGGGACCCGGGCTTCCCTTGCAGCCCCGGCTTCATCTGGAAGGTCGTCCAGAAGAACGGCTGGGCTAATTAGCATATTATGCTTTTATTATTATAGATAATCTGAGTAAATGCCAACAAATTAGCCTAAAGAGAAAAATTCCTAAAAACAGAAACACTGAACACACCAGACCAGTGGTCGGCAAACTCATTAGTCAACAGAGCCAAATATCAGCAGTACGACGATTGAAATTTCTTTTGAGAGCCAAATTTTTTAAACTTAAACTATACAGGTAGGTACATTGTTATTAACTTAATGAGGGTACTCCTAAAGCTTAGGAAGAGCCACACTCAAGGGGCCAAAGAGCCGCATGTGGCTCGCGAGCCGCCGTTCGCCGCCCATGGCACCAGACCAATAACAACAAACAAAAGCCCTGGACCAGATGGCATCACAGGTGAATTTTACCAAACTAGTCCAAAAAATTCAACAAGAGGGAAGACTCTCAAACATGTTTACAAGGCCATCATTACCCTGAAACCAAAACCAGGGAAAGGCATCACAAAAAAAGAATGTTATAGGCCAATAACTCTCAAAAAAAAAAAAAAAGAAAATGAGCAAACTGAATCCAGCAATACATTACAAAGATCAGCCCTGATGCCCCTACACCAAAAGGTTGCAGGTTCGATTCCCAGTCAGGGCACATACCCAAGGTTGTGGGTTCAATCCCTGGTTGGGGTGTGTGCTTGAGGCAATCCATCGATGTTTCTTTCTCACACTGATGTTTCTCACTCTCTCTCCACCTCTCCCTTCCTCTTTCTCAAATCAATAAAAATATAAATTTGGGTGAGGATTAAAAACAAAACAAAACAAAAAAACAGAGAGAGCCCTGACCGGTTTGGATCAGGGGATAGAGCGTCAGCCTGGGGGCTCAAGGGTCCCAGGTTGATTCCGGTCAAGGGCATGTACCTTGGTTTCGGGCACATCCCCAGTGGGGGGTGTGCAGGAGGCAGCTGATCGATGTTTCTAACTCTCTATCCCTCTACATTCCTCTCTGTGAAAAATCAATAAAATATATTTTAACAAAAAAACAAACAAAAAAAAACCACAGAGAGAGATCACACACTTTGATCAAGTGGGGTTTATTCCTGGGATGCAAAGATGGTTCAATATATGCAAATCAATTAACATGATACTACATAAGCAAAATTATATGATCATATCCATAGAGGCAGAAAAAGCACTTGACAAGATCCAACATCCTTATATATATAAACATTTCTTAATTTTGGAGAGAGAAGAAGGAGAGGGAGAGGGAGAAACATTGTTCGGTTGCCTTCCCATATGCACCCTGACTGGGGATCAAACCCACAACCTGGATATGTGCCCTGATCAGAATCGAAGTAGTGACCTTTTGGTTACCCCGACAACACTCAACCAACTGAGCCACACCAACCAGAGCCCAACATCTGGTAGAGTGGGAATAGAAGGAACATAATGCAACATAATAAAGGCCATATGGCAAACCCACAGCTAACATCATACTCAATGGGGAAGTCATCAAAATTAGAAAGGAAGAAGTAAAACAGACATTATTTGCAGATGACATGATACTATACATGGACAACCCTAAAGAATCCACCAAAAAAATCTATTAGAACTGACAAATTCAGAAAAGTAGTGGGATGCAAAATGAATATTCAGAAACTAGGTGCATTTTATACCAATAACATACTATCAGAAAGAGAAACTAAACTTAGAAACATGCAAAAAAACAAACAAATCAGAAACTACTCTCTTATACCATATAGAAGAATAAACTCAAAATTGGTTAAAGAACTAAATGTAAGACCCCAAACCAAAAAACTCCTAGAAGAAAACATAGGCAGTAAACTCTCTGATATTACTCTTATTTAAAGAGTTTTTGCACAGCAAAGAAACCATCAACAAAACAAAAAACCAATCTATTAAGAAAATATTCCTCAATATCACATTAGGGATTGAAAGGCAAAATATGTAAGGAGCTCATAAAACTTAACACCAAAAAACAAAAACAAAAACAAGCAATCTAGTTAAAACATGGGCAGAGCACCTGAATAGACATTTCTCCAAAGATGACGTACAGATGACCAATAGACATATGAAAAGACAATCACTGTCACTAATCAACAGAGAAATGCAATTTAAAACTATAAAGAGGTATCACCCCACATCTATGAGAATGGCTATCATCAAGAAATCAACAGCCCTGGCCAGTGTGGCTCAGCTGGATGGACATTGTCCTGTGCACGGAAAGGCTGCCAGTTCACTTCCCAGTCAGAGCACATGCCCGGGCTGTGGGCTGAATCCCCGGCTGGGGTGTGTGTGGGAGACAGCTGTTCCATGTTTCTCTCTCTCTCTAAAATCAGTTATACACACTAAAAAAATGTGTGTATTTAAAAAATGAACATCAATAAAAAGATCTTTTTAAAAATCCTCAGTTCTGGATCTGGAACTTATCCTCGCTTTCCTCACCTTCCTTTAAAAAAAAAACACAAAAATGAAATCTTACTAGACGCAAAGACAAATACTAATGATTTCACTTTCACGTGGACTCCAAAAAACAAATGAACACACAAAACAGAAAAAAACCTCATAGATACACTGCAC
>NW_005361530.1:50670-51362 GCF_000412655.1 Myotis brandtii
AATAAATAAAATTTCTTAAAAAAAAAAAAGAAAAAATAAATAGAGGAAAAAAACCCCAATGAATTCATAAATGAGTGGAATAACAAAACCATGTCTCTCTTTCTCCCGTCCGCCTCTCCAGTCAGTCAACCAGGGCAACCCACTTGGGCCTGGGGTCCCTTCCCTGCCTGAGAGAGTCTATCTTTCCCTCCATAAAACTCTACTTTTGCCCTGGCTGGTGTGGCTCAGTGGATAGAGCATTGCAATGGGGACTGGAAGGTGCCGGGTTCGGATTCCCGCCAAGGGCACAGGCCCGGGTTGCGGGCTCGATCCCCAGTGCAGGGCGTGAAGGAGGCAGCGGATCCATGATTCTCTCTCATCGCTGATATTTCTCTCTCTCTTTCCCTCTCCCTTCCTCTCTGAAATAAATAAAAATATATATTTTTTAAAAAAACAAAAACTCTGCCCTGACTGGTGTGGCTCAATGGATAGAGCGTCGGCCTGCGGACTGAAGGGTCCCGGGTTCGATTCTGGTCAAGGGCATTAAAAAAAGAAAAGAAAAAAACAAAAAACTCTACTTTCGCTTAAAAAATAAAATCAAATAAGTAAATTAATTCAATAAACCCGCCCTGGCGTGAGGAGAAGCAGGCAGGGCACACAGACTAACTAGTATTGCGGGCGCGACCGGGCCTCCACCCAGGGCCCCGCGGACA
>NW_005361530.1:51837-53115 GCF_000412655.1 Myotis brandtii
GACCCTCCCGGCGTCTTCTCCGCCTCGTTCACCGGCCACGACCCCCGCGCTCTGGGACCGCCGCCGCTGGGAGGAACACACCCAACCGGCCAAAATGACCGCCGGGGAGGAGGACGCCGGAAGTCCCGCCCCACGCTCGGGGCCACGCCAGAGGACGCCTCCATCCCGAGCTCTCATTGGCCCAGCGAGCTGCCACTCGGCGCAGGGAACGCCGGGTAATGTAGTTCCCAGGGACGGATGCTGGCGCTACCTCTGCCGCAGGGAAATTTAGACCCGCCCCGCGCTGGGAAACGGGTTCCCTGGGTGCGAGGGCTTGGAGCAGCGGTTCTCAACCTGTGGGTCGCGACCCCTTTGGCGGTCAAACGACCCTTTCACAGGGGGCGCCATAGACCATCCTGCATATCAGATATTTACATGACGATTCATAGCAGTAGCAACGGGACAGTGACGAAGTAGCAACGAAAATAATATTATGGTTGGGTCACAACATGAGGAACTGTATTTAAAGGGCCAGAAGGTTGAGAACCACTGGCTTTGGAGCGACCTGGGTCCCTCCACAAAGCACCAGGACCCAGGCTTCTGGGGGGAGTCGGGTGCTGCCTGCCCTTTCTCACCGGAGTGTTTGGGGACATTCGCTCCAACTTCTGTGAAGTTTGGCTTGTTCTCAGGAGCTGAACATACTATTTCAGATGCACACCCCGCCCCTCAGGGCTACAGATGCAAATGATCTTATCATTCCAGAGTTTTCACCAGAATTATTTCCGTTCCCGACTTTGAATCACTAAAAAGACATTATTAATAGATTTTTGCAATTTGCATTTTTTTATTTTTTAAATGTATGTTAATGATTTTTTACAGAAAGGAAGAGAGAGGGATAGAGAGTTAGAAACATCCATCAGCTGCCTCCTGCACACCCCCTACTGGGGATGTGCCCTTGACCGGAATCGAACCCGGGACCCTTCAGTCCGCAGGCCAACGCTCTATCCACTGAGCCAAACCGGTTAGGGCGCAATTTGCATTTCACATGCTGGGAGTGCCTTCAATGGATTTTAACTCCTCAACTCCTCACTGGGAAGTAATTACCACTTTTCTTGTCATTGCAGGGACTCACTTCCATGGGGAGTTGAACTTATCTCAGAAAAGAAAAAAAAGGTTTAAAATGCAAAATTGCCCTGACCTGTGCGGCTCAGTTAGTTGGAACAAGGTGCAGTGCACCCAGAGGTGGTGAATTCCACTCCCCCTCAGGGCAGCCTTGTAAAAAAAATCATATATATGTGT
>NW_005361530.1:53411-55669 GCF_000412655.1 Myotis brandtii
TGAATTTTTTTAAATTGATTTCAGAGAAGGGAGATAGAAACATCAATGATGAGAATCATGGATCGGCGGCCTCCTGCACTGCCCATGCAGGGGATCGAGCCCACAACCTGGGCATGTGCCCTGACAGGGAATCTAACCGTGACCTCCTGGGTTCATAGGTCGATGCTCAACCACTGAGCAAAGCTGGCCGGCCTATTGATGTTTCTCTTTCACAATGAAGTTTCTTTTTTTTCCCTTCCTCTCTAAAAATCAATAAAAATAAAATGCAAAATTACCCTGACCTGTGCGAAAAAAAGCTATTATGAAGTAGCAACGAAAATAATTTTATGGTTGGGTCACAACATGAGGAACTGTATTTAAAGGGCCAGAAGGTTGAAAACCACTGGCTTTGGAGCGACCTGTATCCCTCTCCCTGTAAAAAATCAATAATAATTTAAAAAAGACTGAAGCATAATGAAGCATTCCGAAGTCTTGGGACCCAGATCCGTCCTGTCCTTGGGGTTGGTGTCAGGTTTGGTCTCCTAGCTCTTTTTTTTAAAAAATATACTTTATTGGTTTTTTACAGAGAGGAAGGGAGATAGAGAGTTAGAAACATCGACCAGCTGCCTCCTGCACACCTCCCAATGGGGATGTGCCCGAAACCAAGGTACATGCCCTTGACCGGAATCGAACCGGGGACCCTTCAGTCCGCAGGCCGATGCCCTATCCACTGAGCCAAAACAGGGCGGTCTCCTAGCTCTTGAAGAAGTCCGGGAGGCAGCAACAAGAGCTCCATCATTGTGTCCTGCCCTCCTTACTGGTCGCTGGCATCGTCCCGACACTGGGGGATAGCGCAGTTCCAGTGCCTGAATTTAAATCATCTCCTGCTCAGGTATGGCTCACTCAAAAAAACACAGCTACAGAACTTCCAGGCGGGCTCCAGGGTCCTGAGCTCTGAGCTCTCTACCTCCGCCCTCGGCTCTCTGGCTGCCTGTCCCTAAGCAGGTTCGGAAAGTGCCTGGGCGGGGTGGGAAGGTGCCACCTCACCTGCTATACCATCCCCCTTCAAGGCTATATCCCTGTGCTGTCCACTGTCCAAGGCCTGAAATTCGTGGCTTCATGTACGTGGTTGAGCTGGTGTGGCTCAGCTGGTTGGAGTGCAATCCTGTCCACCAAAGGTGGTGGGTTCGATGCCCCATGAGGGAACATTCCCAGGTGGTTTGCTCCGGTTGGGGCCTGTGCGGGAGGCAACCAATTTATGTTTCTCTCTCACATTGATGTTTTTGCAGCCCTCTTCCCTGCCCTCTCTAAAAAATAAAAATATTGGCAGTCAAAATGCATAAAATAATTTATTGGCTACAATAGATTCCTGAAGACATTGGTGCTTTATTCTCTAACATTACCTAGAAATTTTTAATATCCACAAAAGGGAGAGGAAGACACTCATCAGAGACTGAGAAGGATTATAATAGGGTTGGTTAGAACAAGCCATCTCTTGAGTTCTAGATGACACACTTGAAACATATATTAACTCAGAGTCTTTACAAGTCTTTTTAAAGAGAAGGGAGAGTAATATTAAGATGCCATGTATGCATAAGATATGCTTTCTTTTTTAAAAAAATTTATTTTATTGATTTTTTAATAAGTTCTAGATGACACACTTGAAATATATATTAACTCAGAGTCTTTATAAGTCTTTTTAAAGAGAAGGGAGAGTAATATTAACTAAGATACCATGTATGCATAAAATATGCTTTCTTTTTAAAAAAATATTTTTCTATTGATTTAAGAGAGGAAGGGAAAAGGATAGAGATAGAAACATCAATGGTGAGAGAGAATCATTGATCAGCTGCCTCCTGTACGGCCCCTACTGGGGATTGAGCCCACAATGCACGCATGTGCCATTGGCTGGTATTGAACCTGGGACTCTTCAGTCCGAAGGCCAACGCTCTATCCACTGAGCCAAACCGCCTAGGGCAAGATATGCTTTCTTTCTTTCTTTTTTAAAATATATTTTATTGATTAGTTTAGTGCTTTCTTTACTTTTTTTAAATTAATATATTTTTATTGATTTAAGAAAGGAAGGGAAAGGGATAGAGAGAAATAGAAACATCAATGATGAGAGAGAATCATCAATCAGCTGCCTCCTGCTCGGCCCCTACTGGGGATCAAGCCCGCAACCCACGCATGTGCCATTGGCTGGAATCGAACCTGGTACCCTTCAGTCCGAAGGCCAACGCTCTATCCACTGAGCCAAACCGGCTAGGGCAAGATATGCT
>NW_005361530.1:55741-65124 GCF_000412655.1 Myotis brandtii
GATGAGAGAGAAACATCAATCAGCTGCCTCCTGCACATCTCCCACTGGGGATGTGCCCGAAACCCAGGTACATGCCCTTGACCGGAATCGAACCTGGGACCCCCCAGTCCGCAAGCCGATGCTCTATCCTCTGAGCCAAACTGGTTTCGGCAAGATATGCTTTCTTACATGGTAACATTTATGGATTGAGACTCTCTACATCCCTGCTTACCTTGCTATTTTCTTAAATATATTTTTATTGATTTCAGAGGGAGACAGAGATAGAAACATCAATGAGGAGAAAGACTCATTGATTGGCTGTCTCCCGCACACCTCCTACTGTGGATCGAGCCCACAACCCAGGCATGTGCCCACACTGGGAATCAAACTGTGACCTCCTGCATCATAGCTTGATGCTCAATCACTGAGCACACCAGCCAGGCATTGCCTTGATATTTTAACTTGTATTCTTTTACTCACCTCTGTATCTCCCCTTTATCAGAGACGTGTTACTAAAATTCTCCTAAGGATTCCACTTGCAAATCATCCTCCCAAGAGACAAAATATGCTTAACCAACTATTGCTAAAATAACACTAAATGGTCACACAAAAAGTCGCAAGTACAACATAGTCTTCTTATTCACTTCATGTGGCATTGCCCTATCAGAATGGATGTTGTCAGGTTCTGTGTTTGGTCAGCAATAAGGAGAATACCCTGGACAGGTTATAAGAGAAAACATGAAGGAGAGATTCCAGGCAAGTACAGGGAGGGGGACCATGCCTCTGGGAACTTCAGAATATATCCCCTCTGCTTCTCTGGGTCAGTATTTGCATTTCAGCCCCGCTGGCATAGCTCGATGGTTGAGCCACAAGCTATGAACTAGTTCAGTGATGGCGAACCTATGACACGCGTTTCAGAGGTGACACGCGAACTCATTTTTTTGGTTGATTTTTGTTAAATGGCATTTAAATATATAAAATAAATATCAAAAATATAAGTCTTTGTTTTACTATGGTTGCAAATATCAATAAATTTCTATATGTGACACGGCACCAGAGTTAAGTTAGGGTTTTTCAAAATGCTGGCACGCCGAGCTCAAAAGGTTCTCCATCACTGAACTAGGAGGTCATGGCTCAAGTACTTGGCAAGGCACCTGCCTGGGTTACAGGTTTGGCCCCCACTAGGGGGCGTGCAGAAGGCAGCCAATTAATGACTCTCATTATTGATATTTCTATCTCTCTCCCTCTCCCTTCCTCTCTGAAATAAAAATATATTTTAAAAAATAAAAATGTTCTAAAGTTAAAAAAAACTATAAACTTTAATGCTTTATTGCATATCACTTATACTTTACTATCTAAAAATTGTTAAAAATAAAAACTTAGGCCCTAGACAGTTTGACTCAATGGATAGAGCATCGGCCTGTAGACTGAAAGGTCCCAGGTTCGATTCCGGTCAAAGGCACATACCCGAGTTGTGGGCTTGATCCCCAGTAGGGGCGTGCAGGAGGCAGCCAATCAATGATTCTCTATCATCATTTGTGTTTCTATCTCTCTCTTCCTCTCCCTTCCTCTCTGAAATCAGTAAAAATATATTAAAAACAAAACAAAAACTTAGACCTTCTACTCAGTAAGTATGGCAGCTCCATATTGACCCCAAAGCTCTTCTGTCCTCGAGTGGTCAGCCTGGCCTCAGTGGGATGTGGCCAGCAATGAAGGGCAGATGTGGTCATTACCAGGACTGTGATAATTGTTTCTTAGGTTCATACCGATGTCAAACTGTAAAAAAATGGCTAAAGATTTCCCTGGCAGGTGTGGCTCAGTTGATTGGGGTTCCATCCTGTACAACAAAAGATAAGATAGGGGTCTCATTCCTGGCCAGGTCACAGACCTCCCTCGGTTGCGGGTTTTATCCCCAGCTGGGGTGTGTATGGGAAACAATCGATCAATGTCTCCCTCTCACATAGATATTTCTCTCTCCCTCTCTCCCCCTTTCTTTTTCTAAACATATGCTTGAGTGAGGATTGAAAAACAATGGCTCAAGATAAAAAAACAACACACTTTATGTCCCAATCTTTTGGGAAAACAGGTTTGACTACGCTATATTCACTCCACTGCCTTCCTCCTTATGGTCTATACCAAGGGTCCTCAAACTACGGCCCGCGGGCCACATGCAAATACAAATATTGTATTTGTTCCCGTTTTGTTTTTTTACTTCAAAATAAGATATGTGCGGTGTGCATAGGAACTTGTTCATAGTTTTTTTTTTAAACTATAGTCTGGCCCTCCAACGGTCTGAGGGACAGTGAAGTGGCCCCCTGTTTAAAAAGTTTGAGGACCCCTGGTCTATACTATAGACTTTGAGTGTGGCTCTTCCTAAGCCTTAGGAGTACCCTAATTAAGTTAATAACAATGTACCTACCTATATAGTTTAAGTTTAAAAAATTTGGCTCTCAAAAGAAATTTCAATCGTCGTACTGTTGATATTTGGCTCTGTTGACTAATGAGTTTGCGGACCACTGTCCTACATAACAAAGTATGTTAAGTAATGAACATTTCCACCTGAGTCAACAGGAATGCGGCCCAGCTCAACGGCCACATCATGGACCCCAGGCCTCTCTTTTCTTCTCTCGTCGTGTCGTAATGGCTTTGAGGTAGACATAACTAAGAGGCTACAGGAATCCACAAAACGATTGGATGATCATTTTTATTTTTTCTGACCGTGATGGCAGCTTCCCAGGATGAACATGCCAGGGTGCCCTGAGCTCTGTGCACACTAATCGTGCAGTCACCGTCACAGACACATTTCTGGCTGCATGTTTTGAAGAGGAACAGGCCACCGAGTCGGCCGCAGTCTCCTCCAATCCCTATTAGGCCAGTGATTCTGTACCAAACACTGTGATTTTCCCGGGACCGTCTTTCAACCACTGACCACAGCCCAGCGAATTGTGGAACAATTGTGGCACGTGACACTTTGAGACCAAAGAAATATATATCCCCTACCAGTGGTTCTCAACCTTCTGGCCCTTTAAATACAGTTCCTCATGTTATGACCCAACCATAAAATTATTTTCGTTGCTACTTCATAACTGTGATGTTGCTGCTATTATGAATCGTCATGTAAATATCTGATAAGCAGGATGGTCTTAGGCGACCCCTGTGAAAGGGTCGTTGGACTGCCAAAGGGGTCGCGACCCACAGGCTGAGAACCGCTGCAGTGCCAATACAATCTGGGAGATCTGCTCTGGGTGAAGGAACCATCATGCTACTCTCATAGGTACCTGAGGATCTCACCTGCTCCCTCAGGGTCATCGCCAAGACCCCTCAAACGCAGAGCAACCAAATCAGGACCAGAAAGTCTTTCAGTCCTTCCTGGGAGGCTGTGGACAGCGACTCAAATTTGGTCAAAACTGGCCAGTCGCCCTAGCTGGTTTGGCTCAGCGGATAGAGCATCGGCCTGCGGACTGAAGGGTCCCAGGTTCGATTCCGGTCAAGGGCATGTACCTGGGTTGCGGGCACATCCCCAGTGGGGGGCGTGCAAGAGGCAGCTGAATCGATGTTTCTCTCTCATCGATGTTTCTAACTCTCTATCCCTCTCCCTTCCTCTCTGTAAAAAATCAATAAAATATATATATATATAAAAAGTGCTATTTAAAAATAACCAAACAAAAAAAAACTGGCCAGTCATTTCTGCCATTGCACAGCCTGTCCATAAGCAGAGAAATGTTGAGATCCCCCCTTACAACGTTGTTCACCTCTTCATGCTTGTAGAGCCTGAATCAGGTTATACACAACCCCATACATGAAAACGAATAAGCAAGATTAAAAAGAATTAAAAGCCCTGGACGGTGTGGCTCAGTGGTTAGAGAATTGCCCTGTGCACCCACGGGTCATGGGTTCGATCCCCGGTCAAGGGCACTTACCTGGGTTGCATGTTCCATCCCTGGCCCCAGCTGGTGTGCGTGTAAGAGGGAACCAAGCCATGTGTCTCACTCACATCAGTGTTTCTCTCTCTCTTTCTGTCCATCCCCTTTTCTATTCCTCCTTTCCATTCTCTCTAAATATCAGTGGGAAAAATATCCTTAAGTGAGGATTAAAACAATAACAACAAAAAGAATTGAAAGAGTAAGACGTCGCCCAGCCAGTATGGCTCAATGTTTGAGCATCGACCTATGAACCAGCTGGTCACGGTTCCATTCCCAGTTAGGACAAATGCCTGGGTCATGGGCTCGATCCGCAGTAGGGGGCGTGCCAGAGGCAGCTGATCAGTGATTCTCTCTCATCATTAATGTTTCCATCTCTCTCCCTCTCCCTTCCTTTCTGAAATCAACAAAAAACACATTAAAAAATAGAGTAAGGCCTTGTCTTGGCCAGTGTGGCTCAGCTGGTTGAGCATTGTCTGATGTACCAAAAGGATGCTGGTTCAATTCCTGGTCAGGGCACATGTTCAGGTTGCGGGTTCCATCCCTGGTCGGAGCGAGTGCATGAGGCAATCAATCAATGTTTCTCTCTCCTCCTCTCCCTCTCTCTAAAATAAATAACAAAATATTTTTACGAAGAGTAAATTCTGAATTATTGTATAAGCCAACGTCATGAGCAGCAGACAGTTCCAAGTTCATACACTGGACGGTGGAATATCTCATCACAAATTATCACCCTCGATGAACACGTAGTCATTTCTCTGCAAGCTGCAATTCATTACTGCAGCGTGTCCATGTCCAAATCAGTCCTAATAGGAAAGCTGATCCCCTGGTCATTTCCATTTTGCCACAATATACATGAGACCAGAGGTCAGCGTACATAAGCACATTGGGATGTCGACTATTGCAAAGTCTGTGGACCTGCCAGGTGGGAAAGGTGGAAGGAATTAGCCTCAGAATCTAGGAGCACCATAACTCGAGAAGAAGGAGGCCTGGGAAAGTCAGAACGAGAAAAATACTTACACACACTTCCAACATAAATAAAACTTATGGGGAATCTCCCCACTGTGCATATCCAGATATAAGAGTTTCAATCCAGACAAATGACTCCCCAAAATGTTTCCTCCTCAAGTGTTGTTACACCAAACAGGAAATTGCTCATTCCCGGCACACTTAAGGCCTTTTAGCAGTGTGAACTCGCTGGTGATAACGAAGTTTGGAGCCATAGATAAAAGACTTCCCACATTCACTGCACTTATAAGGCCTCTCACCAGTGTGAACTCTCTGGTGGTAGCGAAACGTCGAACTGTAGATAAAAGACTTCCCGCATTCGCCACACTTGTAAGGTTTTTCACTCGTGTGAACGCGCTGATGATAGCGGAGTTTGGAACTATATATAAAAGACTTCCCACATTCACTGCACTCGTAAGGCCGTTCGCCAGTGTGAACGCGCTGATGGTAGCGGAGTTTGGAACTATATATAAAAGACTTCCCACATTCACTGCACTCGTAAGGCCGTTCGCCAGTGTGAACGCGCTGATGGTAGCGGAGTTTGGAACTATATATAAAAGACTTCCCACATTCACTGCACTCGTAAGGCCGTTCGCCAGTGTGAACGCGCTGATGGTAGCGGAGTTTGGAACTATATATAAAAGACTTCCCACATTCACTGCACTCGTAAGGCCGTTCGCCAGTGTGAACGCGCTGATGGTAGCGGAGTTTGGAACTATATATAAAAGACTTCCCACATTCACTGCACTCGTAAGGCCGTTCGCCAGTGTGAACGCGCTGATGGTAGCGGAGTTTGGAACTATATATAAAAGACTTCCCACATTCACTGCACTCGTAAGGCCGTTCGCCAGTGTGAACGCGCTGATGGTAGCGGAGTTTGGAACTATATATAAAAGACTTCCCACATTCACTGCACTCGTAAGGCCGTTCGCCAGTGTGAACGCGCTGATGGTAGCGGAGTTTGGAACTATATATAAAAGACTTCCCACATTCACTGCACTCGTAAGGCCGTTCGCCAGTGTGAACGCGCTGATGGTAGCGGAGTTTGGAACTATATATAAAAGACTTCCCACATTCACTGCACTCGTAAGGCCGTTCGCCAGTGTGAACGCGCTGATGGTAGCGGAGTTTGGAACTATATATAAAAGACTTCCCACATTCACTGCACTCGTAAGGCCGTTCGCCAGTGTGAACGCGCTGATGGTAGCGGAGTTTGGAACTATATATAAAAGACTTCCCACATTCACTGCACTCGTAAGGCCGTTCGCCAGTGTGAACGCGCTGATGGTAGCGGAGTTTGGAACTATATATAAAAGACTTCCCACATTCACTGCACTCGTAAGGCCGTTCGCCAGTGTGAACGCGCTGATGGTAGCGGAGTTTGGAACTATATATAAAAGACTTCCCACAGTCACTGCACTCGTAGGGGTGAAAACCCTTTCCTGTGCGGACTCTGGGGTGCCTAACAAATGAGGATTTGTACCTGAGCGGTTTTCCGCACTCACTGGACACAACACACGGTCTTGCCGTATGGACGTTCTGGTCCTGAGCAAGCATGCGTTGGGGGTTGAAATCTTTCTTGCCTTCTCCAGAAGGGCCAAAGCTTGTTCTGCTCTGCGGAGTTATACACGGAGTGACTTTGGTTGGCTCCTCCCTGGTTTGAGTGAGCTGTGGCTGCCGGTGTCCCAAGCTGGGCAGGGAGTCCCTCTCACCCTGCTCAGAGGTCAAGGTCTTCCCTGACAGGTGGGTGCTGTTGCTCTTCACGAATGAGGCCTTGTCTGCACGACTTCTGAAGGGCTCCCCTCCCATGTGCTGCCCCGCAAGCTGGTGACCGTTTACACTGAAATAAAATCGTCTTGCGCACGCCCCACACCTCAGCAGTTTCTGGCTGGGCTGTGTCCCCTGATGCTCGACCAAGTGGAAAATGTCTCTCAAGACCGGCCCGCAACTCTCACAGGGGTGTCTCTTCTGGGAAGACGAGGCTGCCTTGGGATTCTTCCCCTGTGACATTCCCACAGAAACCCTCTGTTCGCCGGGTGCTTCCACATCGTCGGCTCCACAGCAGCAACCTGAGCGCAAAGAAACGCCGGTGAGATACCTGTTGACTAAAGGGAGGGGAGAACCCATCACACATACTCACGTGTCAGCCCTAGCCCGTTTGGCTCAGTGGATAGATCATCAGCCGGCGGACCGAAAGGTCCTGGGGTTGATTCCGGTCAAAGGCACACTCCTCAGTTGCAAGGTCCTCCCGGGCCCGAGCCCTCGTCGGGGTGCATGCAGGGGGCAGCCGATGGATGTGTTTCTCTAGCATTAATATTTCTGTCTTTCCCTCTCTCTTCCCCTCTCTCTAAAAATCAATGGGAAAAAAATCCTCAGGTGAGGATTCAAAACAAAACAAAACAAATTAAGTATCAAGCAAATACTATCATATGTGAAGGCAGAAAATGCAGCCACCGAATGTTCATAAAAAACGCCAATATCTACCTTTCAACAATGGGTGGATAACTAAATATTGTTCTTAATATGAAAATTTAACAAAGATATATTTCAACTGAATGACACTTTAATCCAAGTGGATCTAACAGACATACAAAGGACATCCCATGCTATCACAGCACAATACACATTCTCTCAAGTGTACACTGAATATTCTCTAGGATAGACAATTCGTAACAACACAATGTTCCAGGACAGGGGCCACCTGCAGTGTGTGGGTTCTTGACCTCATGTAGAAATTATTTTTTTTTTTAAACCCTCACCTGAGGATATTTTCCCCTGATTTTTAGAGGGAAAGACAGAGAGAAATATCAATGTGAGAGAAACACATCAATTGGTTGCCTCCTGCAAGAGGCCTGACCAGGGGCTGAGGAGGAGCCTGCAACCGAGGTACCAGCCCTGGACCGGAACTGAACCTGGGACCCTTCGGTCCACAGGCCAATGCTCTATCCACTGAGCCAAATCGGCTAGGGCTGTGGTCGGCAAACTGCGGCTTGCGAGCCACATGCGGCTCTTTGGTCCCTTGAGTGTGGCTCCTCCTAAGCCTGAGGAGTACCCTAATTAAGTTAATAACAATGAACCTACCTGTATAGTTTAAGTTTAAAAAATTTGGCTCTCAAAAGAAATTTCAATGGTTGTACTGTTGATATTTGGCTCTGTTGACTAATGAGTTTGCCGACCACTGGTCTAGGGCATAGAAATGATTTTACAATACGAGTCCAAGGGATAGTGAAGTATGTGTATAAGAGCTGAGGCAGCCATAATCGGTTTGGCTCAGTGGATAGAGCGTCAGCCTGCAGACTCAAGGGTCCCAGGTTCGATTCCGGTCAAGGGCATGTACCTTGGTTGCAGGCACAACCCCAGTGGGGGGTGTGCAGGAGGCAGCTGATCGATGTTTCTAACTCTCTATCCCTCTCCCTTCCTCTCTGTGAAAAATCAATAAAATATATTTTTAAAAAATTAAAAAAAATAAAATAAAAGCTGAGGCAATGCCAGCCGGCGTGGCTCAGAGGCTGAGCATCGACCTATGAACCAGAAGGTCACGTTCAATTCCCAGTCAGGGCACATGCGTGGGTTGAAGACTCAAGCCCCCGTGTGGGGCGTGTAGGAGGCAGCAGAACGATGACACTCATCATTGATGTTTCCCTCTCTCTCCCTTCCTCTCCGAAATCAATCAACACACACACACACACACACACACACACACACACACACACACACACACACACTCTATCTAGAGGCCCGGTTCACAAAATTCATGCACTCGGGGGTGGGAGGGCAGGTTCCTCAGCCTGGCCTGGTCCTCTCACAGTCTGAGAGCCCTTGGGGGATGTCCAACTGCTGTGAAGGCAGGAGAGGCTTCTGCCACTGCTGCTGTGCTCGCCAGCTGTGAGCCCGGGTCAGAGCGTCTAGCTCCCACAGGGGGAGCGCACTGACCACCAGGGAGCAGGTCCTGTGTTGAGCGTCTGCCCCCTGGTGGTCAGTGCCGGTCATAGCGACCGGTCGTTCCGCTGTTTGGTCGATTTGCATATTAGCCTTTTATTATATAGGATATTTAATGTTTTAAATGATTTTTTAGAGAGGGAGAGAAAATAGACACACCCATGACAGAGAAACATCGATTGGCTGCCTCCTGCACACCCCCTACTAGGGATTGCAGCTGCTGCCCAGGCACCTGCCCTGACCAGGAATGGAACCAGAAACATCTTGGTGCATGGGACAATGCTCATTCCACTAAGCCATGACGACCGGGCAATGAAGTACAGTATTTAAAAAGCTGGGAAGGCCCTGACCGGTTTGGCTCAGTGGATAGAGCGTCGGCCTGCGGACTGAAGGGTCCCAGGTTTGATTCCGGCCAAGGGCATGTACCTTGGTTGCGGGCGCATCCCCAGTGGGGGGTGTGCAGGAGGCAGCTGGTCGATGTCTCTCTCTCATCGATGTTTCTAACTCTCTATCCCTCTCCCTTCCTCTCTGTGAAAA
>NW_005361530.1:65570-67335 GCF_000412655.1 Myotis brandtii
ACCGTACCCTTTTTTTTAATGATGTTTACTTTGAATTTATATTAGTTCACACAAACACTCCATCCATGCTTTTGTTCCGGCCCTCCGGTCCAGTTTAAGAACCCATTGTGGCCCTCGAGTCAAAAAGTTTGCCAACCCCTGGCCTAGGCGGTGCTCTGCTTTGTTGCTCTAGAAATGTTATAGGAAAGTCCACACCGTTAAGTGGAAGGTTGCTCTGAGTCTTTGTCCTGAGACCCTTTTATTTTTCCTGCAGGTGAGAACCTTAGGGGAGGGTCGACAGAATATCCATGAGCTTTTCGGGTGTTTCTTTGTTTCGTTTTAATATATTTTTATTGATTTCAGAGAGGAAGGGAGAGGGAGAGAAACATCAATGATGAGAGAATCACTGATCGGCTGCCTCCTGCACGCCCCACACTGGGGATCCAGCCCGCAACCCGAGCATGTGCCCTGACCGTGAATCGAACAGGTGACCTCCTGGTTCACAGGTTCACGCTCAGCCACTGAGCCACGCAGGATGGGAAAGTTTATTTTTTAAATACATTTTTTATTTCAGAGAGGATGGGGGAGGGAGAGAGATAGAAACATCCATGATGAGAGAGAATCACTGCCTGCCTCCTGCACACCCCACACTGGGATGAAGCCTGCAACCCGGGCATGTGCCCTGACCGGGAATTGAAGGGTGGGCTACACCTCTAGATTTTTTTTTTAATATATATATTTTATTGATTTTTTACAGAGAGGAAGGGAGAGGGATAGAGAGTTAGAAACATTGATCAGCTGCCTCCTGCATTCCCCCCACTGGGGATGGAGCCTGCAACTGGGGCCTGTGCCCTTGATGGGAATTGAACCAGGGACCCTTCAGTCTGCAGGCGGACACTCTATCCACTGAGCCAAACCAACTGGGGCAATAGTTAATTTTTTTTTTTAATATATTTCTATTGATTTCAGAGAGGAAGGGAGAGGGATAGAGAGTTAGAAACATCAATGATGAGAGAGAATCATTGATTGGCTGCCTCCCGCACGCCCTGCACTGGGGGTCGAGCCCACAACCCAGCATGTGCCCTTGGCCGGAATCGAACCCGGGACCCTTCAGTCCGCAGGCCGACGCTCTATCCACTGAGCCAAACCGGTTACGGCACGATAGTTGATTTTTAAAGTTTGAGCCAGTTGTGTGTAATTGTGGTTATAAAAGAGGGTCGGTTGTAATTCTGTCAGCTTCTTGGTAATCCAAATCTAGGTAAGATTTCTATTTTAGTTAAATACTTGGCCTCCAGAGTAGCTTTTCTTTTTGTAGGAAAAGCTTCTGTTTATCTGGTGAAAGTGACTATAAATACTAGCTTTAGGGGGCACTTGAGTGAAATCAACTTGCCGTTCCTTTCCAGGGTACGTGCCCCGGTGTTGTACTGGCATCGAGGGGAGAAGGAGGAAGGTGACTTTGGGGGTACAGTAGTTCTCAGACAAGATGTCTCCGCATAATAAGGGAATGGGGCACCCTGGAACTACAAGACATGACTGAGGGAGATTTCCGAGGCTGCAGCTGAGGGGCTGAGTGTGACGGTACCATTGAGGGTACCGCTGAGGATATGTATTCACCCCAGTGGTTAAACAGACTTAGGAAGAAAGAGGCCCGGTGAGTGAGTCAGAGCAGCGAAAGCAGCCCCCCCGTCTAAAAGCAATGCAGCTAACCGGTTTGGCTCAGTGGATAGAGCGTCGGCCTACGGACTGAAAGGTCCCAGGTTCGATTCCGGTCAAGGGCACGTACCTT
>NW_005361530.1:68120-69776 GCF_000412655.1 Myotis brandtii
TATCCGGTTTGGCTCAGTGGATAGAGCGTCAGCCTGCAGACTCAAGGGTCCCAGGTTCGATTCCGGTCAAGGGCATGTACGTTGGTTGCGGGCACATCCCCAGTAGGGAGTGTGCAGGAGGCAGCTGATCGATGTTTCTCTCTCTTCGATGTTTCTAACTCTATCCCTCTCCGTTCCTCTCTGTAAAAAATCAATAAAATATATTTTAAAAAATATATATATTCAAAAGAAACGCAGTGGGTTTACCTGCCACCTCAAGGGTCACCGAGGCTGCTCTGGTGCGAGGATGAGATGGTCGGTGGGGCCTCAGGCACCGGCAGTCCTCAGGTGTTCTGACCACCACTGGTGTGAAGACACAGGGGTCCCTCCGGAGCCCAGGACACTCCCTTCTCCAATGGCCCTGCCTCCGTAGGGGGGGCGGGTGCTCCTGCAAGGGGTTGACCCTGAGACTGGTGAGCACCCCTTCTCGTCCTCAGGAATAACACTGTCCCTCTGCAGCCTGTTGTACTCTGGGTGCCAGGTGACCCTGAGGGCCACAGGGGCGCCTTTTGTTTCCACCAGGCGCAGCTTTTTGCTCTTCCTCGGCCCTGCCTCAGTGGTCAAGGACACTGGGATCGATTTCCGCCAGTTGCTCTGTGGGGTCTGGAGTCCCAAGGCAACTCCTGTGATGCGCTTCTGGTGTCTGGGGCCGCCTGCTGATAAAATGTAGCCCCAGAAGTGCTCAGCTCTTGGCAGACTTGGGGTGTTTTGTTTTTTTTTTAATTAACTTTTATTTTCTTTTTAAAATATATTTTTATTGATTTCAGAGAGAAAGGGAGAGATAGAAACATTGATGAGAGAGAATCACTGATCGGCCGCCTCCTGCACGGTCAGGGCACATACCCGGGCATGTGCCTTTGACTGGAATTGAACCTGGGACCCTTCAGTCTGCAGGCCGAGGCCCTACCCACTGAGCCAAACAGACTAGGGCAGTGGTCGGCAAACTGCGGCTCGCGAGCCACATGCGGCTCTTTGGACCTCTGAGTGTGGCTCTTCCACAAAATACCACGTGCAGGCACGCAGTTGACTTAAAACTTTAAGTAAAGTTTATTAAGTTAATTTTAGGGAACGTTGTGGAGTGAAAGAAGATGTAGTGTCGAGCATTGAGAAAGGTATGTTGAGATGGTTTGGACATATAGAGAGGATGAACAAAAGGAGATAGAGGAAACAAGTCTACAAGACGGGTGTGGATGGGAGAGTTGGAAGGAGTCGACCTCAGCGAACGTACCTCCATCAGATTGAGGACGTTTTCAGCAAAGGCAAGTTTAGGAGTACCCTAATTAAGTTAATAACAATGTACCTACCTATATAGTTTAAGTTGAAAAAATCTGGCTCTCAAAAGAAATGTCAATCCTTGTACTGATGATATTTGGCTCTGTTGATTAATGAGTTTGCCGACCACTGGACTAGGGCATTGTCTTGAGATTTGCAAAACAAATCTAAATGGAGAATAGTGTTATAATTCAGAGATCTATTTACAGGCCAGACTTCCCGGTCCCTGAGTTTGTATAAAATAAAATGAGGGGCCCTAACCGGTTTGGCTCAGTGGATATAGCGTCAGCCTGTGGACTGAAAGGTCCCGGGTTCAATTCCGGTCAAGGGCATGTACCTTGGTTG
>NW_005361530.1:70001-70385 GCF_000412655.1 Myotis brandtii
CTAACTCTCTATCCCTTTCCCTTCCTCTCTGTAAAAGATCAATAAAATATATATTTAAAAAATAAATAAATCAATAAAATGAGGGGTGTTTTGTTTTTTCTTTTGGTGACTGCCCTTAAAGGTGGACCAATGTTAAGACATCCTAGGAGGGGATTTGAGGAATGCTTTCGGTGCCGCCCTTGTCATCTCTGTTTTACCTACTGGTAGACAGTACAGCCGATGACCCGGCATGAGGCCGCTGGTACCCGGACGTGGGACATGGGAAGAAGCAGTAATTCAGTTTATGAGAGTTCTATAAAGCTTTGCCTAGTTTATTTATTATTTTTAAAAATATATATTTTATTGATTTTTTACAGAGAGGAAGGGAGAGGGATAGAGAGTCAG
>NW_005361530.1:70432-72105 GCF_000412655.1 Myotis brandtii
CCCACTGGGGATGTGCCCGCAACCAAGGTACATGCCCTTGACTGGAATCGAACCTGGAACCCTTCAGTCCACAGGCCAACGCTCTATCCACTGAGCCAAACCAGCCAGGGCAAGCTTTGCCTAGTTTAAAGGTATATATGAAAATTTGTCATTTAGAATAGGTCAGAGTTTGTTCTATGCATTTAAAAAATGAAATGTATTTCTACTTTGTAAACTATATTTTTATCGGTTTCAGAGAGAAGAGCAGAGGGAGAGGGAGATAGAAACATCAATGATGAGAAAGAATCAGTGATCGGCGGCCCCCTGCACGCCTCCCCACTGGGGATCCAGCTTGCAACCTGGGCATGTGTCCTTGACCAGAGATATAGAAACATCAATGATGAGAGAGAATCATTGATTGGCTGCCATCTTCACGCCCCACACAGTCCACAACCCGGGCATGTGCCCTGACCGGGAATCGAACCGTGACCTCCTGGTTCATGGGTCTACACTCAATCACTGAGCCACGCCAGCTGGGGCAAAATATAATCGTAAATGCACCAGAACAAAACAAGGACTGCCTTTAAATGACAAAAAAAAAAAAAAAAAAGCCAAAATAATATGGTCACAGTTCTGATTATAATGCGATTGGTACGGAACACCGTCCTTTCTGTAAGACGTAACATTCCAAAATAACAATCGGAATTATAAAGGTAAGTGTGTCAGAACTGTGTAGATTCTTGGGAGGTTCTTCAACGTAATCTCTATAAAATCTACCAAAACAATAAAAATATCTGTGTGCAAATAAAACATAGTGGCCTAGCCAGTTTGGCTCCATGGATAGAGTGTCAGTCCGAGGACAGAAGGATCCTGGGTTCAGTTCTGATCAAGGGCACATACCTTGGTTGCAGGCTCGATCCCAGGCCTTGGTCAGGGCAAATGCTGAAGACAACCAATCAATGTGTCTCTATCACGTCAATGTTTCTCTCTGTGTGTCTCTCCCCCTCCCTTCCACTCTCTCTAAAATCAGTGGGAAAATATCCTCAGGTGAGGATTAACAATAAATAAATAAATGAATGAATAAATAAATAAGTAATCATAAGGAGAACCAGAGAACTGGAAATAAAGAAAGACACACATCTCTTCTACTTCTCACAGGGAGGAAGCATTTCAGAAATTCTCGGGGCAATAAACTAAAAACATGCTTCCAAGCTTTTTCTAACCCTTCAAAGAGTGCATTTTGTCTAGCATTGTGCTAAGTCCTTTCCACACCTGACCTCACTTATTTTCATCTTCATAACCACCTCTGATGATTACCATCATTATCCCCATGTCACAACTGAATAAACTGAGGCCCTGAGAGGTTAAGTCACTTGCCCACAAGTAGCAGAGCTGGACTACATCTCAGACCCTCTACTCTTTGCCTAGTGTTCCTTCTAGAACAACCTAGATGCTTTCCAGCCACCCAAGATTTATATTTGGTGACATTTATGGGCTTAGAGTTTCTGTAGCTCCAGTGAATTCCATCTAGCTCATAAAATCTAAAGATACACATCTATCTCTGGTGAAAGTAGAATTGCTGTATGGCAGGCAACGGAATCCCACAAAACTCCTGATGATGAAAAAAAACATTTTTTAAAATTTTATGTATTGATTTTTTTAGAGAGAGAGAGAGAGGAAGAGAGAGAGAGAGA
>NW_005361530.1:74361-74955 GCF_000412655.1 Myotis brandtii
TGCATATTAGCCTTTTATATATGTAGATATAGGGTATCCACCAGAAATGTATACATACTTTGAATAATTGTAAAGGCAGTGTTTTCGGGTTGTTTTTTTCTTTTAAATATATTTTTATTGATTTCAGGGAGGAATGGAGAGGGGGAGAGAGAGATAAAAACATCAATGATGAGAGAGAATCATTGAACGGCTGCCTCCTGCACGCTCCCTACTGGGGATTGAGCCTGCAACCCTGGGGATGTGCCCCTGACCAGAATCAAACCAGGGACCCTTCAGTCCCCAGGCCTGTGCCCTATCCCCCGAGCCAAACCAGCTAGGGCAAAGGCAGTGTTTTTAAAAATACATTGCATTTTCAAAATTTGGCTATCAGTTGTTAAAGTTTGTATACATTTTGGGGGGTGATGCTCTTTATATATAAAAACAGCACATTGTACACTTTAATATATACAAGTTTATATCTCGACAAGGCTGTGGGAGGTGGGGGGAGGAAAACAGATCTAAACACTACACATTTCAGGACAGTCTTAAAGCAAAGCCCAGGCTTCTGATAAGTAACCACCCAGACAACACCTGCAAGTCCTGGCACAGGTGGGC
>NW_005361531.1:0-443 GCF_000412655.1 Myotis brandtii
GAGGAGGCTGCACACACAGATGGGTGGGAGGGGACTGTGTGACACCAGTGGCTGTGGCATGGCAGCCACTGGGGCTGGGGGCAGGCCCGGAGTGGAGACACAACACACAGGGGGGCCCGCCCCCGCTGGGAGACAGCGTGCCAGCAGTCCTGCCTCTGTGCGTGAGCTGCAGAGGAAACACCTTTTCTTACCACTCATTGGCTAAGCTCCCTGTATGCCGTTCGCAGTGTTCTTGGTAACTTGGGTAATAAGAATCCAAGATGGTGATCTAGGGTTTTCCCACCTCATTCCTGGAGGAAAAAAAGAAGGCCCGCTGCTGGAGGGGATCAAAAATGTCATATCCTGCCCTAGCTGGTTTGGTTCAGTGGATAGAGCCTCGGCCTGGGACCACAGGGTCCGGGTTTGGTTCTGATCAAGGGCATGTACCTAGGTTGCAGGCTCCT
>NW_005361532.1:0-482 GCF_000412655.1 Myotis brandtii
TTTGTCATTATTTCTTCAAATAGGTTTTCAATGTATTATTCTCTATCTTTTTCACTTCTGCTTTTGGCATCCCTATAATGCAAATATCAGTATGCCTAAAGTTGTCCCAGAGGCTCCTTACACTATCTTCATACTTTTGGATTCTTTTTTCTTTTTGCTCTTCTGATTGGGTCTTTTTTGTTTCCTCATATTTCAAATCATTGATTTGATTATCAGCACCTTTTACTCTACTGTTGGATTCCTGTAAATTGTTCTTTATTTTGGTTAGTTTGTGGTTAATTTCTGACTGGTCCTTTTTCATGCCTTTGTAATTCTCACTAAGATTCTTGAAAGTCTCATGAAGATCCTTGAGTAACCTTATAACCATGATTTTTGAACTCTGTATCCAGTCATTTGCTTGCTTCCATTTCTTTCAATCTGACATGTTTCTTCGTTTCCCCATTTTGGCTGTTTCTATGTATTTGTTTCTATTTATTAGGTAA
>NW_005361533.1:0-781 GCF_000412655.1 Myotis brandtii
TGCACAGACTGCCTGTCTGCCATCTCCCAGTGTCCCACGTGAGACTGGATCTTGTGGGCCTGCCTGTACATTTGCTGGTATAGCGGTTCCACATCACCAGCCCAGCCGTGTCCGGCTCCGGCTTCCTCTGAACCTGATTCTGCTTCTTTAGTGTGTCCCTTATGTATGCGAGGAGTTGAAATCTGCATTCTGCTGGGCTGGGCTACAAAAGCACCGGTGGTTCTCTTTGTGCCACTAGCACAGCTTGGGTGGTTCTCTTTGTGCCACTAGCACAGCCTGGGGCCATTGCCCTTGGCCCCAGGAATCACCAGGGCGGGGCCAAGGGCAATGGCGTCTCTGTGTCTACTCGCCTCTCCGAGACTCAGCGACTCGCGTCCCCGAGTGCCGGCGAGCAGTCCCGCGAGACAGCCACTCTTGCTCTCCGGCCCGTTGCAGGGCCATCCTGCTTCTCCCTGTAGGGGTCTGGGTCCTCAGAATCCCGCCCCAAACACGCTCAGTGGATTTGAGAGTCTGCATCCCCTTCTGGTTGAAAAAAACCACGCATCAAGTTGTAGCCAGCCTGGTGCGCAACTCAGCTCCTCTGTTCTTGGGGAAATCACCAGGGGGGGCCAAGGGCAATGGCGTCTCTGTGTCTACTCGCCTCTCCGAGACTCAGCGACTCGCGTCCCCGAGTGCCGGCGAGCAGTCCCGCGAGACAGCCACTCTTGCTCTCCGGCCCGTTGCAGGGCCATCCTGCTTCTCCCTGTAGGGGTCTGGGTCCTCAGAATCCCGCCCCAAACAC
>NW_005361534.1:0-294 GCF_000412655.1 Myotis brandtii
TTTCTGGGGGCCTTGATTGGACACAGGCTGACAAACAAGAAATGGGACCAGGCAATGTCTTGAAATTGCAACCGTTTTCTTTGAACTCTCCTATCTGAGCTTTCTGTCTTAAATGGACCTTTTCTGCCTTTATTCTCCCAAGGCTTTCCAGTTTGCTAAATACCCCCCATATCTATCCATTTGTATATCTAACATTATGCCACAATTATTATTATTATTTAAAAATATGTTTATTGATTTCAGAGAGGAAGGGAGAGGAAGAGAGAGAGAGAGAGAGAGAGAGAGAGAGAGAGA
>NW_005361534.1:344-806 GCF_000412655.1 Myotis brandtii
CCCTACTGGGGATCAAACCTGCAAACGCAGCATGAGCCCCGACAGGGAATCGAACTGTGGCCTCCTGGTTCATAGGTGGATGCTCAACCACTGAGCCACACCTGCTGGGCATGCCACAATTGTTATTAATAGAAAGATCATCACTGCAATAGTAAAGATCGCAGGGTCACCTCAGGGTTAGGTATAGTGGGCTGCCCCTCACAGCACTTTGCCTCCCCTCCCTTAACTGTTAATACTTAAAACACCCTCTGGGCTGTATGACTAATGCAATAAAATATTATGCTTGCATGAAAAAAAAAAATTCAGATAGGAAATATTTTAGGCTTGCAGGTCATATGATCTCTGTGACAATTTTTAAATTCTCATGTTGTAGTGCAAAGAGAGCCATAGACAATTCACAAAATACATAAAGTTACTTTGACTAAGGGTTACAAGTTGTGCTTAACAAAATAATTGTCATAA
>NW_005361535.1:0-794 GCF_000412655.1 Myotis brandtii
TGATGGGCACTTGGGTTGTTTCCAGATCTTGGCTATTATAAATTGTGCTGCAATGAACACAGGGGTGCCTACATACTCTCTGATTGATGTTTGGGGTTTCTTAGGATATATTCCTAGAAGTGTGATCACTGGATCAAATGGCAGTTCCATGTTTAATTTTTTGAGGAAACTCCATATTCTTTTCCATAATGGCTGTACCAGTCTACATTCCCATCAGCAATGAATTAGGGTCCCCTTTTCTCCACATCCTCAACAGCACTTGTCATTTGATTTGTTGATGGTGGCTATTCTGACAGGTATGAGGTGATATCTCATTGTCATTTTAATTTGCATCTCTCTGACAATTAATGTCTTTGAGTATTTTTTCATGTCTCTTAGCCATCTGTATTAGTATGTCCACTTTGGAGAAGTATTTATTCAGGTCCTTCACCCATTTTTAAATTGGATTGTTTGTCTTCCTTTTGTTGAGTTATATGAGTTCGTTATATATTTAGGAAATTAGTCCCTCATCAGATGTATCATTGACGAATATGTTCTCCTATACAGTGGGTTCCCTTTACATTTTGAGGATGGTTCTTTTACTGTGCAGAAGCTTTTAGTTTGATGTAATCCCATTTGTTTATCTTTTCTTTTGTCTCTCTTGCCTTAGGATGGATTGGTGAAAATTTAGCTATGTGAGATGCTTATGTTTTCCTCTATTATTTTTATGGTTTCTTGACTTATATTTAAGTCTTTTATTTATTCTGAATTTATTCTTATGTATGATGTAGGTTGGTCTTCTAGTTTCATTTTCT
>NW_005361536.1:0-990 GCF_000412655.1 Myotis brandtii
TACCTGTGCACAGCAAAACAACTTTCTCCTGTGCCAGGATACATTTTAGGAAACTGGACAGACTGTGTTCATTGCTAGAAAGAAGAACTGGCTACAGTGCACAGCCCTGACAGTGACCTGCAGAAAACTGTATAATAAACTTAGATAATGCCTGCATCTTCATGGACATAGCTCCAAAGAGACAAGGACAATTTTGCCTTATATAAGAAGGTCAAGAGTAGACTTTAGTCACCTCCCTAAGATGTTTGTATAGCCCTACCATATCTCATGTTTAGTAGCAGAAGATTTAGCTGCCTGAAGCAGCCATGGTGCCAATATTATGTTTCATTGTATTAATATGTTGTATTAACCTTTGATTCTCTTACAGGTTTGAATGTAGCTGTAGCTGCCAGCAGTTGCTGTAGACCAGTGATGGTCTACAGTCCTTGGTAGTCTTTGGGAGTAACTGGCAAGTGTCCAGTCTTCCACACTGAGGGCCATTGTTATGGCTATGTGTTAGCTGTCCTAAAAGGAGGCGATGTGGGGTGAACCCCAAAAGTAGAGGGTGTCTAGCTGCTGGAAAGGACTGGGCAAAGAAGAATACCCATCAGGTTTTGGTCTCTATTGAAAAACAGCTGACAGTTGGCAGCCTGTATACTGTCTTGCAGGCCTGCGTGACCATGCCCATGTCAGAGGTGGTACAAACCTCAACTGTAGAAAACTGGTAAAAGCCTATAAGGAATTACTGAGTAGAAGGTCTAAGGCATAGTTATGCATTTTTAAAGGATATAGAAGGAAGGTTTAAAGGCTAATTTGAAAGTATAAAATTTAGAAAGATTATGTATGTGATAAGGAGGAGAAATGTTAAAAGGAAATCAATCAAATAGTACAGGCCAGTAATCCAGAAAGAGTAAATAATTTACATTCTGCCTCCCTAAACAGAGGGTAAATAGTTATGCCAAAGTACTTAGGGGGGACTGATAAAAGAAATCCAATAGTTACTATTTTGTT
>NW_005361536.1:1273-1510 GCF_000412655.1 Myotis brandtii
CTGAATATGGCTGGCGCTGGAGCGTCAGGCCCATGCCCTACCATCACTGGCGGTTGGTCAGAGTAGAAGGGGAGCAATAAGGACATCTCTGCGTCCCTGCGGAACCCCCACACACTCTGGGCCGCAACAAGTAGGAGGGCTACTGAGGAGATGGGCCAAGCCTAGAGCGTGGGCTCAGGTGGAGTGGCTACAGGTGAGGGATTCACCTAACTCAGCATATACTGCAGGCAGGCCTGA
>NW_005361537.1:0-931 GCF_000412655.1 Myotis brandtii
TTGTAATAATTAGTTTATGTGTGCCATGAGATGAGAATGGTTGAAAATCGCTGTGGAATGGTATGATAGGATAGGATCTGATATAATAATATGTAACACAATAATATATGGTATTAATAATACTATACATTGAACATTGTTTATATAATACACATTAATACTTAACTGTTACTGAGCATTTACTCTGTGTCAGGTTCTTGGCCAAAATGACCTTTTTAATCTTTACAGTTGCCTTAAAATACGCATTCTCAACAATGCATATCACTCCTACAAGGGCAAAAATTAGTTATTGGGGAGGTGAAAAATATTTGCCATTACAATGCTCTGTGTTTCTCTCAGGGGCCACAGCATGTAAACAGAAAAAGTAGCATATATCTGTGGCATAAAAATGTCACCGAGGAGCCCTGGCTGGTTTGTTCAATGGTTAGAGCATCAGCCCGAGCACCAAAGGGTCTCAGGTTTGATCCCGGTCAAGGGCACATACCTGGGTTGCAGGCTCGATTCCTGCCCTGGATCGGGACTCGTGTGGGAGGAATTAGTCAATGTGTCTCTCTCACATCAATGTTTCTCTCTCCCTCTCCCTCCCTCCTTTCCTTCCTCCCTTCCACACTCTCTGAAAAGCAATGAAAAAATACCCTCAGGTGGGGTTAAATAAATAAATAAAAAGAAATTTCACTGAGGAGGAAGATAATTATGGGAGAGGGTGTCTTTAAAAATTCCTCAAGGTTACGTTTTTTTAAAGGTTAATTACACTGTCATAAAACGTAACCATTGTCATTAAGTCCAGGGTGCAGATGCAGAGAGGTGAGCTAATCTGCCCAAAGTCACACGGCCAGTAATTTGCATGTCAAGAATTCAAATCCAGCCCGGCCCATGTGGCTCAGTGGCCAACCCATGAACCAGAGGTTGTGGTTCGATTCCCTGTCAGGTC
>NW_005361538.1:0-259 GCF_000412655.1 Myotis brandtii
CCTGCTGGCTTAGGCCCACTCCCTGGGGGATTGGGCTAAGCTGGCAGTCAGACATCTCTCTCGCACCCCGGGAGCCTTCGGGGGATGTCCACCTGCCAGCAGGGAGCAGGCCTAGCTGCAGTCGGACATCCTTAGTGCTGCTGAGGAGGCGGGAGAGGCTCCCACCACCACCGCTGTACTGGCAGCCATCAGCCTGGCTTGTGGCTGAACAGAGCTCCCCCTGTGGGAGCACACTGACCACCAGGGGGCAGCTCCTGCA
>NW_005361538.1:496-833 GCF_000412655.1 Myotis brandtii
CTGCTGGGGTGCCTGGCCAGCCTGGGTGAGTAGCTGAGGGCTGTTTGTAGGCTGGTCAAGCCCCCCAGCAGGGATCCTCCCCCCTTGAGGGTGTGGCCAGCCTGGGTGATTGGCTGAAGGCTTTTTTCAGGTTGGCCACAGCCCCTTCAGGGCAGGGTTCCCTGCTGGGGTGCCTGGCGAGCCTGAGTGAGGGGGTTATGTCTGTTTGCAGGCTGGCCACAGTCCCCAGCCACCCAAACTCCCAGTGGAGGCTGGCTGGAAGCAGTTATCTGGGGTTTATTTATCTCCTATAATTGAAAATTTGTTGCCTTTAGTGGAGGCCACAGCCAGCCAGGGC
>NW_005361539.1:0-789 GCF_000412655.1 Myotis brandtii
AGGGGATACATGTAATACTTTTAACAATAAAGTTTTTTTAATAATAAGAAAACAACAACAACAAATGAACAAGAAATCAACCCCCACAATTGCGAGATATGCCCTCCAAACAGGGCAGGTGCTGGCTGGGCCGCCCATCCCTCTCTGACTCACCTCTCTGAGAGTCTGTGTCTGACAAGTTCTGTGACTTTATCTGTTCACTCAAGTGACCAGGCTCAGTAAGAGAGGCCCCTCATGACCAGAGCTTGCTGGTGCCCTCTTGACTGCACTTTCATATCCTGAAGTGTCAAGCCTCCACCCTCCCTGCTTTTCCCAACAAGCTTCTCTTCTCAACAATTGTGGTGTAATGTATTCTTTGTTCACAGTTCTTCCTTCTGTTAGGTCGCCGAAGGAGGAACGCACGAGGCCAGAGTGGTGAGGGATTATGAATTTATTCGATCATCTGCATACCAGGTGGCTGAGCCTGGATGGTTCCAGCACCCAGCGACAGAAGTCAGCGGCTTTTTTAAAAAACATATTTTATTGATTTTTTTACGGAGAGGAAGGGAGAGGGATAGAGAGTTAGAAACATCGATGAGAGAGAAACATCGATCAGCTGCCTCCTGCACACTCCCCATTGGGGATGTGCCCGCAGCCAAGGTACATGCCCTTGACTGGAATCGAACCTGGGACCCTTGAGTCCGTAGGAGGCTGACAAATTCACTGAGCCAAACCGGTTAGGGCAAGTCAGCGGCTTTTAAAGGACTTCTGGTGGGCTTTTTTTTCTGGGCAGAGACTTCTTTATGCATA
>NW_005361540.1:0-1801 GCF_000412655.1 Myotis brandtii
TCATAATAATAAAGTGGCTATGAAGCAACTAAAGATGGATGTATATTTATGCCAGTCCTCAGACCAGGACTGGGGTTGTTTCAAAGTGTTCTGGTCCTCCGGCCTCCCAGAGTCACTGCTCAAGTGAGTTGTCACTGATGGGAATATGTACACTAGGGGAGCAGGCAATGTTCATAATAGACTGATAATATGATTTTGGCAAAAGAGCCAGGTTTGGAGCTGGAAGATGTGGGCTATTTTCCACACTGTTGTGTATACGCAGCTCCTGAAAGAGGAAACCACATCTCAAAACCTAAGTGTTTTCTCCAGGGCTGTCATGAATATATAAAAGAGTGTTTCCAAATTGTGTTCTTAAAGTATTCAGTGGTAAAGCATTCCTTACCTCAGGGACAAGCTGGACTGAATCAGGATACTGCTGTGCTTACTGAGCTCCGAGCACACTCACGTGTCCCTCAAGTATTCAAGTAGCAGATATAATGACTTGCCCAGGAAGGCTTGTTCTAGGGATATCTTATGGAACTACAGCTCGGATAAACACTATGAAAAATGTTTACTTACGGAGATATTGAAATTAAAGGTGTATGTACCTATAACATTGTGGTTTTTGGAAGGACTTGTTATTTTCCCTTTTATATTTCTATCAACTTAAGGGTTGGTTAATTTCCCATCATTTCCATTTGTAGGATGAAAGGTCACGAGCTGTACTGTGTCCATGCCACGGCTCCGCCTTGGCACGTCTGGGGGAGGGCAGAGGACCGCTGGCAACAGTCTGCGTGGAGGACCATGGAGCCTTCTGATGGAACTCATCTGAGGGAAGAGACGATGGAAACAGGCGCGGAGTGATTCGGACTGTGTCCCCCGACTGGATGGGATGAGGTGGCATGAGCACAAGGCATGAGCCGGCATGAGCACAAGGCAAGAGCGGTGGAGATTCCAGCTGGTCAACGTGATGGGACCGACCACAGGCTTCAGGGGAGAGGTGCAGGCTCCAGACGATCGGGCAGATACTACACAATAGTCCAGAAATACATGAACCGCACCCTGAGTCTCCCAGGACTATAGGAGGGAGGTGGAGGGGACCAGAGCTTCTACAAAGTGGGGAGGGCCAGAATCTTTTCATCACCTAGAATAGATAGAGGGACGGGAGGGACGAGAATAAGTGGGAAATTTTTAACAAAGATGTTCAGAATCAATGAGTGAGAACCCTAAAGTTCTGCTTATAGAAGAGCACAGTGTGAGACAGCTCAAAGGGGAAGGAGGGGAGAGGGGAAATGGCATTTGTCTTGGTGTGAAACTGCCTTGCTCTCACGCCTCCAGGTGAGTGACCCTGTCACAGCTCGATGAGCTGGGTAGCACCAAAAGGCCAGTGATCTCCTGGGTGGACAGGAGGTACAAGAATAAGTGGGAAATTTTTAACAAAGATATTCAGAATTTTTAGTGAGAACCCTAAAGTTCTGCTTATAGAAGAGCACAGTGTGAGACAGCTCAAAGGGGAAGGAGGGGAGAGGGGAAATGGCATTTGTCTTGGTGTGAAACTGCCTTGCTCTCACGCCTCCAGGTGAGTGACCCTGTCACAGCTCGATGAGCTGGGTAGCACCAAAAGGCCAGTGATCTCCTGGGTGCGGAGAAAAGTGCTTTGGGCAGGACCAGGAGACCCTGGGCCAGTCATAGCCATGCTCTGTGTCCGAGATTTTCCTACCGTGAAGTAGGAGAGCTGATACCATTAAAATTTTAAAAAGTTTTAGGAACTGAATTTTATATGTGTAAGTGAGATATTTCTATTTGGACTCCATGAAGATTC
>NW_005361541.1:0-730 GCF_000412655.1 Myotis brandtii
AAACACTTGGAAGCTGAGAAGCATGCTATTAAACAATTATTGGGTTACAAAGAGATCAAAAAAAAAAAATTAAAAGCATCCTGGAAACTAATTACAATAAAAACACAACAATCCAAAATCTATGGGACACAATGAAAGCAGTCCTGAGAGGGAAGTTTATAGCTCTACAAGCCTACCTCAAAAAACAAGAAAAAATGGTAATAAATCATCTAACTCTACAACTCAAAGGATTAGAAAGAGAGCAACAAGAAAAGCCCAGAGTGAGCAGAAGGAAGGAGATAATAACAATCAGAGAAGAAATAAATGACATAGAGACCACAAAAACAATACAGAAGATCAATGAAACCAAGAGCTGGTTCATTGAAAGGATAAAGAAGATTGGTGAACCTCTAGCCAGGCTCACCAAGAAGCAAAGAGAGAGGACCCAAATAAACAAAATCAGAAATGAAAGAGACGAAATAACAACAGATCCCACAGAAATACAAAGGTTTGTTAAAAAATACTATGGACAACTCTATTCTAACAAACTAGACAACCTGGAGGAAATGGACATAATCCTAGAAAAATACAACCTTCCAAAACTCAGTCAGGAAGGTTCTAAAAGTCTCAATAGGCCGATAACTAGGGAAGAAATTGAAGCAGTCATCAAAAAGCTTCCAGCAAACAAAGGCCGGGACCAGACGGCTTCACAGCGGAGTTTTAGCAAACACTCAAGGAAGAACTAAAACCT
>NW_005361542.1:0-977 GCF_000412655.1 Myotis brandtii
TTTACCTATGCCGCCATCTTGGTCTCTCTCTATTTATCTATTTTTTAAAATATATTTTATTGAAAAGAGAACCAAGATGGCAGCATAAGGTAGAAACCTGTACGTGCTGCCCCCCACAACAACATTAAAACCACAACTATAAGACAAAACAGCTATCATCCAGAACCACGGGAAAGCTGACCGAGTGGAAGTTCTACAACTAGAAGGAAAGAAAAAAGCGCATTGAGACCGAGTAGGAGGGGAGTGGCACCAAGAACAGAGGTACAGAGGCGTGCGTGAGGCTGCTGCACCTGGGTGCACGGTGTCTTTCAATCGGAAGGGGATACAAGCTCTCGAACGCACTGAACTCATTTATGGCGAGACGCTGGGGTCCCAGGCTCCTACGGGGAGAAACAGGACTGTCCTGCAGCAGGTCGGAAAGCCAGGGTGACTTTCTCACAGAGCTGCTCATGGGGATCTTTGTGGCGGTAGGGGGCACGGCACTTGGGGAATCGTGGAAAACGCAGAGTCCGAGTTGCGGAGACGTGAGGACACCATTGTTTGCTCCGCCCTGGTGTCTTCCTGAGACCCTGCCCCACTCTATTCATATCCCCTCCCAAGCTGTGATCAGCGGCACAAAGGAGGCACCTGCGCTTCAGCCGAACAAACTGCAGCTGGATCAGAGAGCTCCAAAACTTCCAAACTACAAACAAAGCAGAGAAATCTGTTGGTATCACTGTAGCAGTTCTTCTTATAGACACAGTGGGTCCTCGCAGTCAGCCAAAAATGCGAAGACAAAGAAACATGTCACAAATGAAAGAAATGGAGGAAAGCAAACGAATGGAGGACATAGAGTTCAGAATCACAGTTATAAGATTACTCAAGAATCTTCTATGAACCTCCGAGAAACTTAGTGAGACCTCCGAGGAACTTAGTGAGACCTTCAAGGACCTTAATGAGAATGCCAAACAAATGGAAAAGGACCAGTCAGAAATTAA
>NW_005361543.1:0-515 GCF_000412655.1 Myotis brandtii
AGACCCCAAATAGCCACAGCAATTCTGAGAAAGAAGACCAAAGTAGAGGGAACACAATACCACAAATCAAGCTATATTACAAACCCACGGTTTTGAAAACTGCCTGGTACTGGCACAAGAACAGACATATAGATCAATGGAACAGAATAGAGAACCCAGAAATAGACCCAAGCCATTATGCTCAATTAGTATTTGACAACGGAGGCAAGAGCATACAATGGAGTCAAGACAGTCTCCTCAAAAAATGATGGTGGGAAATTTGGTCAGATACATGCAAAAAACTGAAACTAAATCACCAGCTTACACCATACACAAAGACAAACTCAAAATGGCTGAAGGACTTAAATGTAAGATAGGAAACCATAAAAATTGTACAGGAATCTACAGGCAGCAAAATAGAAGACATATGTCATAGCAATATCTTCATCGATACTAAGGGCAATGGCTAAGGAGAAAATAAACAAATGGTACTAAATCAAAATAAAAAAGCTTCTGCAAAGCAAAAGAAACCATCA
>NW_005361544.1:0-735 GCF_000412655.1 Myotis brandtii
TGGGAAGACAAAAAAGCAATCCCCAAAGGAAAGAAAATGAGGTATCACCAGAAAGAGAGTTAAATGAAATTGAGGCTAGCAACATATCAGAGAAAGAATTCAGAGTAATGGTTATAAGGATGCTCAAATGGCTGGATGACCAATACACACAACTCAATGACAAATACACACAACTCAATGAGAATTATAAGGAGCTGACTGAGAATGTCACCAACATGAAAAGGAACCAAGACAAAATGAAGAACAACATAGCTGCAATAAAGAACACAATGGAAGGCTTAAACAGTAAACTAGAAGAGGCTGAGGACCACATCAGCGAATTAGAAGACAAGGTAGAAAAAACACACAAACACAGCATCAACTGAAAAGAAGATTTAAAAAGCAAAAGGAGAGCCTAAGGGAGCTTTGGGACAACACAAAACGAAACAACATTCACATAATAGGGATACCAGAAGGAGAGGAAGAGAAGCAAGGAATAGAAAAACTGTTTGAAGAAATAATGACAGAAAACTTCCCTGATATTGTCAAGAAAAAATCTACGCAAGTCCAAGAAGCACATAGAGTTCCAAACAAGATGAATCCCCAAAGACCAATGCCAAGACATATCATAATTAAATTGGCAAATACTGACACAGTAAAAATCTTAAAGGCTACCAGAGAGAGACAGAAAGTTACTTACAAGTGATCTCTTATTATAATATCAACTGATTTCTCAAAAGAAACACATCAGGCCAG
>NW_005361545.1:0-5508 GCF_000412655.1 Myotis brandtii
AAGATAGGAGACTTAGTGGTGCCTCAAATCCATCTCAAAAAAGTAGAGTACAGGTTTCTTTTATGTCAAGGGAAGGGGGGGGAAACAGGAGTGGCAAGAGGTGATTGACTACAAAAGACAACTGAGTGCCAGCAAGGGTCCAAGGGAGATTGTACTTAGTCTGTTGACCCTAGTTGATGTGAGTTCCGTCATGAGCTTCCTGCAATTCCTTGATAAACAATACATACTTCCCTTATATCCTGAGATAGTATGTATTGTTTTTGTAAAACTCAAGCCAAAAGCAGAATCCCTCTAATGATTAATACGTCTACTAGTATATGCAAGACTAAGCAGAAGCTACTAAACAGAGACTTGGAGTCAGAAAATCCTACCATTTCACTCTGTTACAATGCCCCCTTTTTTCTTGTCCATTCCTTAATCTTGAGGAAAATAAGACAACTGGGTCTAGGTTCAATTAAGAGAGAGGATTAGCCGTAACCGGTTTGGCTCAGTGGATAGAGCGTCAGCCTGCGGACTGAGAGGTCCCGGGTTCGATTCCGGTCAAGGGCATGTACCTTGGTTGCAGGCACATCCCCAGTGGGGGGTGTGCAGGAGGCAGCTGGTCGATGTTTCTGACTCTCTATCCCTCTCCCTTCCTCTCTGTAAAAAATCAATAAAATATATTTTAAAAAAAGAGAGAGAGGATTAGCTTTAATCTGGAGTCAGATTTGCCTGCCCATTGTGCCCCTCTTATCTGGCTCTTACAATCTCACATACCTACCTCTTCCACAATGGTCCCTGAGCCATAGAGAAGGCATTCTGGATGTTTCAGACAAAAAATAAAGAGTAACTTTTGTTATTGTGTTCCCCAGGGCCCAAACCATGACAAGCTGGCCACTGCTCACACACTTCCTAACAAGTAATTGAAAGTGATCCTATTGTCTAAGGACCTCTGTGTCAAGGATTCTAAGGTGAGTGCGATTTGCTCAGTGAAGTGGGTGCCCTAATCACTAGAGATTATGGAAGGAATATCCCAAGAGGGAAACACATTTCCTAACAGTTTCTTTCCCGTTGAGAGGGCATCAGTCTTGTGGCAACGGAAAGCTTCAATTTATCTGGAAAATATATGCACAAAAACAAGAACATACTGATAACCCAAACTAAGTGGCAGCTGAATGAAGTCCAGCTTAAGTGTACTATGGTGGATAAGGAATGCAAAAACCACCACCAACAACAAAAACAACAACAACAAAATGCCAGGGAGCTGGTTTAACCAAGCAGCCATCTTTGGTTTCCCATAGTCCTGACTGTTCATTTAATTTACAATCATTGTTTACCCATCTTAATTTCTTTCATTTAGGATCAGACTTTTGCCATGTTATAAGAAATCTGGGCTGGCAAAAGTGTGGTAACGAGGGGTCATTTTTGTAAAAACAGCATGGATTTCATCCACCTGTGCCACAGTCTGATATTCAGGTTCAGTCATTTTAGTGTGTCACTAAGTTTGATGACGTACATCTTATGACAGGATATCTCATATTTCCAGCAATTTCACATATACATGGTGTCCCAAAAATGTATACACACTTTGAATAATTATTAATTACAATGGGTTAAATCTGAAAAAAGAAGCATCAATTGAGCTATCAACTGTAAAGTGTGTATACATTTTTTGGGGGGGACACTGTATTTCTGGAACACGTATATACTTGTACAACATAAAAATACTCAATGTTATTTTTTATGTGGTAATGCTTGCCATGTAATTTCAACACACAAAAATTAGTCTAATTCGTTTAATATTTCTGTTTTGTAAAGAAAGAAACCAAATCGTTTGAGGTGTTCCGGGCCCTTCTGGAATACCTCAGTTTTTCCCAGGTCAAGACTCCATTTATAATTTAAACTTTGCAAAATTTTAAATTTTGAGACATTTTTCAAAAACTATCAAAAAGTCTGGACATGGTTCTTTTAAAAAGGCCAATAAGATGGATCATTTATTCATTGTGTAATTAGTTATGTTCTTGGCATATACTCTAAAAACAAATAAAAAGGACAAACTCACTTAAGTACGACTGTTTTTGATTAGAAGTTTAAGTATATTATTGTGGCACAAATACAAACACCTATAATTGGGAGAAATCATGATATAAATTAAAATCAGAGCCTGTGATAACCCAGATGTCAGAGAATAATGATTCACCTACATTATAAATGTTCTGTGTAAAAGCTACCACCTTAGGCCTTTGCACTTTCTGTTCCTGTTGCCTGGAACTCTCTTTACCCAGATATATCTGCTCAGATGGCACCTTGTTTGACCACCCCATTCACACTCTCCTCCTCTCCTCCTCAGCTCCTTTTCTTTTCTTTATGTCACGTATGAAACATGTCTTTATCTCTCACTGTCTCTCCCACTGACGTGTAAGCCCCTTGGAGCAGTGGTCTCTATTTTGTTCACTGCTATCTTCCTGGTGCTTCCACCAATGACTGGCTGATAGTAGACTCTAGATCAGTGATGGCGAACCTTTTGAGTTTGGCGGTTCAGCACTTTGAAAAACCCTAACTTAACTCTGGTGCCGTGTCACATATAGAAATTTTTTGATATGTGCAACCATAGTAAAACAAAGACTTGTATTTTTGATATTTATTTTATATATTTAAATGCCATTTAACAAAAAAAAATCAACCAAAAAAATGAGTTCGCGTGTCACCTCTGACACGCGTGTCATAGGTTCGCCATCACTGCTCTAGATAAATATTTGCTAAACGAAGGTTGCTCCACCAAACATTGCTGTGTATGGAGGTGACGTGGCTTGACATGGTAAGTACAGAACAAATCCCTGATGAAGGGTGTTTGTCTTCATGATGTAAATTTTTACATATTTCTCAGTAGCATGTGAGACAGAGGCAACGCCGACTTGGCTCTCCATGCTTTGGAGACCATGGTGGACAATGTCTGGTCTCATGTCTGCTGTGATGAGTGGAGCAGTTCCTCATGGAAACTTCCAGTAATTCTCATTTGCTTCTGGTTTGTAATTATGTTGTACCCAAACAAACTCTGTGGTTCCCTACTAAACTCTAAGTTCTTTAAGGTCTGTTTCTTAATGGTCTTTGTATGGATGATAGTGCTTAATGTTGTGCCTGGCATACATTTCCTTAAGAATGAATGAAGAGGAATTGCAATGAAGTGATATTTGCTACCCAGCCTTAGGTTCAGGACCGTCAATCTGCATCTTAGTTCTCCAAGCAGGAGTACCGTCATGATGGTGGGCCCAGAGAGAGAAATCATGCAGTGAGAATGGCTGCTCTACCAGTCCTGGTCTGCTTGTATCTGGACTTGTACATGAAACAGAAATGCACTTCAATCTTACTTAAAACACTGTATTTTGGCATCTCTTTGTTATAAGAGCTTATACTTTAACATGCCCAATTTCTTAGTTGTGAAATGACAATGATACCTAGCGGGACAGAAGGAGTATTCAGTAGGATGTTAAAAAGTGATAGCTAGAGCCCTCACCGGTTTGGTTCAGTGGATAGAGTGTCAGCCTGCGGACTGAAGGGTCCACGGTTCCATTCCGGCCAAGGGCACATGCCTGGGCTCCATCCCCAGTGTGGGGTGTGCAGGAGGCAGCCACTCAATGATTCTCTCTCATCATTGATGTTTCTCTCTCTCTCTCTCCCTTCCTCTCTGAAATCAATAAAAATTTAAAAAAACATTTTAAAAAAAGTGATAGCTAGAATTATCCAGACTTGTGCAGCTTTCCTTTAGCCTGATGTCAAAGTCATGGTCAGAGCAGAAAACCTGAAAGTGAGATACCTGAAGGGGTTTGACTAGTGCAAAATCAGTCATAGTCAAGATACGCACACTAGCACCTCCCACCCCACCATACCTCCTCCCCACTCAGCTCTGGGATCAGCCAGTGGCCAGTAAGCTAATGAAACAATAGACAGAGAAACCTTGGTGGTGCTGGTGGCAGGGAAGGGAAAAGGAATTTAATTTTTTTATGATGGTGAATGTTATACCAATTCTATTCCTGATCTCTAGGGTACTTTTGGTAAAATATCCAGTCTTGTTGCTGTTTTGAGGAGCTAAATCTGTTTCGAGGCTATGCTTAAGTGCTTAGTTCAGTCTTAAGGACAAACGTGGAGGGTTGGACTCTTGGTACAGCAAGAAAGGGGCAAGCTGGCCAGGAACTGCTGCACTGTGGAAACCCAAGAGCACATGGGGCCCGTGTGCACAGCCAAAACACTAAAAAACTCACCAAAAGTTGGAAAACTTTTCCACTGCAGATCCAGGTCTAAATTGGAGACTCAAACTATAGATCCTTAAAATCACTCGGATTTCTCCCGCATCCTCCTCACCAAAAATAACTGGCATATCCTTCTATTAATACTAAATTCCAAAAGTCATGTATTGCCAGGACATTTTTGGCATAGTCAAGTACCAATTTATTAAATAGAAATTTCTCAGCACTTACCCCGCTGTATTATGGGCTTGGTTCTCCATGTCGAGAAACTGCCTCTGGTTTATATTTCTCAATGTTTAACCTGTAAGGGAGAAAAATGATCTAGATTCCCAAAATGATAGGAACCGTTATTAACCTAGAAAACAAGAATTGCTTCTGGTAAACCGTTTAGTATGAGTTTTTCTGAATATAGTGCTTTTGGTTCTACAAAATGTAGAAACTTGCGTTTGTGTGTGTGTCTCCCCATGCATTTGTGACACTGGCTTAGTGGTGAGTACATAATTGGGATACTCAATCCAAGTGGCATTCACTACAGAACAGCTTGGTGCCAGGTCCATGAGGTGAGTAAAATAGAATTCCTATTTTATTCCAGCTAAATGCTCTCAAACTTCCCTTTCTTGCGGATCCTCTAAGGTTGCCGTTATTTTTTATTTGTAAAAAATAAAAAAAAATTATGAGTAAATTTTTTATTTGGCCCTTTCTGGGTTTTGTCAGAGATTTAAAATAAAAAGACTAAGAATTCCCTAAAATTAGGAATCTCACAATTCCTCAAAGACTCTGTAGGCATCTGCTCACCCTTGGGTGTTAGTATTTGCCCAAAGTTAAAAAAAAACAAAACAAAAATGCTTTCTCCAGCAACAATGTCTTCATGAGGATAAATGGACAAAGTATTGAAAAGGACTTCAACTCCTCTGAATTACTGAATAAAAGTCAATTAAATAGCCTTCAAGGGGGTAGAAAGAGGAGGAAGACTCCTGGGCTGATGTCACTCTCTAATCAAAGGATTTAAGAGGAACCCTGGATTGTGAGTGGAGAGGAGGGGCGAGGAGCAGGGGTGGGGAACGCCAGGTAAATACATTCATTTTGTAGGTCTCAAATCCTTCGCTTTCACATCAGGGAAACTGAGGCACAGAGAAGGCAGGTGGTTTACCCAGGGCCACACACCTAGAACCTCGACCTTCTCATTTAGGGAGAAACTCTGCTGTGGATCTGCAAGGACCATCCCTGCAGCCCGGGCTCCCTCCACCCGTCGCGCGCCCCAGCAGCGACCCCCTCCTCCTGCCGC
>NW_005361545.1:5837-15530 GCF_000412655.1 Myotis brandtii
TCCTCCTGCCCCCACTTTTCAGTCTGTGTCTGCTCGCCAGACTAAGGGCTCCCTGAGACCACATTCTGGTCCTTTCCTATTTGTGGCTCCCTCTGCCTAGTCCGGTGTCCGGCACCCAACATGGGTCCGAGAAGTATTTATTGAATGAATGAAGGAAAGGAACAAAATGTCCTTCTTAACCACATTTGAAATGGTTTGAAAAAGAAATAAACTTGGGGTAAAGGGAACTGTCTTTTCTAGTCACCAACGTGTCTTCCAGTTGGATTTCTTTTAACACAGCATCATTCAATGCACAGCTACTCTGGTCCCGATAGCAACAGCAACTATACCTGCCTTTCCCATGCAGCTGTACCCGTCTTTCCCATACAGCTGTGCCTGCCTTTCCCATACAGCTGTACCCTAGTCACCAACGTGTCTTCCAGTTGGATTTCTTTTAACACAGCATCATTCAATGCACAGCTACTCTGGTCCCGATAGCAACAGCAACTATACCTGCCTTTCCCATACAGCTGTACCAGCCTTTCCCATATAGCTGTACCTGCCTTTCCCATACAGCTGTACCTGCCTTTCCCATACAGCTGTGCCTGCCTTTCCCATGCAGCTGTACCTGTCTTTCCCATGCAGCGCATTGGGTCCTTAGAATAACTCTGCAAGTTAGACTCCTTAGGAGAAGCGGACAGTCTTGCCTCCCTCTTAGGGAGAAGGAAATAGCTCCTTAGTGGGATGGAACACAGAGTGAGTGATTCTAAATTCTTTCCATTTCATCAAATTCCAAGAATAATTGATGACAGAAGCTCTGTCTCACAGTCCTGATTTTGAAGAAAGATAGGAAAGAATATGTACATGTATATGTACGTGTGTGTGTTATATATTGAGCGATATTTTTAAGCACTTGAATTTTGTGTTTGGAAAAAATATATTTTTTTAATCCTCACCCAAGGATATTTGTTTCTGTTGATTTTCAGGGAGAGTGGAAAGGAGGTGGGGAGAGAAAGAGAGAGAGAGAGTGAAAGAGAGAGAGAGAAACATAGATGTGAGAAAGACACATCAACTGGTTGACTCCCCCATGAGTCCCCAGTGCTGGGGGATCGAACCTGCAACCCAGGTGGGTGCCCTTGACCAGGAATTGAACCCGTGACCCTTCCGTGTGCAAGCCAGGGCTGGAAAATATTCTTGCCTCTATTTTAGGAACAGAAATCCTTCCCAATAATACAGTCGATTAATTTCTAATTCCTAAAATCTTCTATTTGCACTCCACTTTCATAACATTAACAATTTGCTACTTTAATATGACTATTAATTTAAAACCAATGTCAATCCCTTCAGGTTCAACCCAAATTAAAAAAAAATTGGCTGTTTCTTGACAAATGGTTTCATGGATGAATTGTGTAAAAGCAATTCACGTTATTAGTTCTAATAAGTGTTTCATAGCTCTCATATTATGATTGAATGAAGAGAGTGATAATTTTATCTTAACTCAAAACTTTCCATTATTCTGAAAACTTTAGGCTTATTTTTTTAAATCCTCACCTGAGGATATTTTTATCCATTGATTAAAAAATATATATTTTTATTGATTTCAGAGAGAAAGGGAGAGAAAGAGAAACATCAGTGATGAGAGAAAATTATTGATCGGTTGCCTCCTGCATGCCCATACTGGGGACCAACCTGCAAACCAGGAATATGGCCTGACAGGGAATTGAACCATGACCTCCTGGTTCATAGGTCCAAGCTCAACCATTGAGCCACACTGGCCAGGCCTCCATTGATTTTTTTTTTTTTTCAGAGAGAGAGGAAGGGAGGGAGAGAAGTGGGGAGAGAGAGGGAGAAACTTCCATGTGAGAGAGACACCTTTATGGTTGTCTCCCGCAACTGCCCCGACAGTCTATAGGCCAACGATCTAACCGCTGAGCAAAACCAGCTAGGACCTTAGTCTTCTTCTTTATTCTTGTCTAAACTGAATGGGTCAATATATTTATTCTGACCAGAGGAAGGCAAAATGGAACTAGGAACAAAAGGTAATGAAGTTTCAGGATGCCCAGTGTCACTCACATTGTTTAGCTCTTTTCCATTGGTCAGTTCATACTTTTATGTTCATTAGTTCCTTAGATGCTCAGAAGTACCCTGTGACACTAGTGTAACAGGTATTATAGCTTCTTTTAAGCAGACTAGCAATTTAAGGTTTAGAGGGAATAAAGGATTTGTCAGAGACAATACATCTAGTTCAAGCGCAGCTAAGAACCCAAATCATCTTACTCCAAGTCTAGTGCTCTTCAAATGACCTCAAATTTCATGCTGAGGAGGTTTCTTTAGCAGTAAGAATCTTGCAGAGGTAACTACAGATGTATTTAAAGCCACGTTCTCACAAAAAAGAATGGGTGTGGGCAGAGCTTGCAAAGCATAAGTATGTGAGAGAACACTTACTGTGATGGATTTAAGAAAATTTAAATATAGAGCAGAACCCCACCTTCCCTTCAATTTAATAGAAATAAAGGCTTTCATTTCAGGTTGAAACTTAAGGCCTGCCTATATCCTCACCCCGGAAGTAACTGCAAAGAGGAATTTACCCTGAAATGCACCTATTATTAGATCTCTTCAGGAGGAATTAATGAAGAAAGCAGAAAGTCCCTGAGTATAAAGGAGAGGAAGAGTGTAACCAGGGTGCTGGTGAGAGCTCAGTCCTGAAAGAGAATTGGAGGACACAGTAAAGTCAGAATAAGACATAAAATATAATCAGAAATGGCCAAAAGAAAGTAGATAAGACATATATGGCTGAGGGATGAGGAAAACCAGCAGAAACAGACCACAGAGGCTTCAAATATTGGAATCAGACAAAGATTATTAAAAATATTACTAGTAAGTTTTTAGAACAATAAACGCCAAGATTGAAAAAAATCTGCAGGGAGCACTAAATATAAAAAATAAGCTGGCATTGCCTGACCAGTGTGGCTCAGGTAGTTAGTTTCGTCCCCTGCACCAGGAGGTCACCTGTTCAGATTCCCAGTCAGGGCACAGACCCGAGTTGCAGGTTGATGCCCAGTCGGGGGCTGTGCAGGAGGCAACTGATCGATCTCTCATTGATGTTTCTATCTTTCTCTCCCTCTCCCCTCCTCTCTCTGAAATCGATGAAAACATATTTAGAAAAATAACAGCATATTTGAAAAGAAACCAATGGAAATTCTAAAACTAAAAAAATTAAATTGCTGCCCTCGCTGGTTTGGTTCAGTGGATAGAGCGTCAACCTACTGACTAAAGGGTTCCAGGTTCGATTCCAGTCAAGGGCACATGCCCAGTTGGGGGCACGATCCCCAGTGGGGAGTGTGCAGGAGGCAGCCAATCAATGATTCTCTCTCATCATTGATGTTTCTATCTCTCTCTCCCTCTTCCTTCCTTTCTGAAATTAATAAAAAAATATATTTTTTAAAAAATTAAATTACTAATAACCAAAAATTAAAACACAATAGGTATGTATAACATTAGACTTGATACAGGTACAGAGAGAAATTGTGAACTGGAAAACGGATTAAAAGAAAGTTTCCAGACTATAGGGAAAGACAAATAATGACAATATTTTAATATGAAGGTTTTACAATATTATTACTATTTAATAGAATTATTTGTTGTTAAGAAAATAAAAATAGATGGTATCTGTGAAAGTAGTATATGCCCTGGCATATAGTGGGTACTCAAGAAGTATTTGTCAAATTTGAAATAAAAAATAGTAGTTTTGCAAATCATCTTTGTCATTTGTTATAATTTCCATTTCTCTGTCAAAATGTTCAAGTTTCTCTTAATTTTTAAAACATATTTATCATAGTCATTTTCTATTTTATGTCTTATAGTTCCAATCTCTGAAATGTTTGGGGTTTATTGCCACTAGCTCTTACTCATTCGTGTTGTTTTATTTTCTTGTGTTTTACGATTTTTTGACTATGAGATAATTTTGGGGGGGAGGTAACTTTATTTCTGACATATCTGAGGCTAAGATTGAAGTTGGAGTTTTCCAGAGAAGATTTAGGTTTGCTTTGGAGCTTTGCCTCAGGGCATGGCCAACCCCAAATCACTTTACATTAAATTCTTCACAGGATATTTTTTTTCAGACAATGCAGTTAATATGAGTGAATGAAAAATAAGTGTTAGGTTCAGCTTATGATACAAACCCCCAGAGAAAGAATGTTTCTTCACCCAGTGCCAAAGGCAAGATGGGCATGTTTTTCTGCTATTTCATTTTTATGACTTTTTAAAAAATAAGATTATTATTTTAGAACAGTTTTAGATTTATAGAAAACTTATAAAGATAATACAAGGAGTTCCCATATAACCCACACCTAGTAGCCCTTATTAACAACACCTTACCTGAGTTTGGCCCTTTGTCACGATTAATAAACCGATGTTGATATGTTATTAGTAACTGAAATCCATTCTTTATTCCGATTTCCTCACTTTGTTGTCATTGTTGTTGCTGCAGAATCCCCTCCAGGATGCCACATTGCATTTACTTATCATGCCTTCTTAGCCACATCTTGGCTGTGACATGTCTAAGAATTTTCTTGTTGGTTATTATCTTGACACTTTTGAGAAGTGCTGGTCAGATAATTGTAGAATGTTCCTCCATTGGAATTTGGTGTTTTTCCCATGTTAGTCTGATTATGGGTTTGAGGGAAGAAGATCACAGTGCACATCCTATCAACATGATTTATGACTGTTGATGTTGATCTTAGTCACCTGGTTGAGATACTGCTTGTCACGTCTCCCCACTGTAAAGTTTCTCCCCCTTCCATTTCCATTCTGTCCTCTTTAGACGGATGTCACTGCGTGCAGCCCACGCTTAAGGAGTGGGGAGTTATGCTCCATCACTGTCTTCAGGGTAGAGTATCTATAGAATTTATTTAGGATTTTTTTGCATGGAAGATTTGTCTCTTCTCTCACCATTTACTTATATCAGTATGGATTCATGGATTATTTATTATAGACTTTGAATTTTAATTGAAGGCTACTTTATTTTATTTCTCAAATTGTCCCAGCTTTGGCCATTGGGAGCTCTTTCAGTTAACTCCTATTTCTCTTTGCCATACCCTCTTAGTTGTGAGTTTTAGTTTAGTTTAGTTTAGTTTTTTTATGTTCTTCATTACTTTCTGATATTATAAGATGCCCCAGACTCATATTGTATATATATAATTTTTGCTTCGGTCCTAGAACCAGCTGTTTCTCCAAGGAGTTCTAGTTTCTTTTACTTAGAAATCAATCAGAAACCAGGATCTGGGCACTATCGGTAGGTGTGGTCATTGTTACTGTATGTCATGGGTTCCGGGCCCTTTTAGCTGACAATTCAAGGAAATCTATGTTTCTATACTAACCCATGTAATATAGCAATATCTATAAATATTTCTGTATGTAACCATTCATATCTTGATTAGGCTAAATATGAGTTCCCACTCGAGTCTATCATGCACATAGATTATTCTAGCCTCCTCCCCTTTTAAATTCCTACTCCAACAGTAAAAAACTGGCTTCCACCATCCACCGTTTAACTTACTTAATTGTCCAGCTGCAGCAAATAGGTACAGCAGTATTAGCATTGTTAACCTGTAACCTATGGGAAACCACCTTATCAATTAGAGCACAGTTCTTATGTGCAGTTAATTTTGCCTTTGGTCTTACAGCTTCTACTCATTTCCAAAGTTATGTAGGTGAGTACCTTTTCTCCCCATCTCCTTCAATAAGGTTATGTCATATATTTGTAATACAGTTAGATTCTTTTGTCATAAACTGCCTCCCACACTAGGATCCTCCAACCTCCTAAGTAATATTTTTTAATTTGTATACTTTAAGGTTTATTCTTTGTGCATCATTTACTTTTTTTTAAAATCCTCATCCAAGGATATTTTCCCATTGAGTTTTAGAGAGAATGGAAGAGAGAGGGAAAGACAAAGAGAAATATCGATGTGAGAGAAACACATTGATTAGTTGCCTACTGTACAAGCCCCACCAGGGTCTAGGTCAGGGAGGAGCCTGCAACCAAGGTTTGTGCCCTTGACCCCAGGTCTAGGTCAGGGAGGAGCCTGCAGCCGAGGTATGTGCCCTTGACCAGAGTTGAACCTGGGACCCTTTGGTCCACAGCTGACGCTCTATCCACTGAGCCAAACCAACCAGATCTGTGCCTCATTTACTTTTATAGTGAACGTAGCCTTTTTGGATCCCAGTTTTATGCTGAGGTCTTCTGTTGGAATCCTCACCTGGTCTGGCTTTGAGCTTTCTATCCTATTGCCCTTCTGCATGTAGCCATCATAGAATAAGAGAAATACTCAGAAATATCCAGTATCCACTCCCTTGTTAGAGTTCTTGCTTCCACTGGGTTTTGAAATTGATTGGTTCCATTCTCTCATTCCAACTCAGCAATCTATTTATATTTTACATACTATTTTTTGTTTAATGAGTGTTGTTCAGGGTATCTAATCAAACATGGTGTCAGAAATGGAACTTCTTTCTGTGTTATTTAAAAATTTCCCATATTCCAGGATATATAAATATTTTTAAAGTTCCCTCATCTCCTTATTTGTGGAAAGGGTGAAGTTTTTGAATGGGTTAAATAAATAATGCTCCAAGATCAGACTGCCATCGGCTATAAATCGTGATGCTAGTAAAAAATTAAAAAACACAACATAGCCATTTATAAAATAAGAGAATATGGACTTAAAACATATTTGTAACACAGAACTTTATATTAGGAAGTACGGTTATTGTTATTTTGTTGTTGTTTAATTTTGTTGCAATGACTTCTGTGAGTTGAGAATTACTTCCTGTGCCTCTCTGAGTGTCACGTTTTCTGGTTATCCTACAAGCAATGGTTAACGTGACGTTGGCTGAACAAAACTGAGCTAGAGATAGATGAAGAAGTACTTTCAATAAATATTAATGAATAAACATTCTGTCACCACCGTGAGCGACTGCAGCACCTGTTTTAGAGAGATACCAGTGTTTTATCCATTTTAGTGTCACCCTTCAACGATCATGTGGAACAACACGCAGGTTGAAGAGAAATGGCTCGTGGTACCCTCATTACTTAGGTTTGTGTTGCAAGACCGCTCATCATGTCGCCACCATTATGCCTCTTTTTGTCCCTGGGATAAGGCATGCTAGCATTGTTGCCGGTGCTGCTGAACATGGGTTGTTAGGGCTGTAATCAAACATTATTCTAGGAGGCATCCGAGTTGAGCATTGAGGGAACATGAGCTTGCCACATTCAATAAGAGAGAAAGAAAACCCAGACATTATTTTTGCTTTTGCTTTTGCTGGACTGAAATGATGAAAACTCTTAGACGTGGCTCAGAGAAGGAAGCAGTGAAATGCGGACCATGAACTCTACCTCAGGGTGCCCTCATTACAGCGCCGCTAACTCCCCTGTGGTTGCATTCTACAGGGCTATGATTCTGTGCAAGGCTTGTTAGAAAACAACTTTTGACAGTGTAGGGGAGTTATTTTATTTTAAAAATAAATTTACATCATTCTGATGGAACGTTTTGGAATGTCGTCGGAAAAGTATACTCACCTTCAGTCTGTGGTGACCTCAACAGGCAGAAACCCAAATTATCACTGAAAGTTTTTAAATTGCTTTGTGAAGAAGGCATCAATCTCATTATCCTGGAGTTGCGTTAAAATTCATTATGCAGTCCTACTTCTGAACGGACTGGGAGAATTTTCTCAGCTTGACATAAATCCTTAGATGGTAGAGACTGATAATCATTGTGAGAAGAAACCACATTTTCTTTTTCTTTTCATAGTTAAACATTTCGATTGCATTTTCTCACGTTAACTGGGTATGAGTCACTTTCCCTTGATGGCTGAATTAAGTTTGTAAACCCATGAAGGAAAGGAAACTGTTTATTCTTCTGAAAAAGAATCAATAGCAGTATGCAGTGCCTTCCAAGCAGGAAAAACATATCATTTCAATGTTCATCGTTTTAAATTGTGGAATTCTTTTCTTGAGGCCTCCTTTTTCATTGCACATACAATATGAGAAAACCACTATACAAATGATTTATATCTAAGAAAGTCAGCTGAGCATTATTGAAAGAATGTGGCTTTGAATTTAGACAAAGAAGAGTTTGAATCCCAACTCTATTGTTTAATAGCTATACCTGTGGCTAATATCTTATTAAATGCTAGAGGCCCGGAGCATGAAATTTGTGCACAGGTAGGGTCCCTAGGTTTGGCCGGTGATCAGGGCTGATCGGGACCTTCCTTCCCCAGCTGCCGGCTGCCCACCAGGGCCTTCCTTCATTCTGCGCCAACACCCTGGTGGTTAGTGCACGTCATAGAGTGGTTGAACTCTCAGTCAGTCAAACTCCCAAGGGGACAATTTGCAGATTCACTTTTTATTATATAGGATTAGTTTCCTCATTTCTATAGTGGGAAACAACAATACTTATAAGGCTATCTATAATAATAAAAGCATAATATGCTAATTAGACCGGACATCCTTCCGGACGCCATTCTGGATGAAGCCAGGGCTGCAAGGGAAGCCCGGGTCCTGGATGCTGGAGGGAAGCTGGTGCTGGCAGCCAGGGGAAGGAAGGCCTACTCTTGCACAATTTCGTGCATCGGGCCTCTAGTAGTAAATATTAAATTAAGTCAGTATGTATATAATTCACTTGTCATATAGTAAGTACCCAAGAGTAGTTGGAATTAGCATCCTTATATTATTGTTACTAGTATTATTATTGTAATTATTAGTTGTTACATAACTATTCTGCTATATTGAAAATATCAGAGAAAAAAATATATGGTCACTTTCAGAAACAGATTAGCTTGAACAAGTTATAAGATAAAGTTTAGTCATAGAACACTTGAATGATATTTGAATAGTGATAAAGGGGGAGAGAAGATAATTTAATTCATTGGTTGCTAAGGTTTCTTCCCCCTTCCCCCAATTAAAAGTCAATCTCATGGGATTAAATGAAGACTTTCTGCATATCTGAATTTCACTTATTCTATCATTCATTCACTCAAAAACTGCATGTTGATGTAATATGAAATATATTCTAGGCATTGTAGAAGAGGAAAGACTAGGTGATAGAAGAGTGCAAACAAACTTATCTAAGATAAGCAAGGTGCTTTTTTTAAACCATAAGCAAAAAAGATGCTCACCCTCATGAAAATTTAAGGACTACAAATTAATAAAAACATCAGCTATTTTCTCTCATAGGGTTGAGAAGAACTAGGAAGACATTTCAAATTGGCAAAGATATATAGGCACTCTCATCCACTGTTTCAGAGAACATAATTGTTACATTATTTGAGGGAGGTAATTTGACAATATCTAAATGTAAAATGTGCATAGCCAGAGATTTCAATTTTAAGAATTTATCCTACAGAAATAATAGGTTGAGAACATAAAGATATACATATAAAGAGGCCTGTTGCAGCATTGTTTATAATTGCAAAAGAGGAACAGGAGAGAGCAACAGAAGAGTACATTAGTTATATATTACTGTGCATCAAATTATCCCCAAAATAGTTGTTAAAAACAACATTGACTATCTTACAGCTTTTATAGATTACTAGAGGCCCAGTGCATGAAAATTCATGCACTGGAGGGGGGTCCCTCAGCCCGGCCTGCCCCCTCTCACAGTCCAGAAGCCCTCAGGGGTGGGAGGCGACCCGGCGATCAGGGGAAGGCGACGCCCCCATCAC
>NW_005361545.1:15694-33427 GCF_000412655.1 Myotis brandtii
CCTGGGCGGCTGGGCAGCCGCCATCCAAGGCTTGCCTGTGCCTTGGGCTGGCCCTGGGCGGCTGGGGGGCTGAGGGGACTGGGGGACTCTGGAGGCAGGCATGCCTGGGGGTGGGCCCGGCCTTGCCACATGCCTGCACTCACATGGGGCTGAGGGGACTGGGCGCCGCCATCTTGTGGCTGTGGGTGCAGCCATCTTTGAGGGCATGGCAGTCAATTAGCATATTCCCTCCGTATTGGCTGTGGGCGCCACCATCTTTGCAATGGTGTGAGGGTCAATTAGCATATTCCCTCTTTATTAGATAGGATGAATTTGATTGCAGTGTATCTGGATGATTCTGGCTCAGGGTCTCTCATGTGATTACAGTCAAGACAGCCAGGACTGCAGTCGTTGAAAAGCTTGTCTAAAATTGGAGGATGTGCTTCTAAGATGCTCACTCATGTGCCTATTGGCAGAGGACCTCAGTCCCTCTGCACATGGACCACATGGACCTTTCCATAGAGCCGTTTGAGCATCCTAATGACACGGCAGCTGGCTTCTCCCAGAGAGAGTGACCTAGGAGAGAGCAAGAGGAAGCTCAAAGGCCTTTTATGACCTATTCTCAGAAGCTTTACCTTATTATTTCTACAATATTCTATTCATTAGCACCATGCCACCAGGTCCCGTCTAAACTCAAGGGAAAGCAAGTTAGGCTCTGCTTTTTGGGGGGAAGAGTGTTGAATGATTTGTGTACACACTTTAACACTATCCCAACTTGTTCTCTAGTCACAGATCATTAAAATTCTTTGTACATGGAAAATCTACTCATCCCCTTCCAACACTATCCCCTTCCCCTACCTCAAGTCTCACCCCTTCACAGCATCAGCTTAAAGCCCAGAAACGTGCCATCTTAATCAGATCCAGGCGTGGACGAGTTTTCTCAGGCATCCTTGCTTACGTGCATCTCCTTGAGTACAGTTCCTTCTGTCTCCAGCCCAGTGAGATGAAGAGACAAGTTGTTTGCTCATAGATGCACCCAACAGACATATGTGGGAACAGGTAAGCATAACCACTTCAGACATTATTTCTCAAAAAGAGGAAAATGGGAGGCCCAAAGCAACCACTGCACTATAGCAATTCTGAAACCCACCCAGGTAGATGTTAGAAGTTTCTTGCTTTGGCCTGACTGGCATGGGTCAGTGGTTGAGCATCCACCTGTGAACCAGGAGGCCATTGGTTCAATTCCTGGTCAGGGTACATGCCCAGGTTGCAGGCTCAATCCCCAGTGTGAGGTGTGCAGCTGATCAATGATTCTCTCTCATCAATGGGGAGGGTGGTTGGGTGAGAGATAATTAACCAAAGACCTTGTATACATATATGCATAACCCATGCACACAGACAATAGGGTGGTGAAGGGGGCAGGCTGGATGGAGTCAAGGGGGGAAATCAGGGGACATAAGTAATACTTTCAACAATAAAGATTTATTTTTAAAAAATGATGTTTCTATCTCTCTCTCCCTCTCCCTTCCTCTCTGAAATCAATAAAAATATTTAGCGAAAATTTTTTTTTTCTTGCTTTGAACTCAGTTCTACTCCTTTCTAGGAATAATTTTCCATGGCTCTTGGCTCTACCCTTTGGGTTCTTGGTTCCATCCTCTCATTAATCCTTCCTTTTCCTTAAAAGGTAGCCTTTTGGGGATCTGTGTAGTTTTCTCAGTAAAATTTTAGTCTTTTTGTCTGTCTCCTTCAGTCTTAGCTGCTGCTATTTCTTTAATCATAACTATTCTTAGAAACTTTCTCAGTATCCTATATAATAAAAGCCTAATATGCTAAGTGTCCAGTCGTCCGTTCAACCAATCAAAGTGTAATATGCTAATGATATACTAAGGCCATTCAACCACTTGCTATGATGTGCACTGACCACCAGGGGGCAGATGTTCCAACTGGTAGGTTAGCTTGCTGCTGGGGTCTGGCTGATCGGGATTGAGCAAGACGGGCCAGACATGCCCTGGAGCCCTCCCGCGGTCCCTCCCCAGCTGGCCAACCTCCCACATCTCTCCCCGGCCCCAGTAGTACACTGGTGGGGTCCCTCAGCCTGGCCTGTGCCCTCTCACAATCTGGGACCCCTTGGGGGATGTTGGAGAGCTGGTTTTGGCCCAATCCTGCAAGCCAGGCTGAGGAACCCCACTGGTGCATGAATTCGTGCACCAGGCCTCTAGTTATATATAATCTTATTGCAGTTCACTTCATTAGGCAAAAGTCACACCCACAAATCTCTTTAAGGTAAGTTCTTCTCTATCTTGGCCTTGTGCTGAATGAACTATTGTAGGACAATATCCTTAAGGTTCTTCGAAGCTCTATTGTTTGACTAGAGTCCCAGTGATGGCGAACCTTTTGAGCTCGGTGTGTCAGCGTTTTGAAAAACCCTAACTTAACTCTGGTGCCATGTCGCATATAGAAATTTTTTGATATTTGCAACCATAGAAAAACAAAGATTTATATTTTTTATATTTATTTTATATATTTAAATGCCATTTAACAAAGAAAAATCAACCAAAAAAATGAGTTCACGTGTCACCTCTGACACGCGTGTCATAGGTTCGCCATCACTGGACTAGACCATTCTTTGAAGTCCAGAAAGATCTGACCCTTATTGTGGTCATAAACAAGCTCTTCCTTGGCCACACCCCTCGACCACATTTTCCTGGCGGTGACCTGTATTTGTTCTTTGCTGGGAAAGATCTAAACTTCTTAATTTTAGCTTTGTTTGCCACCTGGAAAGGTTGGGAATTTTTAAAGCCATCAAGTTCTGGCTCCACCAGTTTTAGCGATCCTTCCTTTAGTTTTTCTATTTTCTCTCACATTTTCTTATAACCAGCAAGAAAAAAGCAGGTGGCACCTCCAGCATTTTACCTGGAAATATCCTTCGCTAGATCACCTGGTTCATGTTCTACTTTCCCCATTACCACAGTATGGCTAACAAGGATTCTGCCACTACAGGACAAGGATTCTTTTTCCTTACTTTTCTTTAAGCCCTTACCCACAGCCTCTCTATGGCCATGAGGCATCTATTAGCAGTTTCTTTAGGCTTTTACTACCACTCTTCCTCAAAGCCCTTACAGCCTTTGCCCACTACCTAGTCCCAAAGCAATCCCACAATTTTTTGGTATTTATTATGACATCACCTGACTTGCAGGTACCAAAATAAGTATCAGTTATCTACTGCTGGTAGCAAATTACTCCAAAATGGCATCTGGCAGTCGCCATTTATTATATCACAGTTTCTGTGGGCCAGAAATCAGAGAGCAACTTAGCTGGCTGTTTCTGACTCAGATTTCTCATAGAGATTATGGTCAAGACATCAGTCAGGGCTGCAGTCATTGGAAGGCTTGACTAGGGCTGAATGTCCGCTGCTAAGATGGTTCACTCACATGCATATTGGCAGAGGGCCACAGGTCCTCACTGGCGGTTGGTAAGAAGCCTTAGCTCCTTGCCACATGGGCCTTTCCTTGAGGCTGCTTGAGTGTCCTTGTGACACCACTGGTCCTCCCAGAGGGAGTGATCTGAGGGAGAAGCAAAGGGGGAGCTGCGATGCCTTTTATGTTCTAGTCTTAGAAGTCAAACATCGCCAATTCTGCCATATGCCATTCTTGGAGGTGAGTCCCTAAGTTCAGCCCACACTCAGGAGAGAGGAATTAGACACCCCCTTTTGGAGCATCAAGAACTAGTGGACTTATTTTATTTTGTGAATATGCTTTAAAATTGCTCATTCAAGTCAATGAGTTATGTCAGAATCACTTAGAAAATTGTTGCAGTCCAGAGGAAGCTGATATCTAAACTCACATGGGTTAAAGCAAAGAAGTAAGTCAATTCATGCAAAGGTAAGATTTCCTTCTTTTTATAGCCAAGTAGTATTCCATTGTGTAAATGTACCACGGTTTTTTTATCCACTCATCTTCTGATGGGCACTTGGGTTGCTTTTACATCTTGGCTATTGTAAATAATGCTGCAATGAACATAGGGGTGCACATATTCTTTTGAATTAGTGTTTTGGGTTTCTCTGGATATATTCTGAAGTGAATCGCTGGTGGGTCACAGGAGTCCATTTTTAATTTTTTGAAGAAACTGCATATTGTTTTTCACAGTGGCTGCACCAACCTGCATTCCCAATAATAGTGCACGAGGGTTCCCTTTACTCCACACACTTGCCAACACTATTATTTGTTGATTTATTGATGATAGCCAGTCTGACAGGTGTGAGGTCATATGTCATTGTGATTTTAATTTGCATCTCCATGATGATTAGTGATGGTAAGCATCTTTTCATATGTCTGTTGGCCATCTGTATGTCATCTTTGGAAAAGTATCTATTCCGGTGCTTTGCCCATTTTTAAATTGGATTATTTGTTTTTGTGGTGTTGAGTTGTATATGCTCTTTATAAATTTTGGATATTAACTCATGAGATGTATCATTGGTGAGTATATTTTCCACTCAGTGTCTTTTCATTTTGCTGATGGTTTTCTTTGCTGTGCAAAATGTTTTAGATTGATGTAGTCCCATTTGTTTGTTTTTTCTTTTGTTTCCCTTGACCTAGGAAATATGTCAGGGGGAAAATATTGCTACAAGAAATGTCCGAGATTTTATTGCTTATGTTTTCTTTTAGGATTTTTGAGTCTAACATTGAATCTTTAATCCATTGCTAGTCTATTCTTGTGTATGTTGTAAGAAGGAGGTCTAGTTTCTTTTCTTTTCTTTGCACATATCTGTATAATTTCCCAAACATTTATTGAATAGACTATTTTTTAAAATATACTTTATTGATTTTTTACAGAGAGGAAGGGAGAGGGATAGAGAGCTAGAAACATCAATGAGCTGCCTCCTGCACACCTCCTACTGGGGATGTGCCCGCAACCAAGGTACATGCCCTTAACCAGAATAGAACCTGGGACCTTTCAGTCCGCAGGCCGATGCTCTAGCCACTAAGCCAAACAGGTTAGGGCCTGAATAGACCATTTTTACCCCATTGTATGTTCTTGCCTCTTTTGTCAAATTTAATTGACTATAAAGGCGTTGGTTTATTTCTGGGCTCTCTATTCTATTCCATTGATCTATATATCTGTTTTTATGTCAGTACCATGCTGTTTTTATTACTTTGGCCTTGTAATATAGTTTGATATCAGATGTTGTGATGCCTCCAACTTTGTTCTTCTTTCTCAAGATTGCTGTAGCTATTCTGGGTCTTTTGTGGTTCCGTATAAATTTTTGGAATATTTGTTCTAGTTCTATGAAATAGCCAACAAATGCCATATGATTTCAGTTATATGCAGAATCTAATGAACAAAATAAACTAACAAACAAAATAGAAACAGACTCATCGATATAGAAAACAGACTGACAGCTGTTAGAGGGGAAGGGGCTTGAAGAGGCTGGGTGAAAACAGTGAAGGGAATAAGCAAAAAACCCAAACTCATAGATACCAACAACAGTATTGTAATCACCAGAGGGAAAGTGGGATGGGGGGGAGGTAGAAGAGGATATAGGTGGGATAAATGGTGATGGAAGGAGACGTGACTTGGGGAGGTGAACACACGATGCAATATACAGATGATGTATTATAGAACTGTACACATGAAACCTATATAATTTTATTAACCAATGTCAACCCAATCAATTCAATAAAAAGTGTAAGTTGAAAAAAATTACTTAGAAAAATGAAATTCAGGAATGGGAGAAGTAGATCAGGAAACTACCTTTTTATTATGAGCCTTTCTATTGGGCTTTCTAATTATGACTATTTGACTTTCTAACCATGTATACATATATAAAAATAAAATGGAAACATTACTAATTGTTAATAGCTCCATTTCCATCCATAGCCTAGAAACAGACTCATAATCCTTGCCAATATCTATTTCTAGGCTTATCAGAGTTGGGTCGTTAGGTGAGAACTATTAGCCAGTTTTGGCCTAAGAGGAAATACTCAATCTCTTATAGGCCTGGCCCTGGGTTTATGAATTTAAGTGAAAACAAATCCAGAGTCTGTTTTATGGCATACCAAATTGGAACATGTATCCTGTATAACTAATTCTGAGAAACACCTCAATTAAAGGATGTAAATCACCATTTTAGAGCTCTATTATTCCAGTGAAATTGCCACAGTTGAAAAATACTATTTAGGTTTCTAAACACTAACATGAAGATGTACTTTGAAAGTTTATAGTACTATGATTGATAGAATTTAATTACTTCAGAGTTTTCAGAGTAGCACAAATAACTCCACTAGAGATATTGGCATAACACTGTTATAAGAAAATCATGTTTCTTGAAGTCAATGTATAGTTAATTCACATTTGAAGATGAGGCTACTGTGACAACATGACAATTTAATGAGGTTTGAACAGCTTCATAAAAGGGATTATTAAAAGGAAGAGAAAAGAAATGCTTTGTGACAGAAAAATAGAATACCAGAGTTAGCTAGACAACTTTTAACAGTCATTTGTAAGGACTTTTTGTCACTCTTTTATCATAGTTTTCATTCTTTTTTTTCCATTTCTATTACTACAGCAGTGGGATTATTATTTGTTCAATGATGAAAATCAGTTTCTGTACAAGATTGAAGGAGCATACTTAAATCTTTCAAGCACAGCAGCTGTTAAAATCTCCTGGCATTTTTCAATGGCACTTTTATATTCCTTGGAATTTTATTATCTCTGCCTCCTCTTTATATTAATCACATGGCGAGTGTGCAAGGGCAAAAGTTTGTAGCTTGAACTTTCTGGCTCACAAAGTCTCAGAGGAGGTTGTATCTCAGATCCTGGAGAGGAAGACCTAATGGTGTGTGGTAAATCGGATATGGGCCAATGTGGGTAATGGTACAATGTTAGACAAAGCATCAGAAAACTGAGGGCCCCAAATTCCACGAAGCCAGTGGAATGACTTTGAGGAAGCCACTCTGAATCTCATCTCTCTCATCTGTAAAATGAGATGATTGGGTTTAATGATCTCTAAGATGCTTTCCTACATTCAAATCCCTTAATAGTGATGCGACATGTTTTACTCTTGTAGGATTTCTATGGATGAGTGTTTGAACATAGAAAGTATGCAGGTAGGGTGGCCTATATTCTCTTAGGGAAACCAGAAAAAGCATGACCAGTGTTAATACCAGGGCCAGGATAAGTGCAGTGTACATACGAATCCATGTGGGTAGTTTAAGGTTGCTATGATTATGTGGAGTCAGGGAAAGGTATTAAAAAGCTGAGTATCATTTAGAAAATATCTCCATAGGAACTATCTAGCCAAGAATAAAGCTTTAAGAAAAGTGAAACAAAGAAATCCCTAAAGACGTGAAGTGGCTCACATATGCTTTTACTTGTTTGTTTGTGGACAAGGTATGAAAAGGAATTATATACTTTTTTGGTGAGGAGATGTAACTTGGTTGAGTAAGATATGGGGTAGCAATTCAGATCACAGCCTTAGCTTTACCTCACAAATTTGGGCAAATGATTTTTTGTTTATTTCTGGTTCATCACCAATTAAATAGTTAAAATCCCTTAATAGTGATGTGACATGTTTAGTGTTTACATTTTAGTACTTTATAAAGGAACATAATGGAACAGAGTGATTAGGGGACCAAGACCCTAGAGTCAAACAGAACTGGATTTGAACCCCAGCTCCATGACTTTCCTCTTGTGTGCTCTTGGGCAAATGAAATGGTCTCTCTAAGCTGTAAGGAGAGAACGTGTCTGTGGTAGAAATCTTCGGTCTTTGCCTGCCTGACATATTTCACCTTCTTTTGGAAACCCTCTTTCCTGTAGGGACACTCTTTCCATGTGATTAGTTCAGGTAGGGGCTGAAACCAGTCTGCTCTAGTCACGTGCTTGGGTATGACCTGGGCCTGGCCAACCACATTACCCTTCTCCCTAATCCAGCTCAACTTCAGGGATAAGCACATGACCAAAGTCAGCCAATCAGACAATTCTCTGGGCTTTGACTCCAAGAGCCATGGGCAAGATGCTTCCTTTCTATTTGAGTTACTAAGGGGGTAGAATATAAGTTTGAGTCTAATGAGGAGACTTTTTGGAGAGATAGCGGTTGGGATGGCAGGACTCAGAGCAGGGGACAGATGGCATCAAGGGCAGGTGAAAGAAATGGCCAGAACACTTTTATCTGTTAAGATTTAGTTTGTCTGCACACACAACAACAGGAAACACTATTCTTGAACAGGATAGAGACTTGTTTCTTTCTTACATAAAATAGCTAAAGAGGCAGCCTGGGACCGGTCAGGTCCCTCAGTGGTCAGAATACAAGGCTCTTTCTAGGTCACTGTGTGAGCCTCACTCAATATTGCACATGATGGCTTCTGGAGACCAAGCCATCGAGTTGGTGGTCCAGGCAGCAGTTTGATGGAAGGGGTCCAAGCAGGGTCCATTTAAGTCTTATTGTCTAAAATGTGGGTCATTTCCCCATACCTAGCTGCAAGGGAGACTGGAGAATGTGTGGGCAACAATGTATTCACCTAAGACCCAGCATTGTGTTACTAGAGAGGGGATAAGATGGGTATTAGGAAGAGATTAGTAGTCCCTGACACACTACTGGAGGGAAGCAGCATGAAAGGAATGAGGCTAAGAGCAAGGCAGTCTGTCATTGCTAAAAGGGAGGAAGCAAGAGCTACTTCACTTGCACAGGCAACAGCAATCACAGAGACAGACCGCATTCACGCATCCAACAGTGTATTTGCTGTGTTCCAGAAAGATCTGTATGCATATGCACACACACACACACACACATACACACACACACACACACACTTATGTGCACACACTACACAGTAGGTCAAAAATATTGTCTTACAGTTCTAAATAGTTTGGTCACAGAGATTAAAAATAAATATGAAGTAGACTTGTCAGTTCTAAAATTCAAATGATTCAGCTTTCTCTTTAATAATAATCAAACCAGAGCAACCTATAAACATTTTCAAACATAAACTCCTTTGCTATAGTCCTTACAAAAGTTTTCAAACTCAGGGGAACCGAATATTCTAGGATGTCAAAAGGATTTTTGAAGATTTGGAAAATTTTAAGAGCTAAGAGGTGATAGCCAAACTAAAGATAGCCATTCAACTATCGTTTCAGACAATGTGTATATCTGTCTGTCAAAGACTGGTTTTCAGATTCTCAGGAGATCAGGTCATTAACAAATATTCCAGAGGCTTTCGCATCAGCAAAGGACAAACATTAATTATCTGCAGACTCACTATGCGAGGAGGACGGGTGCCAGGTGCAGTTCTGCAGAGACAGTCCCCAATTTACCAGAATCATGTCACAATTCCTTCACACTAAGGCAGTGTGTGTGCAAAATCGGCTTGAAACTGGACAAACATATGCTGGATGGCCGCTAGGAAAGCATGTCTCCCAGGGTAATATATTATACTGAGTAGGTATAATTTATTCCTGATCTGCAAGAATCATTTGGCATTGTCTCTGGGCATCCATGTCAAAACCTTGAAGTGCTAGAGAATAGACTAGCATGAAACGCACAGGCTTGCCAGAGTTGACAGAGCATTCCACATTTGATGCTCATACATCGTCAAGTGTGTGCTAATGAATTACAAGTGGTGTCACACAGTCTTTGCATGTTGTGATAGTAGTTCAAGACTTCAGAATTCCAAAAACTAACTTTTGACATGATTCAAGTGTATAAATATTAAGGAGGCATTAACCTTTATCAAAATGATTTTTTTTCTTGTGTGAAAAAGATCAAAATTTAGCATAACAGGGCACACAGTTTGACTTTGCTGTAAGGTGGTAGATGAAAAGAACAGTATTCACCTCCAAAATTATTCATGTAAAAACTGAGACCTTTCCTTTACACTTCTTTGGTAATGGCAGGAGTGGGGATGGGAGCTGGGGGAAAAAGAGGAATATTGCAAGTAGTGAGAAAAGAGTAATTTGAAAGACGTCAGTTCTTTAATTAATATGCTGCTTGTCATTTTCTTAGCATGCAGAATAACAAAAACCTGCAGGCACTAAATAAGATGAGCCCTCGAGAGGTTTCTCGCCCCAGACAACCTACCAAGTTTGTGTCAATTTGGAATCACAGATGCAAACATTTTGTTCAAATGATTTATTTGTTTTCTAGCCATATGGCATCGAGAAGAATGTTTTCAAGATCAAATGAATATTTTTTATGAGTCAGAATGTGGGATTTCATGAACCGGCCTCCTTGAAGCTGATTGAGAACATTGGTGAACCAAATTGGAGCTTAGCTCAAGTCCTCCAACCAGGGATATGCTTACATAGCTGTCAATTCCCCTTAAAACAGCACTTTTTCTCCAGGAGGATTCGTAACTGAAGTCATTCAGCCTCAGGAGAGCCCAGACCAGAGAAAATAAAATAGTAAAACTACTCATATTTGTCTTACGTTGTCAAAATCTTCAATTTGGGGCAACTTTTTGATGGCTGCATCAGCCCCACACCATTAGGGTAGCAATCACATTGAACTTGTCCACTGGCATACCATTTTCTGGCCCAGTGCCTAGCTCATAGCAGGTACTCAGTAAATATTTGTTGAACAAAAACATAGATATCAAGGGTCACATGATTAAAACTGCCTATTAGAATTAACTTAGGAAACATCTCAGGGTGTATTAAGCAGTAATTAAAATTTTATATTATGACCTATGTCCCAGAAACTTCTTAAGGGACTTGTGAATTTGTAATATGCTAAGCTCTCATTTTGTAAAGAAGTTCTGTGCTTTTGGACTTGCATACGAACAAATAATTGGGGGTATTTATTAACTCTGGGCTGTAGGAAATGAATCCAAGTAGTAGTAATACTGCTGTAATTAGCTAGTTAGTCACAATAGGAAAGGAGCAAAGAGGGAAGCCAGACATTATAGGCATGTCATTTGGGCAGCTTCACCAGGAAGCTGCAATTTCACACTCCTCAGGGAACCACCTGCTCATTCCCTGCAAAACACTGGGGGAAAGGGTCCAATAGATGGGAGATAGATGCATGAGCAGTCAAAGTGGGGTGACATAGGGAAGGTACTTGTCTGTCAGTCAAATCTAGGAATGGAGATTATTTGCCAGGCTAGGCAGGGCCATTGCAAGCCTGTGAAAATTTGGGGATATATATCCCCCAAACAAAGGAATTTTCTCTCTTGGTTTCCTTGCATTCACCCGTGTCCTCTCCAAGCCATGTGGCCCTGTGGGCTCCACATGCAATGGACTGATGGACTGTAGCAGGGAACACAAACTAAGCCAGCCTGATGCTGGACTGGACTCTGCTCCGGCATGGAAAGGGAACTCTGGATGCTGGCTCTGATTCTAGCTCTGCTGAAGCCAAGGTCATACTTCTTCCTTGGCGGGACCAGGGGAACTGGGGCCTTAGAAACTCAGGGGTGTAATTCCATAGAAATAAATCTTTCTACACTGTCTCATCCTCTTGTGAGGGGCCCTGGAAATCCTTATTCCAGCAGTACCCCAAGAACCCCACTTGCACCAATAACAGAAGTGCTTCCTATATTAAAACAAAGAAGATGTGCTCTGGGGGGGAATAATATAAATTGTGGGATGCTTTAATTGTGATTACATAAACAACTCTAATGGTATAGCATGCCATGGAAGAATAATACATTTAATACACCACATACATCTCTTCCATTTGGAAGGGAGGTCCTTTCATGAAAACAACCTTCACAGCAGCCATGCAAGGGGCACCATGAGTGTGGTCAGAGCATTGGGGGCTTCCGTTTCCCATCATACGGGATAACATTCAGCTTGGACATCAACTCTGATTAGAGTTCCCATGGATTAATTTGGGAAAGAAGGGGAAGAATGAGTGATCATTTTACCTCTAAATTTAAAAAGTGCCCTGGCTGGGGGTTGGCCTGCATACTGGAGGGTCATGGGTTTGATTCCTGGTCAAGGGCATGTGCCTGTGTTGCAGGTCAGATCCCCCGCCCTGGTCAGGGCATGTGCTGGAGGTAACTAGTCGATGTGCCTCTCTCACATTGGTGTTTCTCTCTCTCTCTCTCTCTCTCTCTCTCTCTCTCTCTCTCTCTCTCTTCCTCCTCCTCCTCCTCCTCCTCCTCCTCCTCCTCCCTCCCTTCCACTATCTCTAAAAATAAATATCAATGGGAAAAATATCCTCACTCCTCAGGTGAGGATTAATAAAAACAACACACACACACACACACACACACACACACACACACACACACACAGTAGGACATCTAGGCTGACTTTATACATCTTTATTTGAGCTTTCCTGGTTTGTAATTGTAAAGAATGTCTTGATATTTGCTGTTATGAGTGTTTAATACTTAATGCAATTTGTAAATGGTTGCTGTGACTGCTAGTTACAACTGAAGGTTGAGATCCTATTAGTTCAAAAGCCTACCAGAATCAAACTCAAAACTTTACACGTTCAATTATTTTTAAAATAGCTAAACAAGAATATTTTTATCCATTTAGAGCCTACCTGCTGTGTGTATCCTGTGACACCTAACCCCACATATGTAGGCCATTGATAAGATAGCATTTGTGGTTATAAGGCCCTGAGCTGCTGTGGCCCTTTGTAGCTCTCTGACCCAGGGACATATGACCTAGTCACATAAGCCTCTTCTCTAACCCTTCTCTCCCCTTTGATTTCCCTTGTTTCTCCCCTAATGGATGGGACCCCCACACTGTAGCCTTTGGACATGTTCATGCAGTGGGGGACTTCCCCTCTCATGCAACCCTGTCCAAGCATTATCCATATGAGGGCACAACAAGAACATAGTCATCTATGAGCCAGAAAGTAAACCCTTGCCAGACACCAAATATGTTGTCGGAGACCAATTCCAGCATGACAGCAGGGCTGCATCTGGGAATGGCTGAAGGCATGTCCCCAAACCTGAATAGGACACATTAAATTGATTTCTTGGCTGCCAGACAGCTAAAAGGCATCTTAATCTACATGTTATTGCCTCCTACTGGCTAAACACCTGAACAGCCGTAGGCTAATTCCCCCATTCTAACAATGCTTGTGTATACCCTTTGAAGTGTATATCTCTGCCTTGCCTCAGGACAAATTGTGTTAATAAAAAGCATGGGGTCCCGGGGACGAAGAAAACCTAAGACCTCAGACCTAAGATCTTAGAACTTAGCTCCTTTAGCTAAGCTCCTCTGACCCCCAAAAATGCCTTTCAAAATTATATCTCATCTCCGGACTCTTTATTAGCCTCTGGATTCCTATTTAACATCTAAGCACAGCCTTCTCCAGATTCCTGAACCCTTCTTGATGCTGGGACAAGAACCCCAGCACTGCTGGAGCTTTGATCTTGAACTTCTCAGAATCCAGAACTATGAAAAGTAAATGTTTGTGATTTCAACTACCCAGCCTGTGGTATTTTTGTTATAGCAGCAGCCCGAACAGACTAAGGCAACAGTCATCATAGCAGAAAGATTGCAGCCAAAGCTCGGAGAAGTGGGAACCTGAGGGATATTTGGGGAATAGCAAACAAGCTAGTTGATGGGGCCATGGAGTACATGCAGGGAGAGATTGGGAGAAAAGCTGGAAGTGTCACATAGAAGGCCCTTGAACACCAGGGCACTGAATGCCATTGATTTTGGCCAGCAGTGAAGGGTCCCTACGGCTCTGGAGTGAGACAGTGATGTGATCTGGAGACAGTGTGAAGTCTGGTCTGAAGAGGGGAAAGACAGGAACTTAAAAAGATTTCACTCGCACGGCTTTGCAGTAATCCAGCAAGATAAAGAAAGTCTGAACTCAAGTGGTGGAGGAGGAAGATGCAAGAGACATTCAGAGGTTATTGATCATTTCTCCAGCCATCATACAGATGATGCCATCCTAAGTGACTCATTCCTGTCTATTTTTATCATTGATGTTATAGATACCTAGAAGCCAAGAAGTATTGCTTATAGCGTGACCATATCTCTTCACATTGAACACATCGCAACACTCACAAAGAAAGTCTGAGCTCCCAAAAATACACAAACTGCAGAGGTAATTTACCAAACTGGTAGAATTAAATACTTTGACAGGATAAAAACAAAATGGACAACTAAAGAACCTTGTTGGCTAGAAACAGCAACTTTCCCAAATACAGTTAATTAAATTCATAAGTTCATGTGTTGATTTAGTGGTATCTTTCTATAAAACACATTTGTAGTTGTTTTTTCATAATACCTGCTAGCCTCATAAATTAATAAAATTTAGGTAAAAATGTCACTGGGAAGGAAATAATCAAGCGTAGTGAACTTCTGCAGTGTATGTGAAGCAATTATCTCAAATAACATTAATTGCTCAGGTGCTGTTAACAGTGCCCAGGCAATTGGAACATTCAAACTGCAACCACAGAGGAGAATGGTTTCCAAAGTTACTTAAAAAGCATTTGCTGCCCTGGCCGGTTTGGCTGAGTGGATAGAGCATCAGCCTGCAGACTGAAGGGTCCCGGGTTTGATTCCAGTCAGGGGCATGTACCTTGGTTGCGGGCACATCCCCAGTAGGGGGTGTGCAGGAGGCAGCTGATCGATGTTTCTCTCTCATTGATGTTCCTAACTCTCTATCCTTCTCCCTTCCTCTCTGTAAAAAATCAATAAAATATATTTTTAAAAAATAGCATTTGCTATTGTCTTAATGGAGTGCTTATCTCTTCTCCATTCCTTTATCTATTCCTCCCCCCCCAAATATGGGGGAGTCCTTTGGCTCCTGGAAAATCACCCCAGTTCCAGGGAAGAAACAAGTGGCCTATACTATTAATGCTTTCCCTGGCTCAGTGTTTCCACTCCCACAGTGAATGGTTCAGCACTCATACCTGATCCGGGGAATCGATGGAGGATCACTACCTTTTGCTTACTAACAACAGAAATTCTGACTTAACTCGGTTTTAATAAAAACATATACTTTCTTTTACAATAAGAAGTCTAAGGGTAGAGCAGTCTTAGCCACACCATGATAAAGACTCCGGTCTCAGCTTTGCCTTCTCCATGGCTTGTATTGTCCTCAGGATGTTTTTCCTCATGACCACAAGAAGGCTGCCAGCAGCAACAGGAGGACACATATTTTGTCCCATACCAAGTAGATGAAATAGAGAGGAAGCATATTGCCCTTTGATACAACTGAGCTCATTTACTAGTAGATCAGATGCTCACCCTGAGCCAATAGCAGACCAGGAGAATATTTTCCTGATTAACTTAGACTTTGAGTCCTGATTCAATCACTTATTAGAGGAATAAAAGTACTACGATTGGGTGATACTAGTCGGGATCCATGCAAGGAGCTAGAGTTTGGTTGGATACCCCCCCAAAAATGTTCTCTTAGGAACACCTCTTAGAGGTGGGGAGAGATGAATGCTGGTGCAAAAAGATGCTGAAATGCATGTATCATCTGGGGCAACAACATAATCAGTGAGTTGTAAAACAGATTACTGTGCAGAAATTTCAAGGTAGATGGCAGAGTTGTCAGAGAACTGATTAGATGAGTCACTCCTATGGAGGATTTGAAATGGGAGAGGGTAGAGATGGAGAGAGGATTTGGTGTGAAGGATTTTTAAAGAAAGAGCCACTGGTGTCCTGTGAGTCTTGAGCACCCATCCTAAGGGGGCAGGGTGTCTACTCTTAGAACAAGCTGAGTCAGAGGGGCTGCAGGGAATCACATGGGTAGCTTGCTGTTTCCCTGTGTGGATGTGGTTTGGCTCTTGTCCTGGAAATCTTGAGTCTGGAGATGGGCTGTCAAGCTGTTTGGGTGGCAGAGAGAAGGTGGGTTGCTGCTACACTATAATGGACCTGCACTCACAGAGTTTTTGTGACAATAAGTGTGCAAATGTTTCCTGTGGCCCGGTGTGGGCTCTATGTGTGAATTTGAGAGTCCATAGGAGACTTTCTTAGATCTTTTCCATTGGGATCATGGGAGGAACAATGAAACTTGAGCAGAAATGAAGCTGAGGTGGGTCACCCGTTTTGTAGAGCTTGTAGAAGAAGGAAGTGCATGAAAAGCATGCATTTGCTCAATACAGAGAAATTGCAGGTGAAAGATGACAGAAGTAAGTCAACCTTAAATATCTGCCAGGCCCAAGAAGTGTGACGTCATCTTACCACACTACTGGTCAAATAAAAACTCTCTCCTTTTGTTTCCAACCTCTTTGACATCTGCTCCTACAGGGGTCATAAACTGGAAAGCAAGCGGGATAAAGAAGAACAGGGAGAGAAAGAAGGACCATACCTTTAACGCAAGGTATGGCCAGCAAGTGGCCAGCCTATAGCAGGCCCTAGCTTCGTTGTGGGGCGGGAGAAAATTTTTAATTTAAATCAAGTTTAAAGGGCATTTTAAGCAATCGAATTGACATTGCCTTTGCAGTTGAAGGTGACTTTTGAACTTGATGTTAGCTAAGAGGGACCCCAAATCATAGGCTTTTCGGGAGTTTTCATCCTGGAACCACTTCCCTTTGGCCATGACTTGCATGAGCCAAAGGGATCCTCTGCGCCATACATTTCAATGACCAGAGCTCAGTGACCAGACTCTGGGACCTCTGCTACAGCTGTCAAAAAAAATGTATCTTGATGATGGTGCTTGCAGAAAGCTGCAGCAAAAGTGGGGCCTCTCGTGTATGATGTTTGCTTCCTTCTAAATCTGGCTCAGGGGTGTCTGCCCAACAGAATCTAGATCAGGTGCAGAATTCAAGCTGAAGGGAGTCTGAGCAGTCTCAGCTGTCTAGGTCCAGACAGGCAGCAAGCCCACCCCTGTCAAGTGGTGGCATGGGATCCAGGGAGCCAGCCTGCAGTATCTGGCACAGTGCCTGCACCACACACCTGGGGCTCTGTCCCTGAGTAATTGCACTGCATGCATGTATTTACTCAAGAGATGGATTAGGAAATTGTTTTATAGCCGCCCTGTGCATTTGGAAGCCAGCTACTCACTGACGTCCAGGAGTGAGCCACAGATCCAGGTGACACCCAGGGGTAACCCTTCACTGTCTCCTGCTAAGTGGCCACCTTTCCCCTGGCCCCACCCTTTCCTTGAGCAATGAAGCTTCTCCCCACAGGTCTCTGTTGACATCCGACCCATCCTTGGGTCCCCCAGGAGCCTTTCCTTGGCTCTCCTGTCTCCTCTGAGTTCCCTCTTTTCTGTGATTTCCAGCCAGAACACCATTTTACATGCAGTTGCATAAGCCTTGAATTCATAGACAAATGTTTTCATTCATTTATCCATCCATAAATGTATGAGGACCCTATACAAGGTGCTTTGCTATGTGCTAGGAGGTGAATATGACAGGCATGGCTCCTGCCTTCTTAAAGCCTGAAGACTAGTGTGGAGGATATAGACCTTAAACAAGCAAAAAACATATAAATATAGAAGCACAGCGTGTAATAAGCGTGTGAAAGTAAACCTCCAGATGTGCTGAGAGGGTAAATCCTGGGTCTACCTTAAGTTGCACTATCAGAGAAGGTGCCTCGGAGAAAGTGAAATATAAAGCGGGAAGCAAAAGTAGGGATTAGCCAGGTGAATACAGGAGGAAAACATTCCCGACTGAAGGAATCATATATTTAAAGACCTGGAGGGTGGAGCAGCGACGAGGCGTGAGCAGCAGCGATGCCACTGGAGCTGGAGCTGTGTCCCGGGCGCTGGGTGGGCGAGCAGCACCCGTGCTTCATCGTTGCCGAGATCGGCCAGAACCACCAGGGCGACCTGGACGTGGCCAAGTGTCTGATCCGTGTGGCGAAGGTGAGGGGAGCGCTCCAGACGAGCGGGGT
>NW_005361545.1:33497-55695 GCF_000412655.1 Myotis brandtii
CTCTGGAAAGGAGAGGGGTTGCGGGAAGCCGGGTCCACTTTTCTCTGCCTCTTGTCTGCATCGCCCCTGGGGTTCTGGTTGCGAGATCCATTTGTGATCTTTTTAAAAAATATTATCTTTATTGACTTAGGAGAGTTAGGGAGTTAGGGAGAGGGAGAGAGAGAGAGAGATAGAAACATCAATGATGAGAATCATTGATCGGCTGCCTCCTACGTCCCAGGCTGGGGATCGAACCCGCAACCCCGGGCATGTGCCCTGACTGGGACTCGAACCCTGAGCTCCTGGTTCATAGGCCGTTTTTGAATAAAGACCTGGAGTCAGGAAAGAGATGTGAGCATTTTAGAAACGGAGAGGACAGTATGTCTGGGACACTATGGCATGGGGCACGAGTGGGATAGTTAGAAATATAGGGGCTTCCAGGTTGTGTTAAGAAATTTGGATTTAAAGTTAAGGATATTGGAAAAGTTTTGAAGAATTTGTGGCAGAGCAGTAATATGACCAAATTAATGTTTTAATGTTTTAAGAGAATGCCCTAGTTCTTCAATAGAAACCAGATACAGAAGAGTAAGAGAGAAAGAAAGAAAGAAAGAAAGAAAGAAAGAAAGAAAGAAAGAAAGAAAGAAAGGAAGGAAGGAAGGAAGGAAGGAAGGAAGGAAGAAAGAGACTAGGGAGCAATTACAAAAGCATAGACGAAAAGTCACAGTGGTTGGTTACTCATGGTGGTTGCAGGGGAGTTGGAAAGATGGTTTATAATTGGGATCATACGCTTTGTATCTATTGTGCATGCCAGGCATCTTGCTTGGTGGAAACCTATAGCTGTGCTCAGTCAGTAAATATAATCTATCTCTATATAAAGAGCCAGGGGCTGTCACATCCGAAACAACTGAACAGATGACCGAACAGGCTGAGTGGGGTGACCAGGCCGTCAGGGAGGTTAGTGAGGGACAACCAAATGACTGAACAGCAGGGGTGACTAGGTCAGCAGGGGGACCAGTGAGGGGTGACTAGGCCGGCAGGGCAGGCAGTTGGAGGTAACCAGGCCAGCAGAGGGGGGGCAGTAAGGGTCAACCAGGCTGGCAGGGGGGACAGTTAGGGGCAATCAGGCTGGCAGAGGGGGGCTTTTGGGGGCAACCAAGCCAGCAGGGGGGTCAGTAAGGGGTGACCATGCTGGCAGGGGAGGGCAGTTGAGAGCGACCAGGCCGGCAGGGTGGGCAGTTAGGGGTGATCATGTCAGCAGGCAGAGGAGGTTAGGGGTGATCAGGCTGGCAGGGGGGCCAATTAGGGGTGATCAGGCAGGCAGGCAGGTGAGCAGTTAGGAGCCAGCAGTCCTGGATTGTGAGAGGGATGTCTTGGGGATCGGGCCTAAACCGGTAGTCAGACATCCCCCAAGGGGTCCCGGATTGGAGAGGGTGCAGGCTGGGCTGAGGGGACCCCCCTGCCCCATGCATGAATTTTGTGCATGGCCTCTAGTGAATCAATAAAGTAATTAGTTAATTAATCACATGCTGTTTTAATCTTTTAGAAAGAGAAGCTGACCTATGCTGTTAACTGGATCAAATATTTCACAACAGGAAGCCATTGCACAAAAACATGGTCAATCTGGTTTGCTGGCTAAGAAGATAGACTTGTTATAGGTCAGTCTTGTAACTTGGGCCATATTAACAACTAAATAATACAGAGTTATGTTTAGTCACTATACTAGGTTAACTCTAACATCCCCAACACTGCTACTGATGGCTCCTCTGACATGTAGCACTGGGAACCCGATACAGCCATTGCCATGGCCACCATCATCCCCAGAATGGCTTCTGGGCAGTCCTTGCTTCTTCATAATGCTGGTTTCTGATTCAAAGTCTAGGGTGCACTTCCGGTTAGTAGAGTGTAGCTCGAGGCTCATGTCCTTGAAAGGTGGGAAAGGGAGCTTCCAGGGTTGGAGGAAAATTTATAGAGTGCAGAATTTTCCAATCATAGGAATAGGGTTTAGATATTGGGATCCTTAAAAAAGACAAATATCATCAACTATCCACATCAGTTCACAAAAGAAAAATCATTTAGTGCCAGACTGTAAAAGGGGGCAAATTGCAATATATAATAGACAGCCTATTAATGGAATACAGTTTTGTTTTTATTTTTTAAAATATGTTTTTATTGATGTCAAACAGAGGAAGAGAGAGAAATATTGATGATGAGAGAGAAACATCAATCGACTCCTCCTGCATGCCCCCATTGGGGACTGAGCCAGCAACCCGGGTATGTACCCTGACCAGGAATCGAGCCATGATCTCCTGATTCATGGGACGACGCTCAACCAACTAAGCCACATTAGGCTAGGCTGTTTTGTTTTTAAGTAGAAAATTCGCTGCATTGTCCTTCCTGTTTTATTTTTTCATTGGTGGCAAATCTCTTCCTTGAGGCAGCTTGGTCCACAGAACTGTTTTGGGAGCCCATGTGTGTAGTGGATGTGGGCTTTGAAGCAGCAGACTTGGTCTTTGAATTTCATCTCTACTACTTAGCAGTTGTACAATCTCAGGTGAGTTAACTCTGAGATTTTAGGTTATCGTTTGTAAAGTGGGGATAATAATTCCCAGCTCCTAGAGTTGTTGGGGGAATTAAATGAGATCATATATGTAAGTATTTAGCAGGAAACCTAGGACGTAGGAGCCGGGGGTAGGCGCTCCTCTTCTGTTCTTACCATCTTGTTCTGTAACAGGGTCTGCATCCTTCACTAGAACACTAGACTGTCAGCCCTTCGCAGGCATGAGCTGAGCTAATAATTTTTACTGTTGAGCCTCTGGTACCTAGTACAATGCCTACCTAATAAGTCCATAATAAGTGCTAGTGACTGCTTGCCAAATAAACAAGTAGCTCTTACTTAAATTATTACTAATTGTATGAAGTAATAATGTGAAAGACATGACATCATTCTTGGCACAGAGTGGGAATTAAATATGAAATTGAAGCAGTAAAAACTCCCAGCAAACAAAAGTCCTGGACTGGATGGATGGCTTCACAGGTATTTAATATAAATGTGAGTTACCAACTTTAATTTCTAGTAATAGTCAACTAGGTTGTTGGAGTGCCTCCCCCCACCTCATAGATTATTTTAAATTGTGGTAAAATTCATATAATATAAAATTTATCATCTTAACTATTTTTAAATGTACAGCTCAGGGGTATTAATATGCATATTTATATTGTTGAGGAATCATCACAAACATCCATTTCTAGAACTCTTTTTTTTAATTTTAAGATTTTATTTTTTTAGAGCAGTTTTAAGTTTACCAGATATTTCTCATATTTCCCCTACACCCATACATGCATAGTCTTCCCTGTTATCAGCATCACTTATCAGATGATACTTCTTATTTTCCAGGGATGAACCTATATTTATACATCATAATCACCCAAAGTCCATAGTTTACCTTAGACTTGACTCTTATGTTGCATATTTTATGGGTTTGGACAAATATATAATGACATATACTTATCATTATAATATCACAAATTGTATTTTCATTGCCCTAAAAATCCTCTGTGCCCTGCCTATTCATTTCTCCACCACCCCAACCCCTTGCCACCCCAACTCTGGCAACCACTGATATTTTTATTGTTTCTATACAGGTGAGGCAAAAGTAGGTTTACAGTTATTTGTATGGAAAACAGTACAATATTGAATAATTAATAATGCAAGAATAACCTCTGTGTTTCCTATACTCACAACTGCAAACCTCCTTTTGCCTTTTTTAGAATGTCATGTAGTTGGAATCATATAGTATGTAGCCTTCTGAGATTGGCTTCTTTAACTTAGTAATATGAATTTAAGTTTTCTCTTGGTCTTCTCATGGCTTGATAGTTTTTTTTGTACTGAATAATATTCCATGTCTGTATGTATCAAAGTTTATTTATCCATTCACCTACTAGAGGACATTTTGGTTACTTCCAACTTTCAGGAATTATGAATAAAGCTACTATAAACATCCATGTGCTGGTTTTGTCTGGACATGAGTTTTCAACTCATTTGGGTAAACTCTAGGAGTATAATTGCTGAATCATATGATACAAGTAAGTTTAGTTTAATAAGAAATCTCTAAACTGTCTTCCAAAGTGGCTGTGCCATTTTGCATGTCTATCATCAATGAATGAGAGTTCCTGTTGCTCCACACCCTTGCCAACATGTGGTATTGTCTGTGTTCCAGATTTCAGTCATGCTAGTAGGCGTGTGACATACATGAAGCACCTTTTCACCCACTTACCTGCAATCTGTATATCTTCTTTGCTGAGGTATCTATTAAGGAGTTCGGCCCACTTTTAAATAGGTTGATCATTTTCTTATTGTTGAGTTTTAAGAGTTCCTTTATAGTTTGGATAAACAGCCCTTTATCAGATGTGTCTTTTGTAAATGTTTTCTCTGAGTCTGTGGCTTGTCTTCTAATATTTTTGATATTGCCTTTCACAGAGCAGAAATTTTTAATTTTGGCGAAGTCTCAGCTTATCGATTACTTCTTTAATGGACTGTGTCTTGGGTGTTTTATCTAAAACAGCATTATCACACCCAAGGTCATCTAGGTTTTCTTCTACATTATCTTTCAGGAGTTTTATAGTTTTTCATTTTACATTAATGTCTATCTGGGATCCATGCTGAGTTAATTTTTGTAAAGAGTATAAGGTCTGTGTCTAGATTCATTTTTTTTAATGTGAATGTCCAGTTGTAGCACTGTTTTATAAATGGGCCCTGGTTTTATTAGCCTTGCATTCCAATGGGGATAGAATTCATTGTCTTGTATTTGAACTAGGGAACCTAAAAAATGCCCCCCTCCATAAACAGGGACCTGAAGGGCTACATTCTTAGGGTAAAGGTGAAATAGTCGTCATCCTGGCCTCAGAGGTAGATTTACCATGAAGTTAATGAAACTTAAACTTTAAGGCTCCTCATTTACATCAATGTCTTCTAGGGCCCAGGGAGGGCCTGGGAAATGTTTAACATTGAGAATAAAGAAAGGTGTCCATACTCCTAAGGGAAACCTGGTTGTTCTCTAGCCTGAGTAGCAAGAAGCTATCAGAACTGGTTTTAAACTCTTGTTCAATTGTCTCAATGAACACCCTTTTGAAAGTCAGCCAAACAGTGTCAGCCAATCACTCCTGAAAGTTAGCCAATCAGAGATTCACTCCAATGAACATGCCTCTGAATGTCAGCCAATCAACAAGAGGATCACCCAGTAACAGCTTCTAAAGATGAGGTCAATCCTCTTGTCCCTGAAGATCACCAATGCTGGAACTCCACACTTACTAAAATCCCCTGTAGCTCAGCAGTCTGCTCCATAAGCAGAGGCTGTACCCGAGTATAGTAGATAGTAGGCAATAAATTCAGGGGTGTGTGTGTGTGTGTGTGTGTGTGCTTTCTTTCACTAGGTTAAGGACAGTTTCATGCTTTGACAATGTGATCATATGTTTTTGTAAAGTTCTTAAAAATAAGATATTTTGACTGTGAGCAGATTAGATTGCTGTCTCTCTTTGGTCCCTTTCCTCTTCTGGCAAGCTTCCTCCCGTGTTGGGGCTTTGAGTGGCTATGCTGTTTCCACACATAAAGCTGTGGTAATACTCAGACCCTAGGGACGGACATATGTATGTAAAGTCACGATATTTTCAAAATGCAAATTTTAATGAACTATGCCAGAAGGATTACAGAAAGTTAGAAAAATATTTTTTTATTAATTAGCTGCCTGACAACCTAGAACGCTACATCCAGTAAAAAGATCTTTTAAGAATAAAGGTCAAATAAAGATATTTGCAAGCAAATGAATACAAAATTTATCACTACCATAGAAGGAATGAAGAATAAATGAAATGAAAAAAGTATGAGTAATATTAACTGTGTAAAATTATAATAATATAGCGTGGTGAGATTTTAAAATGAATTAACATATGAAGCCACCACAATACACAAATTGGAATGTGTACTATTGAGTTATAATGTTCTAAATTTCTTGAATTATCTAGGAGGAAAATATAGGTGCTGGTTTACTTTAGATTTTGATGAATACGTGTATTGTTGGATACTGTGGTTTGTAAGGCAACTCTCCCCAATAGAACTTTCTGAGATGATGAAAATGTTCTATTAGACTGTTCAATATAGTAACCACTAGATGCGTATAATGTTAGAGCACTTGAAATGAAGCTACTGTAACTAATGTACTAATTTTTAATTTTAATTAATTATAATATAAATAGCCATATGTGATTAATAGCTACTGCATTAGAGAACAGAATTCTAGGTTAACCATGAACAGAATAGAAACAAACTGTATAAATTGGAAATTAGTAGGAGAAAAATGAAGTAATAAGTGTTCCATTGATCAACAAAAGGTAAGAAAGGAAGGAAAGAAAAAAAACATTGAATAAGATATATGCATTAGAAATGAGAAATTATATTTTTAAATCCAAATATATCAGTGGTTATATTAATTATAAATGAACAGAAGAATGCAATTAAAAGGCGAAGATATTCCAGCTACTATTTTCAGGAGACACATCTAAAATCTAAGGTAAACGTTTAGGAAAATATATACCTTGCAAAATTACCTACCAATGAAGGTTGGTGCAAGCTACATTATTATCAGAAAAAAATAAACTTTATGGTGAAACAACTGCTAAAATAAAGAGTGATTTCTTTATTTTGATAAATATATTGATAAATATATTCAGTTCTTTAGAATATCTAGCAATTATAAAAGCATATGATCAACAAACATCTCCTCTAAACATGTAAAGCTCAAATTGGAGCATTCTGAGAGAATACACAAAACTACAGAGTCGACCATTTTAATCCACTTATCTCGCTAAATAAGCAAACAAATAAACTGACATGCAGAAAAAGCAAGAATACAGAAGATTTGTATAATATAATGGATTAACTAGATTTAATCAAATTATATAGAACACTGCAGAATGCTACAGCTATTAGATATTAATATAGGAATTTTTATGAAGAACTTCATACCAATAAAGTTTTAAAATTTAGAAAAACAGGGCAATTCATAGAAAAAAATGTTACCAAGTTACTGAAAAAGGAATAGAAGTCAAAACCTAAATTTAGATGTGTGATCAAAACTTTCCCACAGACCAGGTGGTGTGGCTCAGTGGTTGAGTATTGAGAGGTCATGGTTCGATTCCCGGTCAGGGCACATGCCTAGGTTGCGGAATCAAGCCCCAGTATGGAGTGTGCAGGAGGCAGCCAGTCAATATTTCTCTTTCATCAATGATTCTATCTTTCTATCCCTCTCCCTTTCTCTCTTTCTCAAATCAATAAAAGCATATTTTTAAAAAAACTTTCCCAAAAAGAAAATTGCTGGCCCAGATGGCTTTACTGGTAAGCTCTACCAAACATTCAAGGAAAAAAATAAGTCCAATCTTGCACAAGATTGAAATTCTAAAAGAGGGTACACTCCCCTATGGTTTTAAGAGATTAGCAAAACTTTTAACCCAAAACCTGACAAAGGAGAGTATGAGAAAAGAGAATCACAGTCCAATCCACTAATGAAGTTGGATGTAAACAAAATATATAATGGATAAAATATTATTACCAAATTGGTTTATATCAAGAATGAAAGATTGGTTTAATAATAGAATACCAATCTAATATCATAGAGTATCACTTCATATGATCATCTCAATAGTTACAGAAGAAGTATATGATAAAATTCTTTTCCAATCATATTGAAACGGTTAGTAAATTTACATAACTTATTACTTTCTCTTCCGAAAACTTTTGTGATTGAAAGAGAAATTCATTCTGGTAAAGAGTATTCTGATAAGGAATAGCCACAAAAATCTTCAATGAACATCATACCTAATAATTATACCTAATGGTTAAAAAGCTTTTCCTTGAAATCAGGAATAGTACAGGGATGCTTCTATCAATATTTTGTATTACAGGTCCTTGTGAGACCAGTTAAATAAACAAAAAATGAATAAAACTATAGAGACTTTAAGGATTGAAAATTGTCATTATTCACAGGTAATATGAATATATGCACTGAATATCCAAAAGAAACTACAAAGGAGTTGTTGTTGTTGTTATTAGTAGTAGAAGTAGTAGTAGTATTTTTAATCCTCACCTGAGGATATGTTTTCATTGATTTTAGAGAGAGAGTAAGGGAGAGGGAGAAAGAGAGAAATATAGATAAGTTGCCTCCTGTATGCAACCTGACCAGGGATCGAACCAAAACCTAGGTATGTGCCCTGACCTGGAATCGAACCCATGATCCTTTGGTGTATGAGAAGACGCCCCAACCAACTGAGCCACACCAGCCAGGGCAAGGAGTTATTATTAATAAGAAGGATTAGCAAGCTAGTTGGATATAAAAAATATTACAAAATCAATACAGTACAGCAGTGGAACTAAAGAACAGCCCACTGTCTATTAATAACAGAATGGATAAATGAATTATGCTATAGTCAATGGTTTATATATGGCAATAAAAATGAATGAATTATAGGTACATGCAAGTTTGTGGATGAATTTTACAAACATAATGTTGAACAGAAATGCAAGACACAAAAGAATCATAACATACATTATGGCTCTGTTTATATACGGTTCAAAATCAGACATAAATCATGCTCAGTGAAAGAAGCCAGTATATACTGGGTGGTTCCATTTATATAAAAGTCTACCAAGGCCAAACTAAGGGATCGTGATAGAAAGCAGATTAGTGGTAGCCTGGGGCTGGGGCTGGAGTATTTACAGCAGAGGGACACAAAGAAACTTTGGGGGGTAATGGAAATTCTATCTCTTGACTGAGGTGGTGATAACATAGGTGTAGACATTTGCAAAACTCACTCAACTGCATGCTTTCAAACGGTGCGTTTTATTGTACATAATATATGATATAAAAATTTTAAAACAGGCTCAGTGGTAAAACTACAAGGAAAATAAGAAAATGATTGTTCCAAAAGCCAGGCCAGTGGGTTCCTCCAGAGAGAGAAATACGTGGGGCGACTTCTCAAGTCTTGGCAATGTTCTATTTCTTGGCCTGAGTAGTGACTATGTCAATTTTACTTTATAGTGTGTTTTTTTTGGTTAAACTATAAATATAGGGTGTCACCAAAAAAGTATACACATACTTTGAATAATTATAAAGGCAGTATTTATTAAAATACAATTCATTTTCAAGATTGAGCTGTCAGCTGTTAAAGTGTGTATATGTTTCATGCACTTTGTGTGTATGTATGTGTGTATGTATGCATATGTTTGTGTAATATGTACATGGCATACAGTGAACGAACGATGTTAGCAGTGACCATGTTGATGGACGATCCGAAGGACATTTCTTTAAAACAAGTTATGCCAAATGCCTTATTTAAAAACTATTTTATTGCATACAGTTTCCTTCTGGTGTAAGTGTGGGATTTGGTCCCCACTTCAGTGCTGACTACAAAAGAAATTTCTCTAGATTTTGAGGAGACTCAAGTTAAGAGAGGTTTAACACCCCTAAAAAGCAAACTAGATCCCTGGTATTATGGTTTGACTCTCAGATACATACTTTTCAGACAAGTCTTTTCTTCATGCTTTTGATTTTGATTATTTTCTATAATAATAAGTGTAATATACTAATTAGACCAGGTGTCCTTCTGGACGACCTTCCGGACGAAGCCGGGGCTGCGAGGGAAGCCTGGGTCCTGGGTGTCTGCCAGTGGCCAGAGGGAAGTCCGGGTCCCGGGTGCCAGAGGGAAGCTGGTGCCGGCAGCCAGGGGAAGGAAGGCCTACTTTTGCATGAATTTCATGCATCAGGCCTCTCTCTCAACATATATATATAAAGGATATATATATATATATATATGGCTAATATGCAAAATATCCCCTCAGGAGTCCGACCAGGAGACCGGGAGTTCGATCGCTCGCTATGATGTGCGCTGATCACCAGGGGGTGGTGTGGAATGAAGGAAGGCCCCGGCCGGCAGCTGGCAGCCAGGGAAGGGAGGCCCTGGCCGGCAGCTGGAAGGCCCCGATTGGCCCTGATTGTCGGCCAGGCCTAGGGACCCTACCCATGCTCAAATTTTGTGCACTGAGCCTCTACTCATGTTTATATTCTCAGAAAATTGACATATTTTCCCTCCAGAAGTTAGTTGCTGACTTTATCAGTTGGGTAAGTTGGATTATGCTCTGTTAATAAAAAATGGTAAAATCGCAGAGGATTAATAGAATACACATTATTGCTGAGTCATGCCAAGCCCCCTTTTGGTCTGTGTGCCTCTACAGACATATGTTCTCCATGTGGTGCAAGGTTACCATGCTGGGCTGCTTCAATGTCAATGTCAACATGCACTTCCATGATCACCAGAGTAGGGAAGACACTGGCAACAAAATGCTTCCACATGGAAGTGATCATGCCATACTTTCATTGACTAACACAAATCCCATGTTCATTTGTACCTTCAAAAAGCCAATTCTCCTATAAGCCCAGAAGGAGAGGAGAATTGATATATTAGTGAGCAGCATAATGTCTCCCACAGTTACATATGAGGATTAGGCCAAAATAAAATTTATATTTTGTAAAACTGAATTGAGCCCCACTTGAATGAGAAGCATACTGGTGATCATAATATCTTACTTTTGTTTAATACTTTGGAATTTATGAAACATTTTCCCAACATATATTTATTCTGCAGGCATTTTGAGCCCTGGTTATGGGCCAGGTACTCTGCTAGGTATAGAACATGTGAGTAAGATATAGGTCCTGCCTTCCCACATAATGATATCATGTGGTTATCTTATATATAAAACCCTAATATGAAAATAGACCAAACAGGGGAACAACCAAACAACTGGTCGCTTTGATGTGCACTGACCACCAGAGGGCACACACAGAACATGGAGGGCATCGGCAGCAGGCAGCAGAGCACGGAACATGGTGGGCATCGGCTGTGGCGGGATAGTGGAGCAGGTGAGCGGGGACACCAGACCAAGGCAGGGCATTGGTTATGGGCCAGGTACTATGCTAGGTATAGAACATGTGAATAAGATATAGGTTCTGCCTTTCCACATAATGATATCATGTGGTTATCTATATATAAAAAACCCTAATATGCAAATAGACCGAACAGCGGAACAATTAACAACCAGTCGCTATGACGTGCACTGACCACCAGAGGGCACACACAGAACATGGAGGGCATCGGCAGCAGGCAGCAGAGCACGGAACATGGTGGGCATCGGCTGTGGCGGGATAGTGGAGCAGGTGAGCGGGGACACCAGACCAAGGCAGGGCTCCAATTGTTGTCATTGGGGAAAGCCTCTGGTGGTTACTGAAAATTCTTTGCTCCCACATGCCATGGTCCTGCCTGGCGCTCACACCTGCTACCAGCGCCAGAACTTCAGCTCGCACCCACTGCCAGTGCCCGACGCTGGCCCCGATTGCCCCTGAGGGCTTCTTTACCTGCCCCTGCTCCTGAGGGGTGATCAGGGCAGCAGCTGCCACTCGCACCTGCTGCTGGATCCGGCCCTGCGGCAGGATGGTGGAGCAGGTGAGCGGGGACGCCAGACCAAGGCAGGGCGCCGGTCGCTGTAATTGGGGCAAGCCTCTGGTGGTTACTGAAAATTCTTTGCTCCTGAATGCCATGATCCCACCTGGCGCTCACACCTGCTACCAGCGCCAGAGCCGCAGCTCGCACCCATTGCCAGTGCCTGGTGCTGGCCCCGATTGCCCCTGAGGGTTTCTTTACCTGCCCCTGCTCCTGAGGGGCAATCAGGGCAGCAGCTGCTGCTCATACCTGCTGCTGGATCCGGCCCCAATCTCTCCACGCCATCAGCGGGTGCAAGTGGGGCTGACACCATCAGCACGTGGGAGCAGGGCTGCTGGCAGACAGGGGACTTGGGACCACAGTGGGAGGGGCCAGGCAGGGGCACGGAGGATGGGCTGAGACACGCCCCTGTGCCCACCGGAGCCTTGGGGCCCACAGTTCCTTCCAAGATGCATGAATTCGTGCACTGGGCCCCTAGTTGAAGAATAAAAGCCTGGGTGGCCACAATGATGGCTGAAAGGAGAGAGTTTTCATCACCAACAGGGATAGAGAGACTTCTTACATGAAGTGATACTTACTTAGCCAAAGTTTCAAAGATACGTAGGAGTTTATAAGTCTAATAGGATGGGGAAATGGGAAAGACAATTTAGGGAGTGAGAAAGGCATGCACAAAGGCACAGAAAGTTACCTTATAGGCTCTTCCCAAACTCCCAGGAATTAGACATGTAACACTCTCCCAATTTTATAAATAAAGAAACTGAGGCACAAAGAAGATAATGGTTTTCTCAGTTTAAATACCTACTTTAAGGCAAAGTACATCCCAAACCTTTTCATTCCAAATCCTCTGTTCTAAATACTTGACATCATAGAGTAAAAGACACACTTTTAAGTAATGGACATATATAACTCACTCAAAGTATCTTGATCATATTCATGCCTGGCATAAAATGAATAGTTAGTAAAGGATGGTAAAATGTAAAGCTCTAGATGACTTTGCCTTCTAGGCACAAGCTATTTCTGCTCCATATGGGCAGAAATCATGTCTCTTTTCTAAAACATTTTTATTGATTATTTTTGACAGAGAGGAAGGGAGAGGGAGAGAGAGAAACATTGATGCGAGAGCAATAGAGTAATACATCTATTGGCTGCCTCCTGCATGCCTCCTACCGGAGATCGAGCTGGAAACCCAGGCATGTGCCCTGACCAGGAACCAAAACAGCAACCTTTAGGTGTATGGGATGCTGCCCAGTCAACTGAGCCACACTAGCCAGGGCCATGTCTCTCTCTCTTTTTTATTGAGATATAATTGCATATAACATCATATTGGATTCATGTGTACAACATAATGAATTGATTTTTATGTATATTGCAAAATGATCACCATAAGTCTAGTTAACATTTGTCACCAAATGTTGATGAAAACTTTTAAGATTTATTCTCTTTTCCAATATTACATGCTTACAATTTTTTTTCCTGTGATGAAAACTTTTAAGATTTATTCTCTTTTCCAATATGCAATACAGTACCATTAATCAGTCAGCATGCTGTACTTTGCATTCCCATGGTTATTTATTTATAACTGGAAATTTGTACCTTTTGTGTCTCTTTTTTATCATAATTTCTCTGGTTCCAAGTACAGTATCTGATACATTATAGGTTCTCTATAACATTTATTGATGGAAGGAAGGAAAAGAAGGAGGGAGGAAGCAAGGATGGAAAAAAAGAAGGAAGGAGGAAAGGAAGAAGATAAGGAAGGCGAGAGGGAGGAAGTAAGAAAGGAGGAGGAGGGAGGGAAGGAGAGAGTGAAAGGAAAGGAGGAAAGGAAACAGGAAAGAGTCTCCCAGTCTTTATCCTTACACCAGTGGGTAAAGTTCCTCAGCTTTATTTAATCACGAAAATAATCCTCTAATTTGCATTCACAGAACTGCCAGGTTTTTTTCTGAGTGTTAGTTTTTCACTGACATAGAGCAGTTAGGACCTAGAGGTGGGCAGGGAAAGAGGCCAGTGTAGTACTTTGAACATGGTAGGTACTCCCTACGTGTGGGCTGAATGACTGAATGGCAAGATCATGCCTGTCATTATTTATCTGAAATAACACATCTGTGTGGCTTAAACCTTCGGAGACTGGAGATTTATTACACATTAGCGACTACTTCAAACATTGGAGATTAATGAGGCATGGGAGATTACTCCAGACTTCAGTGATCTCAGGAGTTTAGTAAACACTGCGAGCTCTTCAGTCAGTACTGCAAGGTCTGAGGAGGCCGCACCGCCTTCTTTATAGAAACTCTCTTCTGCCCTTTTGTCTGTGAGAGAAGATTCTAGAGATGGTTCGGGGTGATTGCACACCAGCACTTATCCCACTGGCCCATCAAACTGCTCCAGCCGGTCGCCTTTAGGAATAACCATTTTTCTGTAGCTCTTCAGAGAACCTTGGACTTAAAACATGGAAACTAAAGGACTACCTGTCTGTCAATGAGCAATGGGTTTTAAGAACTTACTATGCATCCAAGAGTACATGAATTAGTCTGACACGGATACTAGAGAAACAAACATAAGGCATATTCCTTGTGCAAACCGGATGGGGAAATCTAAGAGTTTTGAATCAAGTGCCAAATAATTGGGCAAAAGGTCTACAAGAAGGAAAAGCCCACAGGTGCTGAGAGCATCCAGGAAGACTTCCTGGAGGAAGCAGAGCTGAGATTCTGGGTTTGGAAGTCAGTCCTGCCTGGGACTCCTGGGATCCAGGCACACAGTATTTCACCACCTGTGAAGCACACACATGTATTTCCTACGAAGTTGTAGGCCTCAGGACATTATGCATGGACTACTCACTCTGCCTAGAATATTTCCCCTCTACTTTTCTGCCTGGCTCAATCCCTCTTCAAGGTCCAGCTCTACTATGGTTTCCTTTGCCAGAGCCTTCTCCTACTCCTTGGGCACCTGGGCAAACATCAGCCCTCCCTGCTCTGTACCACCACAGCCTCTGTCTGTGTCTGCATCACAGCACTAACCACACTGCCGCGGGATGAGTTGTTTGTGTGTCTGCTTCCCCACTCCGTAGTGCCGGACAAGTCATGGGCTCTCATTGTTCACGTGGGTGGTTGATAAATTAACTGGAGGGGATCTTCCCAATGAGAAAGATCTAGTGAGATGGGACCAGACATCGAAGGACCTTGTAAAAGACAAGCCGAGGGCGAGGGACGGGGGGTGGAGGAAGGAAGGAAGAGATATGTTCAAGATTCAGGGAAACATTGGAGCTGGGTGTTTGTTTAGAGAACCCAGAAAATAAAAGCCTTCTGTAATCCCACTTCTTAGAGATATCATTACTATTAATGTTATTTATGTTTCCCAGCAGCTTTCCTATGCATACAAATACACTGGCAAATTTCCCTGCAATTTATGTTCCCACTCTTCATGGAGGAGAGTGTTCAAAAATCCAGTCCAGTAACAAATATTTACTGTGTGCTTAAGGATTGCTGTATTATGGTAAACAAAAAAGATATTATCCCTGCCTTCCATGGGTTTTACAGGATAGTGGATAAAACAGCATCTAAAAAATTATAAATTGTGATGTAAATTATTCAAATATGCAAAGATTCATCTCCTCCACTGCTGTGGATGTTTCAACAGAGGCATGGTATGATGGAAGCAGCATTTGGGACGATTTTGTTGGCCGCAGAATAGACTGAAAAGGACAAATGTTGTGAAGGACCTGGGCATGGGTGAGGGCAATGGGATGAAGGGAAAAAGTGGAACCAGGAGATACTTTAAAGCAAAAGTTCTTAATCTGTGGACCACGGACGCATTTTGAGGTACAAGGATACACCTTTTGAGCCCTCACATTTAAACTTCATGTATATTTCTCCGGCAGTAAGTTTCATAGGTTTCACTAACCTCTGTGTAGGCAATATAGCAGAGTGTTGTTGTGTTTTCCCCCCAAAAATAGTTTATTTATTTTTAGAGAGAGGAAGGGAGAGGAAGGGAGAGGGAGAGAAACATCCAAGTGAGAACGTAACATTGGTCACCTGCCTCCTGCCTATCAGGGATCGAACCCGAAACCCGGGCACATGCCCTGACTGGGAATCAAGCTGGCAACCTTTCTGGAGCAGGGGACGATGCCCAACCAACTGCGCCAGGGCAGCCGGGGCTGGCGGAGTGTTGTAAGATCACGGACAGGCTCAAACACCATCTCTATCACTAGCTTTCGAAACTTAGGCAAGTTACTTAACCTTCTCAAGATAACAAAGCAACAAAACAACTATACTGTAAAGTGCCTAAAACCCAATTTTAAAAAGTTCTTCAAGGGTCTGTTACCCAGAAGATAAAAATCAGTACTTTAAAGAAAGGACAGATAAAACTTGATGCCGGGTTGATAATGAGAGGGAGAAAGGAGGAGTAGAAGGAAAGGGAGTCCAAGATTTCTGGCGGAGGAGCTGAAGTGGGTTGATTTATTATGGGAGCATGAAGGACCCTGTGGCACGCTCCTGTGGTGTAGGAGGCAGGCCCTCTGCACGGCACAGTACATTTTTAGGATACAAGGCGGGCCCAGATTGTAGATTTGCTTTAGAAATTTTAGGTGACTGTGCTGATTATAAAAAATGTTGACCCGTTTTCATTGACTACTACAAGCAGATGTTGGTAGAGTGGGGAAGGGAGAGGGAGGAGAAAGCTGAGCAGGAGAATGGGGCTGGGCAAGAAGATTTCTAAGGACTTTAGATTCTGAATCTACAAGGAGACACTACTCACATGGCAGCTGATGAAATACTTACACTTGGCTGGGAGTCAGACATTGTTTACAAATAATAACACACATAAAGGGTGTCCCCCAAAATGTATACACACTTTACCAGCTGGTAGCTGTTGAATGAAAATGAAATGTGTTTTAATAAACACTGCCTTTACAATTATTCAAAGTGTGTACACATTTTTTGGGACACTCTTTATGTGTGTTATTCAAAGAAGTTGTCGAGGATCATACAACTTAAACACATGTATCTCATTGCCAGCCCGCACCAACTGTACTACACTGTGATTCATGTTTGTTACTGTCCTTTTCCTTTTCCTTTTATTTTGAGAAAAAATTTAAACTATAGAAATACTGTAAACTGACCACTAAAATTATTTTTGTTAGATTTCCTTTGTTAATTTGTGTATATCTTTTAATTGTCTTACGAATAAGGCAGGACCCACAAAAAATGGAAATGACCCGGGCCTCTCCGGTTTTCTAAGCAATCTAGAGCTCTACAAAGTTACTGTGAGAGATGGAATGAGGAGGGACGCAGAGGGCAAGGAGGGACAGCCTTTGCAAAGGACTCCAAGAGAATTTCTGCTTTAGTCAGACCTTGAAAACTATAAGAGAAAGAAAGAAAGAAAAGCGGGTTATTTCCATTTACCACCGAGCAAATGTTTGTCTTCAATAAGGCAGGTCGCAAGTGCTTTTTGAGAATCTTTTATTTACTTGCCTTGGAATTTGGGGAAATAGAAATTAAAATACATGGTTTTCTATTCTCAAGCGTCCAATCTTGCTGTGGCATCAAGATGTGTATCCAGGAGATGATTGGGAAAGAAAAGTGGATAAATCCTGGGAGTCTCTCAGGTTGCTATTTTAGTGGTTCTTTCCTTTTTGGTCAAAGAGGACAGTTTGTAATAATGCCTTTAATTAATTTCAGCCCAAACCATATGATGCTAAGTGTATCCCATTTCATGCAGAAGTGGGATCATATAGGAGAAAAGGGGGTTCCTTGCATCCTACGTTGCCAGGATTAACGTTATGTGACCCTGTTACCCGGCCAAAATGGATTAAAACAGAAATCGGGTCAAAAGGAATTGCCAGGAGCTGAATGTAGTAATAAAAGCTACATATTTAATGAGCACTTTTTGTGAGTCAAACACTGTGCTGAGGCCTTTACTTGATTGTTTTATTGAAGCTTCACAACTGTTCTGTCAGGTTGGCAGGAATATTATCAAATGCATCTTTATAAGAATACACACAGAGGTACCCTGGCAGGATGCAAAAAGTTCTCAGTAATCATCCAGCGTTAACCATGCGTCTCATGACCATCCTGCAACATCACGGAGGCTTCGTAACTGGCCACATGTCACAGGGTAGGAAGTGGGGTTGCTGGAGCTTGAACCCAGGGCCTTTCTGTCTGCCTGACTCCAGAGCAGACACACTACCACGTACAAAGGCAGTAACTAATGAATCCCACGTGCCTGGGACCATTTATATAACTGCTCTTCTAACTGCTTTTTGTCCTTACTTTTAACCCGTAGCCAGTGTGGTCACTTCATTTGCTTAATACAGGTGCTCCATATGGGATGGCTATGATTCAATCAAATCCTCTCCCTCGGAAGGGTATGCTGATGGAACACACACAGAGAGAGAGGATGGAAGCAACAGAAATATAAAGAAGCAAAGGTAGAGAGTAGAGGCTTAGGGCAATAGGTGTGAGAAGGAACCAGGAGGGCGAGATGCAGCTATGTTCCCAGGGCCCAGGCCAGGCCACAGAAATGCTAGAAACATGGAATGACCCTGAGGGATTCAACATCCCAGCTCTCCTTAGGCCTGAGCGTGACATTCCTCTCTGGCCCTTGTTCCCCGAGCAAACCTAACTGACATGGAAATGATGTTTTGCTTGGGCAAGAATCAGGTTCCTAAATAAATTGTCACCTCAGAAAGTTAACTCTGACAACATGCTGGCACTTAATTAAAGAGCAACATGGAGCGCTCTTTAATTAATGACACAGATTACCAGCACTTCGAGAGAACTTAGGAGCGGATCTGACTATGAGCTGAGACCTCCTGAAAGCTTACTTGAAGCAGTTTCCAAGGCTGCCTGAGAGACTTATTCGTTTTCCAGACCTTGAGCTTCTTGAAATTCTCTCCCAGAATTAAATTAGGCCACCGTTGAGTCAAGATTTAGTATTACGGTGTTTGCTGTAATGGAGTGAGTCATATAAAGAGCGTCATTTAAAATAATAAATTCCTTTTGTGTCACTGGGAGTACAGTTCAGTTTTCCAGGTGAACAACATATGCTTCCTTCAATTACAGGGAGAATTTTAACCACACAGTAGGTTTCCTGCCTTTCTTGGCTGCCGGGAATACGCAGACATCCTATCACGTGCAAAGGCAGTAACTAATGACTCCCAGGTGCCTGGGACCATTTCTATATCTGCTCTTCCAAGTGCTTTTTGTCCTCATTTTTTTAAAAAAATGAACTGTTTTATATATTTTACTATTGTAAGGTATCCCCAGACACGCTTGAGAGTGGTAGGTTGAACCATGTAAGTTGCCAATAGTCAGTAACTTTTTTTTTTAAAGAGATGAGATTTAAATATATATATTATTGATTTTTTACAGAGAGGAAGGGAGAGGGATAGAGAGTTAGAAACATCGATCAGCCGCCTCCTGCACACCCCCTACTGGGGATGTGCCCACAACCAAGGTACATGCCCTTGACCAGAATCGAACCTGGGGCCTTTCAGTCCGCAGGTCGATGCTCCATCCACTGAGCCAAACCGGTTAGGGCAATAGTCAGTAACTTTTAACCCACAAAAAGAGCGATTCCAGATGGTTCGACCGATAAATCAGAATTAAATGCCGGACGGTCGCAGGTGCCTGGGGAACTGCCCCAGAGGGCAGCTGGCCACATTTTAATGGTGAGATCCTGTGGTGGGGCCCTAGATGCCTTTTCTTTGCTTCTGTCTGCTTTTTGTGTTTTGTACATTTTCTGTTGCTTCTAATTTACTCACCAACACGGATGCTTCCTCCTCTTTGCTCCTGTCACAGATTGTGCCTTATTCCCCTGTGTCTGTTACTCTGCACTTATGACCCTGGCTTGCACTTTAAAAAAAAAAAATCCACTGTACCTGGCACATAGGAGGGGCTCAACAAATGTTTGCCCAGCGGAATGAATAAATGTACCTATGTCTGGCTTAACCAAATCAGAACATAATTTACTTATAACATTTTTAAGTAATTGATTTTTCGAAAAATAAGTGAATAAAGCTTCATAATGGCTTCTCGTATTTTACATCTTGTCTTCTGTGACTGTGCTGACCTTTGGATGACATACACTCTTAGATTATATCCAGGTGACATTTACATTTCCTTTCCGTTCATTCTGCCCCAGCAGTGGCTTTTAGCATTGCATGACTATCGCTCTAAGATCATACTTGGTTGTGTTCCAGATTTCTTAAATCGAACAGAAGCTACGTTCAAAGGACGTCCTTGACTCTTGTCCTTTCTGGCGTGGAATTTTTTTCTTTAATGAACCCAGTTCCATCGCAGCTCTGCAGCGGGTAACCCGGGGGCATTTGGACTCCGCTTTCCTCTAGTTTTACGTCAGTCAGCCTGTGTAGAGTTTACAGCATCCCTTTAAGAATGACCAGTTTCATAATGGTGCCTTGGGCCTGAAATGCATCAGTCTCCCGTGTGCATGAAGCAATTTACTGTGCATGCAAAATGTGGATTCTGATTCACTTGGTCTGCAGGTGGGGCCCGAGGTTCTGCATTCTAACAAGGTCATAGTTGGTGCTACTGGTCTGGGAGGAGAAGGGCTATAAGCCCTCTTGTGTAGCCCTGGGTAGCCTAAGGGAGGCATGAAAACAGAGTGGGAGAAGGAAATGTGAAGACAAAGGCAGAGAGAGAAGTGATACAGTCACAGCCGAGGCAGTCTCTGGAAGCATCAAGAAATTAATACACTATTTCTATTTCTTAGTCTGTTAAATGAGCTAATGAGAGCAAGGCTAATGGCTGCACTGAGGTGAGTTTTCAAACTAAAACTGTGGCTCTCAGACCTTACTGGATGTAAGAATCACATGGGGGCTTGGGAAAACGGAGATGGTTCTACCCCAGCGCTCTGATAGTCTATATTTGGATTTATGAACCTGCATTTTCAACAATCACCGGAGTCTTTCTGACCACACCTACAGGCATTGCTCTAATGTGTGATTACGGATGAGAGTTCACGCCCCTTGGTGGGCCAGTGGAGGAGATTTTGGGGGAAAGGAAACAAAGGTCTAAATCACCCCACGGGGCGTCTCCCTAGAATGAGTGAATCTTTGCAGGGTGCCTTGAAATGGGGTTGAGCGTATCATTTCAGAGATGGCATCCATAGGATAATGGTGATAATTTTCTGTTTGGTAGCAGGAGGTGGCAGTAGCCTGTGCAGGCTGTACTCAGAGGGTCTTGATTCTCCCTGACATTCAGAGATATGGCATGTCCCCGGGATAGCTTGTCTGTCCCTCATGTTCAGAACACATTGGCAATTTCTGATTGAGAATACTTGAACCAAGTGCATCTTATGTATAAAAGCAATGCTCAGAAAAGAGGACAAACAGATTAAAAAATAATAATAAAGAAAGCTTAGTTGAGGTCTTACTTTGTGCTAGGCACCAAGACCCTGTTCTGAAGGAACTCACAGTGAGCTGGGTGTAGACAGGTAGCCATCACAGGGCCAGCTGCAAAGGGTCAGAAAGACTAGAAGAATCTTATAGTAGAGGAATAAGAATAGCTAACACTTAAAGTGCTACTAATAACTTTAAAGAGCTTAATCGAATGCCTGTACCTTTCTTTAAATATGCCATCCATCAGTGTTACATGAGCCCATAGGGGATAACGAATTCTGCCCGCAGAGGGTGTGATGATTAATTTTGTGTGTCAACTTGACTGAGTCCCAGGATGCCCAAATGTTTGGTCACACATTATTTTGAGTGTTTCCGTGAGGGTGTTTTTGAATGAGTTTAACATTTCAATTGATAGACTGACTAAAGCGGATTGCCCTCCCTGGCCGTCCGTCCGTATCCAATCAGCTGGGCCTGAGTAGAACAAAAAGGTTCACCTTCCCCCGCAAAGAGGGAATTCCTCCTGCTTGACTGCCTTTGAGCTGGGACATTGATCCCCCCGCCCCCCTCCACCCGCTGGCTCCAGGCTCACATGGAAACATGGGCTCCCCTGGGACTCTGCTTGCTAACTTCAGACCCTGGGACTTAACCTCCACAACTGTGCCTTTTATAATAAACCGCTTTCTCTCTATATCTAGTTACATCCTTTTGGTTCTGTTTCTCTGGAGAACTCTGATTAATACAGATGGTTATCTGGGAGGCCTTCACAGAGGAGATCACTTCAGGGAGATGTTGACATAATAGATGATCTATTTATACATTTCCTATGTTATGATTATACATTGTAAATTCCTCTAGCATTTGTTCATCTCAACATGCATTTAGGGTTGAGATGATGTAGTGAATGCTCATTGCGTGCCGGGCACTTTGCTAGGCACAGAAGTGGGGTCAAAGGGCGAGACATCAGCCCAGCCCTCTGGTGAGGAAGACAGGCTTCAAGGCCGAGCACTGCAGAGCAGTTGTCACAGGTAACGTGACCTTTCAAAGTGGCAGTCTGATTCTTATAAAATAAACACATCCTGCCCAGTTGGGTTTGTCAGGTCAAATGTTGCATGGGACATGTAATCATTTGTTGTTGATCTGAAATTCAATTTAGTTGGGTATCCTGTGTTTTTAATTGCTAGATCTGATTACTCTACGTCCATTCCTCCCCCCCATGTACAGAATGGTATAGAGATTGGGAAGAGAGGGCTGTCCTTGAGGCCTAGAGAGGAAGATGCCTTTCTCTATACTTCTGGAATATTGCTTTCAGCCCCTCCCTCTCTACAC
>NW_005361545.1:55798-68643 GCF_000412655.1 Myotis brandtii
CCAGCCCCACCCCTGGGACTTTCACTGCACATATTGCCTTTCACGACTGCTGAGAGTGTATCTCATCTCATATGATACTATAGGCCCGATGCACTGGGTAGGGTCCCTAGACCTGGCCGCCAATCAGGACTGATCAGGTTCCTCATCTCCCCGCCTCCTCCTTCCCTAGCTCCCTCAGCACTTGCCACTGGTCGCCTGCCATGTTCCATGCCGCCCCCTGGTGGTCAGCGCATGTCATAGCGAGCGATCCAACTCCCAAGGGGACAATTTGCATAGTAGCCTTTTATTATATAGGATAGGAAAGCCCTGCTGGGACATACAAGAGCGGGGACCTGCATGGCCTGACTCTAATTGTGCTTTTCCCAAAGCCCCACCTGCGTGCATTACTGTTTGGGGTACTTTTAGTTATTTAAAGCCCAGGGCCAGGGTGGGAAAGATGCCAGCCCTCCTTAGGGCTGTTAGAGACAAGAGGAAGTAGAGGTTAAGAGCAGGGGATTTAGAATGAGCCGCCTGCATCTGAATTGTTGCTCTGTCGTTTACTTGCTCTAGGAACTTGGTAGGTGACTTAACTTTCCTAAGCCTCCATTCCCTCATTGCTAACACGGGGAAGCTCACTCCGCTGTGAGGACTGAATAAGGACAGTCTGGTATCTACTCAGTAAATTGTAGTGGTTGTTAGTGCTTCTGGGTCTCTTTTCACTACTTTTCATTACATCTAGTTCATTACTAGTTTTTTGTTTCAAATGTGCTGCTGCAAACATTTTTGTGTGCACTTGACTTTTGTAAAGCTTTGAATTTGTTTCCTGGAGTAAATGCCTAGGGCAGCGGTTCTCAACCTTTGGGTCGCGACCCCTTTGGGGGTCAAACGACCCTTTCACAGGGGTCGCCTAAGACCATCGAAAAACACATATATAATTACATATTGTTTTTGTGATTAATCACTATGCTTTAATTATGTTCAATTTGTAACAATGAAAATACATCCTGCATATCAGACATTTACATTATGATTCATAACAGTAGCAAAATTACAGTTATGAAGTAGCAATGAAAATAATTTTATGGTTGGGGGTCACCACAACATGAGGAACTGTATTAAAGGGTTGTGGCATTAGGAAGGTTGAGAACCACTGGCCTAGGGGTAGTATGAATTTGTCAAAGACTATCAGAGGCACGTGGCATAGATGCTCAGCACAGGCTCTGGAAATCAAATCCCAATTGCTCTACTTCCCGGCTGTGTGATTTGGGGCAGGTTCCCTCACTCCTCTGTACGGTGGTGCTATGGAATTTAAATTGGTGTTAGTGGTTAGTATGAGTTTGTGATGGATCTTAATATCTAAGGGCAGGGTGCCTTCAAAAACTATGATAATTTGATTACCATATTAACAATCCCGTTCGACTAAGAGCAGACCCATATTCTTTGTCTATCGTTTTATTAAAAGTGTTTCCACATTCTTCCTCTGCTTTCCTTTATCTTAATTTTGTTTTTATCACATATATGTTTATTTTACATCTTATCTGTCTTTTCCACTATAAAATCTGTTGCTTCAAGAGTAAAAATTATATTCCATTTGCCTCATGTAAATGGCTCTAACTTGGTCATTCAGGAAGTGAATGGGGAAGATATTTAGGAAATAGGAAACCTTTTTAGTATCTTCTCTGTATCACCAGTAGTAAGAAATTTGAGGGCAATAGCAGGAACCAGGGACTCTGCGATCCACAGTAAGACTGGCTTTGAATGTGAGGTACAATTATTCGCATAGTGGCAAAGGACGTTTTTAGTAAAAGTAGAAAGAACGTCGGATTCAGGATCAGAACGTTGTTTTGCTTGTAGCATAGTCTTTGGCCAGTCTTCTGGTCAAGTCATTTTCAAACTACCTTTTAGAATTTTGCCTGCTGATCCATAAGCTGTAACCAAATGAAGGGCTCTGTAGAGAAGACATTTGAAAAAGGAAAGGGGGGAAGGTATTGTACTTTGGGCAATATAGACAAAAAGAAATAAATAGAAAACGGGACTAATTGCCCAACAGCACATACTTCTACCACTGGCTCTAGAGTACACTGCCCTCAAGGGTAGGCATTTTAACTTTGGAGATGAATGGAAAGGGATGTAATGATTTCTCCAAGACTAGTTGGATTCCACTAGGCCTGTACACGGAGCCGCAGAAGTAGGCAAGCCTGTGTCTCAGGGTATCACTTGAACAAGATGGATGTGAAAGAAACATCTGCTCCGCTTCTATGGAACTCTTCTCCTGCCGCACCTCCCCAAATATTGTCCACTGGACTCAGGGTGACCTCTCACTGCCCCCAATGCATAGTTCTCTCTGGTTTATTTTCTCCTCATACCCAACTGGAAGAGCAAAAGTCCAATTTTGATTGGCTCCCAGTTTTTATCTGTTTGGGAAGATAAGGTTCTTGAAGCACACTGTTCACCTGGCTGACTTGAGCTACCTGGTTCTTAATAGTTTTAAGTCCAAACATACTTATTACCTGAGATCTACGCATGACAGCATGCATTTACTCCTCTTTCCAGGGTTATATACAGAACAATGTTAGCAACAGGGAAATTCCCAAGCATAGACTGACACCTGTTTTACCTGTCCTCATTCTCCAAGGTGAGATAATCCCAAATGAAATTTAAAGAAACATTCAATACAGCAATCTGTTAGCTTCTCTCAATTTCAATTTCCTTACCTGTAAAATGGGAATAATAGCCATGCCTATCCCTACCCACCAGAGTTGTTATGTTAAGTGACATAATGTTTACAAAATTATTTCATGAACCACTAAAGTGCTTACAAATATTAGTTAATATTTTTATTAGCTTCAAAACCTAAGCCCTAATTCCACTCAGTACTAACAGAAACAAGAAAAAGACAAATATTCAGAAACACAGTAAGGATGAAAACAGCCAAAGCAATTTACTGATGATCATTAGATATACATATATTATGTAAATTTAAATATTAATTCTACTAATTTTTAAAAATTCATCAATTTCATTTTAAATCTTTATTAATTTCATTTTTCTATTTTCCCTAAGTTTGTTTTGCTGTTCTCTTTTTCTAATTTCTTGGGTTGAGTGTTGATCTGTTTTCATTTATTACTATTTCATAATGAAGAGTTTAAAAATAAAAATTTACCTGTGAGTATGACTTTGGCTACACCTCAAATCTTTGATGTGTAGTGCTATTACTGCTATTTTCTAAGTAGTCTGGAATTGCAATTTGATTTCTCCTTTGATCTGAGTTTCTTGGAGAGAGTCTTAACATTTTCAGGGAGTTGGAGTTTTTTTGTTTACACTTCTGTTAATAATTTCTACCTCTATTGTATGTTGATCAGGGAATATTGGTGGCAAATTTTCTGTTTATTTTTGGAATTTATTGAGATTTTCTTTGTGGCTTCCTATATAGTTAACTTCTGTAAATAATCCTGGGAGCACATGAAAAGGAAAAGTGCAGTATTCTAATTTTCTTAGGTGTAGAATTCTATGAATATACTTATTACATCATTAATTAAAGTATTTATCTTCTCTGTGTTAAGATTTTTTAAATGGGTGATCCATAGATGACCTTCAGGAGATCTATGTGTGCTTTTTTTTTTTTTTAATATGGAGAAGGTTCATAATTTTTTCCAAGTTCTCAAAGGGATCTGTGATCCACCCACCCCAAAATATTAAGGAAATGCTTTATGTCTTACTTGATCTGTTAAAGACCAAGAAAGGGAAGTTAAACTACTTAATATAACTTAAAATCAACATTAAAAATTATTCTCAAATAAAATTTTAAATTAATTTATTAAAATACAGGATTCCCGATAAACAGTTATATTGCATTTGCTATTTATCCACCCTATGAATAGTGCTAACTGGCCTTTACTTGTTTCATTCTGGGCCCTGGAATGAGGCTCACATGGGGCTGGGCTTCTATAGGACGGCAGAAAAAGTGCCAAGTCACTTACCAACATTTATCAAATCTGAAACCTATCGGTCAGAAATGTTCATTTTCCTGTTAGTTTGCACTCAGTCTTTTACAATCTCCTCTGACGAATTCTCCATCTCTTTTCTGAATACTTCTCACTTGATGCTCTCAGGAGACGCAGTCCGTTTGGAAAGCTAATCATGTCCTTAGGGTGACTCAGTTCAAAGTCACATACCCCCTCGAGTGAGGCAACGAAGTAAATGCATCAATTTCTAGGATGGGAATGACAACCACTTAAAAACTGACACCAAATTATGGATGAACTTGGAACAGAAGTATCTGCTTGACAAACAGATCATGCATTTTTAAACGTACGTGAAGAATTTTAAGTTCACCTTAAAAGAAAGACTGAAGAGGTCTTAAAAGGAACAGTGAGGACTGAAATTGTAATTTATGCTCTACAAAAGTCCCTATACCTAATTCTCAAAGGTACTAGAAATTCTTAGGGCTGACTTATCCATTAGGTACATTCTCACGCTTGATACTTTCAAGGCCCATGAAAATGTCTAATTTTGTTTAAAAGCAGAAGGAAAATGACTATAATAATAACAATGAATATATAATCATGAATCCAGTCTGGATTATATTTATCTTTATACCAAGACAGTAATAATATAATATTATGTGTATTAGAGGCCCGGTGCATGAATTCGTGCATTAGTGGGCTCCCTTGGTCTGGCCTGCGGGATTGGGCCAGATTGCGAGAGGGCGCAGGCCAGGCCGAGGGACCCCACCAGTGCATGATCAAGGCCGGGGAGGGACGCAGGAGGTTGGCCAGTCAGGGAGGTACCATGGGAGGGCTCCAGAGTGTGTCCGGCCCATTGTGCTCAGATCCGATCCGCTGGACCCCAGCAGCAAGCTAACCTACCGGTTAGAGCGTCTGCCCCCTGGTGGTCAGTGCGCATTATAGCAACTGGTTGACTGGTTGACTGCCTCCTGGTGGTCATTGCACATTATAGTGAGCAGTTGAGCGGCCTTAGCATATCAGTAGCATATTACACTTTGATTGGTTGAACAGACGACTGGATGACCGGACACTTAGCATATTAGGCTTTTATTACATAGGTTAATTAAATATATATATATAAAATTTTCCCATGGAAGAAGGGACCCATGAAAGGAAAATCCCCTACATTCCATGAAAGTCATTATGAGGCCCTGGGAATAATTATCCATTCAATATGGTGATTGGTCAGTATCTGAACAGAAGCCTTGTTTGATGTGTGTTTACGCATGTTTTTATATGCATGGTATTGAAGCATTGTTTAGAATAGATTATATTTTCTTAGCAGAATGGAAATCAAGGCTGTGTAGCCTTTTATGTGTGTGCTTCTTTCTTCCTGTTTGCTTTGCTCTGGCTCTTTCTCTCCATGAAGTTCTTTTACATGCTTATCTTTCACACATGACCCAATAGTCCATTTAGCACCAGATGTACCACTGATGTTAGATTTTTGTGGATCTGAGTTCAAATTCTCTGCTGGAACATCTTTTAGTCAGGTGTTCACCATATGTCCAATTAGCTGTAGCTAATCTTTCCCCCTTTTTCCTTCCCCCACACTCCTGCATGCCCCTCAACCTCGGTGGTATGTATGGCAGCACCTTCTGCAAGCTGCGTTGGAACAGCTAATGAAATGTCTTCTACCATATAGTTTTAATATGACTTGATTATACTCCTACAGTAAAGTAAAAAATCACATGAGGAAAGAGCCTAGCAGAAAATAGTGGTCTTACTATAATTATGTTATTATACTTTCTCATGCCCTTGATTGTCATTTTGCCACATATTCAGCACATGGGAAATGGAAGGCTCTTCCCCAGGAAATGCCATTTGCAGAAATTGTGTCTAATCCAGGCATTGCTCAGTGAAGAGCCGTATTGCATAATCAGGCAGGACTCCCGCCTGAAGACTGAGCCATTCTCTGAAGATGAACAGACACCCTGCAGAGGCGCTTTTTGCTGGATGAGTGACCTATCTGAGTAAGTACCCACATCACATACACTCCTGTCACTTCGGGATTGTAATAAGCCCTCTGCAGTAATGATTATATATTAGGAACATCTAGTAGATGTGACTTTAATAGCAAGCTGAATTTTATTTAATTATCACAGTGTCACACACCTCTCTACCTCTATAGAATTTTAATACTCAATAAGCACAATATTGTTCCACTATAAAGAAGTATGATTGGTATAGCAATGTGGTATTACCAAGATATATGTTGTCTATCTCAAAAAAGATGAGCCCTGAGATATAAAAACCCCCACAAGCTTTATGTTATATTTATATGTGTAATTCCTATTTAAAGTGAAGAACAGGAAACCTTACAGTCTTTTTTAAGAAATGTATCTTTATTGATGAAAGTATTACAGATGTCCCCTTTTTCTCCCCATTCACCCTCTCCACCCTGCTCCCACACCCTCCCCAGGCCTTCCCCACACTATTATCTGTGTCTATGGGTTATGCATATCCTATAGAATAAAAGGCTAATATGCAAATTGTTCCCTCGACCGAGAGTTCAACTGGGAGTTCCACCAGGGGTCCGGACCCCACCTGTGCACGAATTCGTGCACCGGGTCTCTAGTATGCATATAAATTCTTTGGTTAATCTCCCCACCCCCATCCCTGTGAGGTTTGTCAGTCTGTTCCATGTTTCCATGTCTATGGATCTATTTGTTCATTAGTTTATTTTATTCATTAGATTCTACATATAAGTGAGATCATGTGATACTTGTCTTTTCTCTGACTGGCTTATTTTGCTTGGCATAATATTCTCCAGGTCCCTCCATACAGTCTTTCTCAATAGAAGAAAGCTTTGAGCAAAAAGACTAATCAATGACCATTGTTTTCCTTTTAATATTATCTTATTAAGAGAGAAATAGAAAAAAATCTGCTATGAATATTGTATTAGCCAGGGTTAAGTTTTGAAGAACAGAAACTATTCTGCAAGTTTAAAAGAAAGGGATTTATTAAAGAGTGTTTTGTGGTTTACTGTAACACTGGGAGGCAAAGAATTGCCTCTAGGCTGATCCTCCAAGATCAATTTCCAAGACCAAATTGTGGAACTGGGTCAGTGGAGCAGTTGCCTCTGCCATGGTCAAGAGGCTGCAGATTCAGAAAGCTGATATCCCAGCTGCTGGCTCCTGCACAGTCTGTTTCTCTGCCAATGCTGCTGTCCATACCAGCCAAACAATGTGCCATCCTGTCTCTTGTCCCATGTGGCTTAGTTCTAAATCAAATTCTCACTTGAGTTCATTTAATTTGTGAAGCTATAGCTGCAAGGAAGTCTGAGAAGTGTAGTTTTTAGCTTTCTGGACTCTGCATCTTAAAAGGGGGACAGAATGGGCCAACTGAGCCCATTTAGAGTACTCACCATGGGTATGTAATTGGGTGATACTAAAAAGTGAAGGATATATAAATATCTATCACATTCCTCAAACCTCTTCTTGTTCATACTACATTCCTCTTAGCCACTGAAGCACAAAGCTAGCCTACAGCACTGCAGGGAACTGTCAGGATTCTAACCACATTGGCAGGAAATTGATAAGGACATAGAGCGTCCATTAAACTCAGCCTGACGTAGTGTAACAATCATTAGGCTGTGAAGTAACACTGAAGGTGCCACTCAGATATGGTCATCTTTAGGTTTTCCCCTTTCAGGACTGGACTTGTATTAATCGCAATCTTTGGTTCATGATACACTCCCATCAGTGATCTATGTATGAACACTAAATTATGTAATATAATAAACATTATGGACCCACCCACTACCTAAAGAAAAGCTAGATCTGTGATAATAACCTGAATCTAATCAGGCATCCCCCAACATTCCTCTACCTAGTTAACCATCACCCTGGATTTCATGTTTTGTTGCATTTATATGCATTATAAAATACCTTTTTATTTTAGAGTTTTGATACTGTTATAAAAATAGGATCATACTCTATGTAATCTTTTGGCTTTAACCTTTTCCTTTGAACGTTCTATTGTTAAATTCATCCATATTTTTGCATTTCACTGTAGTTCATTTCAACTGCTGTGTTCTGTGGCGGAATACGACAACATTACATTATGTGAATATTCATCCGTTTTTCTCTTAATGGATATTTGGACTGCTTCAAAGTTTTGATCCTGGGAACAGCTCTGTTTTTCTTTCACATGTAAAAGAATTTGTTGTGGGTATTTACCAAAAATGGGATTACTGGATCATGGATTAGAGTTCTTTATGCTGAAATTCATCAAAAAGATATGATGTTCAGCCAAATCTGGTTTAAAAGTAGTGAACTAACATAATCATTAAAGAATACAAAGTATAGAACTTAGAGATTGGTTTTTTCCCCTCTAATTGGAGAAACAATTAAAAGTTTATTTTTGACATTTTTTATATTTAGTCTTCTTCTGAAATACCTCTTACCCAGAGACCTAGCACACCCTTCCCTCTTGGTAGAGAGTGGCCAGCTAATCGAAGTTTCTTGATACTTCACAATCATCCTTCTTAGACCACAACCTTAGGACCCTGATCTCTATCACATTCCTCAAACCTCTTCTTGTTCATTCTACATTCCTCTTAGCCACTGAAGCACAAAGCTAGCCTACAGCACTGCAGGGAACTGTCAGGATTCTAACCACATTGGCAGGAAATTGATAAGGACATAGAGCGTCCATTAAACTCAGCCTGACGTAGTGTAACAATCATTAGGCTGTGATCAGGTGTTTGATGTACACCAGCCTGCCTAAGCCACAGAAAGAACCCTTAAATTCCATATCTGTCCCAGAATAGGTTCCCTGGAAAAAAACCTCTGAGATAAAGAGTTATGTGCATCTGGTTTATTGGGAGGACGCTCAGTTACAACAGCTGTCAGGGCGTGAGGCAAGCAGGACTGAAAAATAGGGGAAGTTGGACTGCAAAACAGTTGCAACAGAGGTCTCAGCTGAATTGCTGGGGAGCGCTGGTGCTGAGATGACAAACTTTAGCTGAAGCTCTTTCAGTGCCGATTCCTCTTGGCTTCCGGCTTCCAAGGGTATATTTTTTTTAAGGGATTGCCCTTCAGTCAGGTAATAATGTATGCCTTCTTTTCATTCCCTCTGCTTTAAGCCTGGTCTCTGTCATTATGATCTCGCAAGCCTAGACTGTTGCAATAGTCTCTTACCAGCGACCTTCCCTCAGGTTTTTCTCAATTGAAATCTTTGACACGGAGCAGAGTAAGATCAATGGGCTAGAACTGCACTAGCTAATGAGTAGCCACTAGCCACGTGAGGAACATAAAGCATGCACAGATGAAGCAACTTGAATTAACTAGAAAACAATAGATCAAGCAAACCGTGTACTTAAAATAGCCTATAATAGTGTGATTCGAATTGCATATATAAGTGCAGAGAAAAAAGGACTCTATTCCACACATCTGTACACAATTCAATGCCAGGGCTCAGAGGACTGTTTTATGGCGATCCGCCCGTCTTGCCCAACAATATATCCAGATGGAGGCTTAAGAAATATGTTCTCAATTCCACAATAGTAACATGTACAAAGCTCAACAATGGTTAAGGAATACACAGGGGGTCAACGTCAGATTCCTTTTATAGAAATACTTGAAGTGATAATGTTCTAAGTAAAGAGCACATGAATCAAAATTTACTAAACAAATTGCTCTCTGGGTTTCCTTTCCTTTGGGAAGGTACCTATCAGACCCACATAGCACTCCTGACTTGTGCAAAAGGTAATATACTCCCTGAAATTCATACAAAGGCGATGGGGCTATCGCTAGGAGGTGTGGGTCTCACGGTAAACCACAGTCTGTGGGCTTCCCCACAGCCAGAATGTTCATGCCATTGAACTCTGGATAAAAGAAACTGAATTTTAGCTTTTGAAACAGGAAACTGAACGGCAAGATGCAGCCTGAAGAATGAGGGGTTGGGGATGTCAAATATCTGGCTACAGTTCCATTTACTAATTAGACATTTAGACCAGGAGATGCAAAGTAAGATGAATGAAGAGTCCAGGAGGTCAAACAGAGGAGAGAAGCAGTTGAGAAAATAACATACGAAGCCTCAGACGCTGAGCTTCTGAGTAAGGAAGGCACAGAGTATAGTCGGGGCTCGGCCAGCTGTAGCGAGCATGCCCCAGCTAAGGAGGGCACGGCCTCTCATACCAGACAGTTGTTGCCAAATGGAAATGCAGGCCCTGTGTTGGAGGAGCTTTTGATTTTATAAGAGAAATATTTAAAATCTGGATTTTTAAATTGGAAATATTCCATTTTTAAAAAGCCATGCAGCGCAGGGAATATTGTAGGGGTGAGGGAGGAATATAGTATATTTAAGGCTGCAACTATTTTCAGAGCTAATGTCAAACCCCAGGAATTAGGTATTTAGAGTCTGTTACTTGATGATCTATTAATGGGGGGGGGGGAGTATTAAATCAATAAAGCCTTTTAGTAATTTTTTATTTTATTATCTTATTCATCACAACAGTTCTATTTATAAAACAGTAAAATGTATCTGTATGAGTCAAATATTTCATTTATAATTTCATTGGTAAAGTTTTATGTGCATACTAGAGGCCCAGTGCATGAAATTCGGGGGGGGGTCCCTTCAGCCTTGCCTGCACCCTCTCTCATGCAGTCCGGGAGCCCTTGGGGGATGTCTGACTGCCTCAGAGGCGGGAGAGGCTCCCATCGTTGCGCTCGCAAGCCGTGAGCATGGCTTCTGTCTGAGCAGTGCTCCCCCTTGTGGGAACGCACTGACCACCAGGGGGCAGCTCCTGAGTTGAGTGTCTGCCCCCTGGTGGTCAGTGCATGTCATGGTGACAGGTCATTCCACTGTTCAGTTGATTTGCATAGTAGTCTTTTATTATATAGGATTATTCATTCAGCATTTATCCATAAAGCTTTATGTCTATGCACAGAGATACCTAGAAGGGACCAAACCCAATGTATTTCTTTCAGGATATTGTCCCTTTTGTTTCTCTAGCAGCCATTACTTACATAGGTTTCATCACAAGCACTGGACATTGCTCTGGTTCTCAAGTCTATCATATTTTTGTTTATTAATTTAATCTTATATTTTGTCCAAATCTGCCCCTTTGTGCAAGGTAGCCTAGGAGGTAAGAGCATGGGCTCAGAGTCAAATTTTTACTCATGACTTCCACTAGTAGCATAGCTCTTATGTTAGTGAAGATCCTTTCCTGGGTGTGAGCATCGGAAAACCTAGCTAAACTGTTTCACTCATGAAACTGGGAGGTCAGGATGCCTGTGGTCCAGGTACAGGTTCATCCAGGTACAGCATCATTCAGGTGTCACACAATACGTCTGTGCACTGCTCTCCTCCATCTCTCACCTTTGCTTTCTCCTCCCCCCGCTGTGGAGCCCGGACTCTGGAGGTAGAAACCGGGTGACTGCCAGGGTGCCTGGCATCCTGCCTGTGCCGGTCCCTGTCTGGAGTGTCTCTGTTTTCTCTCATCCTGCCGTCAGATTCTGTACTTCTGAGTTCCGCTCCGGGCACTGCTGTGTCCCAGTCGGTGCCAGCCCACTTTGGATGAATTGCTTTCTATAATCCAGCTGATTGAGTTTCAGAGTTCTCAGACATTGTGCCTGTGATGGCTGAGATGTCAGACTTCTGCACTGTGACTGCCCACATTCCATCATGTGCACTTCTGTTCCTCTGGTTCTTTCCTTTTCACTGTGGTAGAAACCCACATCGTGGCAGGCTTCGTGCCCCCCACGTCTGAATGTGCTCTGATGAAACTGCGCTCTGCCCAGGAACACCTTCTGCAAAAGATCCTGTAACCCAAGAAGAGTGTTCTTATAGGCTTCCCTAAACTTAAGTGGAAAAAGAATATCACATACGAGCTATGGCCTGAAGATACCCTTGTTGGTCAGAAATTGGTTTTCTTATGATCTCATTGTCATATATGTACCAACCCTGCCTAAATCCCTGCCCTCTGGGTTAAAAGTTCTCCTTTTACACCCCCGGGCACATACCCAACACAAATTATTTACTTGTTCACTGAAAGACATGTACAATAATGTTCATAGTATCACTATTTGTAATAACCTCAAACTGGAAAGAACCCAAATGTATATTTATATAGGGTGTCCCAAAATTCACGCAAGATTTACCATTGAATTGAATTGAAAATCTTGCGTGAATTTTGGGACACCCTATACAATGGAATGCTATACATCCATGAAAGTGGCCAAACCATGACTACACCAAACAGCAGGAATGCATCTTGCCAGTTAATAATAGGCAAAACAAGCCAGACACACAAGAATGCATAAAGTATGATTCCATGTATAAGTTCAAAGCTCGGCAAAGCTAATGCAGAGTTTTGAGGTGGCTCACTTCAGGGTAGGAGGGAGGGATAGTGTTTAGAGGTTGGCACGAGGGAGCCTTCTGGTGCTGCTAACATTCTGTTTCTTGACCTGGTTTCATCACTATGTTCGTTTTGTGGTAATACATTGAGTCATCCACTTATGATTTATGTATAGTTTTTACCCAAAAAGGGCTTTTCTTCATAGAAGTTGCCCATTAGCTTCATTGTGAAGGTTTTGTTCAGGTCCTACTTCCGCATGAGCGCTGCTCCTTACCAGGCAATTCCCGGGGGCTGCTCTGGGCTGGGATGGTTGTTTCCTTGAGTAGTAGCTGGCAAAAATGTGTGATATATATATATATGAAATACTGAGTGGCCAGATTATTATGACTGACCAGATTATTATGACCACCCCATCAGTACAATGAAGTGAATTAGTTATGCAAATAATAATAAAACCTTGAGAGTATTTGCCTAGGAAATTTTCAATATTCAGTATTTTTGGAAGTGTCAATGAAGTACTAATGGGGTGGTCATAATAATCTGGCCACTCAGTGTAT
>NW_005361545.1:68673-89226 GCF_000412655.1 Myotis brandtii
AGAGAGAGAGAGAGAGAGAGAGAGAGAGAGAAGAAGAAGAAGAAGAAGAAGAAGAAGAGATAAAATTGTACTCCAAGAGGAAAACCAAGGTTGGAGGAAGATATACCATTCAAAAAAAAAATGGTCATAACTAGATGATGAAAAGGGAGGCAGAAACTGCTGGGGTTGTGACCCAGAAAACACGAGAAATTATAGAGCACGGTGGTTACATGTGGACTTTAGAGCCAGAATCCTTGGGCTGATGATCCCTGATCCCCTGACTTCTGTTCAGCTCGGCCAGGTTCCTGAACCTCCCTGTGCCTCAGGGCCCTCATCTCTGAAATACACCTGAGAAATCAAGGTGTGACACGGGTCAAGCCCTCCCCGCCAGGCTGTCCCCTGGTGGGGACCCAACACATGTGAGTTATAGCTACTACCGCATCGGCATCATGTTTTGGTATTATAGTCCCTGGGCTGGAATATGCCTGCCCACTCCTTTGGAGTTTAAGAGGAAAATAGGGGACCATTCTCTCCCTCCCACTCCTAGGCCTAAAACTCCCACACCAGATACCTCCCCCGTACATGAAAGCTATACCTGCAGAGCAGGGTGACACCGTGAAAATGGCCACTCACACCACAGTAGTGAATTGAGGGTCATAAGTTCAAGAAAAGGGGAACCAGTCAGTGTCCAGAAAGACAGAAGCGAGGAATGACTGGGGAGATAACGTAACAGGAGTACACATCAGAGGGAGGCCCACCTTTATTTAAAAGTAAACGACCTCTCTATCCTCACAGTGTCGAGGTGTCCATTAACCCTGAATATTTGCCCCCGATTTAACTCTGCGCTTAGTCAAGTCAAGACTGATATTTTTTCAGTTAGAGAAAAAACAGTCACGCTTCATGAGACGAACACTTTTATTTTATATCCCGCTGGCTTTTTATTCGGTTGTTTTTATCTCAATGCTCTGCTTCTCCCTGTGTTATCTCAGAATTTCTGAATGTTCTCCTCTAACAGCCAATATCAACCCAGTAAACTGTGTAGCAGTCAAGAACCTTGATGTAGAAGTGGAGGCACATTAGCTCCAGGCATCCGAGGAAGCCGAGATACAGCGGGAGAAGCAGGAAGCACCGGTGATGCGCACTGGTAGATTTTACAGTGCCGGGGGCTGTGGATTGGGGAGAGGGCCGGCGCTACAGCGGCATGCTAAATTTCAGGTGTTAGCAGAATATTGAACAGGAATGTTGGCAGGCAATTCTAAATATAAGAAATGCTTAGAACAGTATGTTAAACAGAATAAGTGCTACCCAAAGATCGTTCAAATGGATGTGTGAATGAATGAACAGAGGAGAAATCAAGTATTTGCTATCATTAATATGTAGAACTTTTGAGAAATCATGGGACCTTAGAATTCAAAGGGACCCATAAAGTCTCTTTGTTCCCCTCAAAGTGGTTTCAGCTTGAGCATCTCAAATCTCAGCTTTGAATTAGGAGCCAGTAAGAAAGAAAGAAATAGAAGTCAACACTGATCATGGATTTTTTGGGGGGGAGAGAGAGGACAGATCTTTCTAAAATAATGAATAGCTGAAAGACAGTTTTTAGCAAAAAAATCTATTATGGGAGAATTGGAAAGGACATCAAAGAGGTCATTCATCATGTCATCTCTCCTCTGGCTGTAAAATACAAAAATCATTAGTTAGTACCAACAACATTCTACATTTGTAGAGCACTTTTAGCTCCCGAAATCATTCAAACACATCTCCATTAATCTTCACAAGGAAGTAGGTATTCTTTTCAGAGATGAAAAGAAGTTACTAGCCCAGAAGTAATGGGTGCTTTTTGACTTAGAGAAGTTCAGTGACCTTAAGACAGAAATAGGAAATTTCCTTATAAAGACAGCTCCACAAAAGTACCTTCACTCACGGGATGAATTCGTACACCGGGAGTTGCTGAGAATTAATTGGGACCTTGTATTTCTGAAGCTTTAACTTCACCAGCATCAATTTGGAAAGATACCTTCTCTCCCCTTCCCAAGATGATAGCAAGGTCAGTCACACAGGTACTTAGGATGATTATCTAAGCGGGGAAGGGAGGGAAATGGAGATGACTTACCAGGGACTGGGAAGGGTGATGTGTCTATATGTTCTGGGACTCACCTTGGACCTGTGCACACCTGTAAGTAGTATTTAAGAGGGGCGGGGCTTAGATGGGAGGTGCTGCTGGCAGGACTCGGAGTCATATGGCTGTGAGAGGTATAGCCATAACCTACCCAGGGCAGCATGTCCAACAGGTAACAAAGCACAGAGCTCGGTAGCTGCCATTTACAGCACAAAGGGCAGCGGTATGGGCCAGAGGCCTTTCCCTCGACTGCATAACCCTCAGAACTCTGGGATTGGGCTATGAACCACAGGAAGTAGAAGAAAATGAACAATGAAAGAATATTGGACTTGTTGCTTATCTTGGGAAGCAGAGATCTGATTTGATTTAGGAATATAAAGACATATGACGAACCACAGGAAGTAGAAGAAAATTGAACAAATAATGAAAGAATATTGGACATGTTGCTTATCTTGGGAAGAGATCTGATTTGATTTAGGAATATAAAGACATATGATGTTTATTCCACTTGAGGTGTCATGGAACAATTGTACTCAGGTTAGACTTTATTCAATAAGCATTTACTGAGCACCTACTGTGAGCCTGGCTTCGTGGTAGGTGTTGGGGATGTAGTAAGAAACAAGATAGAAATGATCCCTGTCTTTGAGTAGCTTGTTATATCTCTCAGGAAAGATAGACTATGAAATAAAGATAACAAGGCAGTGCACTGAGTGTTACGGTAGGAGATGTACAGGGGTCTGCAATGCCAGAGAGCAGGGGTGCACAGCCTCATCTAGGGGCCAGGGCAGACAGCCCCACAGAAGCCACATTTAAGCTGAGTTCTGAAGGATTCTGTCCTGCGCCACATGACACTTCACTGCCGTCACCACGGCGCTACACATTTACATGGCTGCACAGCGTTTGCTGTTTTCAAATCCCTCACTCACCAGTGAGCTCCTGGAGGTCTTGGAGCATGATGTAAGAAAACTGTTCTTTAAATCTTTGTGTCCCCAGCCCCTCTTGCAGACCTCCTACAAATAGTAGGCTTTCCATGCGTGGCTGCTAAGTGGGAGAAAAATGAAGTGGATGAGTGAGTGAGTGAATGAATGACTGGTGTCCTAATTGCACTATGTGGTAGAAGTGCTAGCGTTCATCTGCAAAGGGCCCTGGCTGGATGCTGTCTCCTAGCTGAGCAGTGCCACTGCAATGCCCTTTTCCATGCAGCCCATGATAAGCATTAGCTAATTAAGGCTATACTGCCACTGTGAGGACAATGCAGGTAGTGCCCGGATTGGACAGGACAGGGATGCCCGCTTTGCTTAGCTTCAGGCTGGTAGCGCTAGCAATGCAGGCTCCTTCATAAAGGAGGTCCCCGCACCCCATGGTCCCCTTAGCTCAGACAGCAACCAGACCTGCAAAGAAGGGCATAAAGTCTTTTCTTAAAATGGAAGGCCAGGTAAGAAAACAATTGCATTTCTATGGCACGACATTGGGGACACAGAGAAATGGTATCACGTCCTTTCGTCACGTGTAGGCTGGAAAGGAGACCTTCAGACCTGCCCCACTTCTCTCATTGCCCAGGTTGATCATGATCTTAGTTCACTAGAGGCCTGGTGTACAAATTCGTGCACGGGTGGAGTCCAGCCAAGCCCAGCCCTATCGGGGGTGGGGGTGGGTGGAGGGAGGGGCCACAGGTGGGCAGCCAGCCCCGCCCCCTGGTCAAACTCCCAGTTGAACTCCTAGTCGAGGGGACAATTTGCATATTAGCCTTTTATTATATAGGATACTCAAGAACAAGCCACAGAGCAGCTGGTCTGTACTTTTCAAAAATATCAATGTCAGAAGAGACAAAGGAATGCTGGGGAAACATTGTAGATTAAAGGACATTAAAGAGCTATGACAACTAAATGCAAGGCATCATTCTCTATTGGGTGCTCAATTAAGGAACAAACCATATTGTTATAAAAGATATTGTTGGGACAGCTGGTAAAATTTGTATATGATGCATGTTACATAATAGCATTATATCATCGTCAAATTTTCTAAATGATCATTGTTCCATGTGAAAGAATATCCCTGTTTTTAAAAGATAGATATGGTAAAGTGTTTAGGAGCAGATGGTCATGGTGTCTGCAATTTGCTATCAAAAGATTTATCAGTAACATTAATTACAATAATATCGTTGTATATGAAGAGACAGAGCAAATGGGGCAAAGCATCAGTAATTGGTGAGTCTCGGTGAAGGATACATGAGGATTCACTGTTGTGATTTTGCAAGGTTTCTATAAGCTTGACATTTGCAATAACAAAAAAGCAAGACAAATACTTTAATCCCTTAGGCGAAGTTCTCTTTTCAGCCAGGTGACATAAAAATTACTTTCCCTTTAAACCGAGCGGTCTTCCACTAATATTTGCACTGTCACCTTTTCTGTTGGTAGCTTTCATTTCCCTGGCTTGGGCAGCTGGTGGACAGAGGTGATGGGTACAATTGGATTCAGTACATCTGAGGTGTTGAGGGGAGGCCCAATGAGGCAGGAGCTTAGAGGAGAGGTGGAGGCAAAGACATGGAATTCAGTGTCAGTGGTGGTACCCCCTTGAGAATTATCCCAGGGGAGCTTGGAGAATAAGAGTGTCACCCATGAGGGAGACTAAGACGTGGCACCCCGGCAGGTAGAAGCCAGTGCACCATGTCTCAGGAGTTAAGGAAGGACAGGATTTCAGCAGGAGGCCATGGTCAACAGTGTAAAATGCTGAGGAGTAAAGCCGACACCTGAGAAGTCCACTCTATTTGGCAGGTAGGTGATCCTTGGTGACCTGCAACAGCAATGTCTAAGGAGAGGGGAGTAGGGTCAGTGTTCAAACCCAGCTGCGGTGCGTGAAGGAGCAGGTGTGTGGGTGCGATGTGCTGAGTCTGCTCTTTGACAAGCCCATCCCGGAAGGTAGGAGGGCAATATCATAGAATCCACAGCGACAGCTGGTGTGGTGACCTGGGCAACAGCAATGTCTAGGGAGAGAAGGGTGGGGTCAGTGTTCAAACCCAGCTGCGGTGTGTGAAGGAGCAGGTGTGGGGTGGGATGTGCTGAGTCTGCTCTTCGACAAGCCCATCCCGGAAGGTAGGAGGGCAATATCATAGAATCCACAGCAGCAGCTGGGTGAAGGTGGGTTTTGTTTTTGAATTTTAAAGCCGAAAGGGGTCTGACCATGAATAGAAGGAGGTTGCAGAAGCAGCAAAAGGGAGATGCTTCAACTAGCAATGGCCCAGAGGAACCAGCAGGAAGGGGATGTGGACACCGTGGTGGAGGAATATCTTTCCCCACCAGTGGCCTGGGGCCCCAGGGCCTTCCCTTACTTCCTATCAGGCTTCTCCTCTCCTCTCTAAGCTCCCAACAAGAGTGTTCCCTCCTTTCCTGATATCTCCCCTTGAGCCACCCACAGCATCCTGCAAAGCAGAATACTGATGCGGGAAGAGCTCAGAATTTGGAGCGAGAACACAGCTTTGATTTTTTTTAACTTCCTGGTTGTGTTAGTTTTCTCAAGAAGCAATTTCCTTATCTTTAAAATGAAAAAAATTACTCTATTTCATAGTTTTTTTCTAAGAACAAATTATGATAATATATGAAAACATCTTACAAACTCTAAAGGGAAATGTGATTAGGTGGCTTTTGGTTTTCATCTTGCTGTGTGTGGGGTTGTTTCTCTGTTTGCACCTATTGTGGCAAAAGTTCACCTAGCGGTTCTTTGTCAAAGGCTCACCATGTGCCAGGCCCTCTGCTCTTCCAAGCGGAGCCCACAGTGTCCCAGTGCCTGGGAGACTTGGGGCCATTACCAAGGATGTTCTGTAGTGGTCACTGGTCCATGACCAGCGGGCGACCTGGCCATTGCCAAGGATGTTCTGTAGTGGTCACTGGTCCATGACCAGGCAGCTCACACAGGATTATGTGCTTGTTGCTGTTTTGGGAGAAAGAAAGAAAAAAGGTGCATCGACACAGACGTGGGCTCTGTGGTTGGGAATTGTGATGGGCTGTGCAATGCACGTCAAAGGGAGCCAATCGCAATGATCCAGGGAGGCGCTGCTCAGAGCAGCTTGTGTTAATTAATTGTCCGCTAGGTGGCAGCAGAGCCCATAGTGTTATCTCAATCTTCCTTTCTCTTGAACAAAGAGTGAGAATCTCCTAAAAGATGCTGCTGTTCTGAAGAGAGTAATTATTGCTAAATGATTATGACACATGGCCTTGAGGTGCCATGGTTGCTCTCTTGAGATAGTTACACTCCAGACTTTCAAAACGGATTTTAGTGTTTTGATGTTCTAAGTCACCTGAACTTACAGAAACGACAACAATAATAGAAAAGAGCTAACATTACGAAGCATTTGCTACGTGCCAGGCACTGTTACAAGTGTGTAGGGCCTGAGGCTACCCCACTTCTTAGAGGTTTCACAGGGACTGAAGGGCTTATTCCTGTAACCATAATGCAGCAACGTAAATGGGTGCTCACAGCTTAAGGTCCAACATATTAATAGTTTAGTCAAAAGCCTTTGACAGGGTTTCATAGGCAATGTTCAGCTATAACTGGTGTTTCTTGGAGCATTTATATATTTTTTTTAAAAAAAACTTTTATCCTCTTAGACTCATGTCAACCCCTGGCTGGGATTTCATAGGCAATGTTCAGCTATAACTGCTGTTGGAGCATTTATATTTTTTTTTAAAAAAACACCTTTTATCCTCTTAGACTCATGTCAACCCCTGGCTGGGTTGCTGCTTCTCTCATCTTGGGAATGTCTGGTAAGTTTCTGGGCGACCCCAGGGAGTCTTTGCTAGGGGCCAGGCTGAAAAGCCTGGCAGAACGAGCTTGGCTCATCATGGCTCCAAGTCTCAACCATGAGAAGGGAGTGGGAATTAGGGCTGGTGGCTGGCATGTACTCCAGGCCTGGTCCCTGGATGCTTGCCTGAGTCCTGGGCGGAGCAAGGGCTGAGAAGTAAAATGACAGGTCTGTCGGGAACACGCTGATGTGCAAGCAGGTCTGCTTTGGTTTTCACTATCAGAATATCATCTAGATACCTGAGAGCCATTCTAGCTGGCTCCTATAAAGCTGCCTACACAGCTTTATCAATTCTTAGTTATTTCTATCTCTGAAAGAAGGCTGGACAAAATTTTAAAAGGCACAACAGGCCATACAGTGAAAAAGTAAGTTTTCCCTCCCACATTGTTCCCCACAGGAACCCACTGTCACCACTGTTACCAATTTCCAAGCTGCCCAGCTTTGGCACCTGAGAGAACCACTGCTGGGCAGGGTTGCGGTAGAGATGATGGCTCGTGACCTGGCAGTGAGGGTGTCTCCAATAGTGGAGTTGGTTAGGCACATGTGGCAGCTCCTGATGATTCTCAAGGGGCTACGAGATCAGAGTATGTGGGAAATGAGCCAGGGGAAATTGGGAATTCATGACATGGTGACCTTATTAGTACCCATAGGCTGGGAATTTTGGTGTACTCTCATTATAGAAGTGGCACACGTTATCAAAGGAAAGTTTGAAAATACAGAAAAGTAAACCTCCTCATGTAAGTGCATAAATATACACATATAAGGGCACATACATATATGCACTTCCATATATGTATACTTACATATTGTCTATGTATATCTATATATATAAAAGCCTAATATGCCAATTGTCCCCAAAGGAGTTGACCAGGAGACCAGGAGTTTGATTGCTCGCTATGACATGCGCTGACCACCAGGGGGTGGTGAGGAACAAAGGAAGGCCCTGGCTGGCAGCTGGAAGGCCCCGATTGGCCCTGATCACCAGCCAGGCCTAGGGACCCTACCTGTGCACGAATTTTGTGCACTAGGCCTCTAGTATTTATATATGATGCAGTTTTTCCCTGCCATATGGAGCCCAAGCCCCATTGTCCAAGTTTCATAGCAACCCAAGAGTTAGCAAACAATGTCTCCAAGCTCGGGAAGCTGAGACTCTGAAGGTCACCAGGGACCATGCCCCACAGTGCCAGCTGGAACCACAGGAAGGCACAGCCATTGTGGAGTGGCAGCCAGCCTAGGCAGACACGGTGGCCCCCGACCCTCATCCATGTGAGCACTGGAACCAGAGCTTAGTTTCACTCAGACATGCAACCTTTCCATCTCTTTTTTCTCTGATATAAAATATTAGCCCCGTAAATCATTAAGCCCATGAGCTTTAGAGTCAAACGTGCCAGAGGTTAAGCCTGGCGGTGGGACCTTGTTAACTGTTCTGAATTTCACTTTTTAAAAAAATCTAAAAATGGGAATAATAATACTGATTTCACAGCACTGCTGTATTAACTGTCTCATTGCCTAGATTGTAGCAATCACTCAACACATGCCCTAGTACAGAGAAAAGTCTCCTTATGAAGACTCTTGAATGAGTGAAAGTGTTCACCTAAGGCTATGTAATGACCACTCAAGGGCACTGTGCTCTTTTCCTTCCAGGTGGGTGCGGGACTAACTGTCCAGGTTGCCCAGGACGGAGGGGTTTCCAAGGATGAGGAATTTTAATGCTAAAAGCAGGAAAGTCCTGAGAAAATTGGGACAAGTTGGTCACTCTTAATTATGGTGCTATTTGTTCCTTTCCTGTTTTTGTCTGACCAATCCAGCTTCCCCAGAAGACAAAAATTGCATTAAAAGAAAATCATTAAAGACCTGCTGATTGAACAGATATCCTCATCTTAATAATAATAATCTATAATAATAAAAGCATAATATGCTAATTAGACCAGATGGCCTTCTGGACGACCTTCCGGATGAAGCTGGGCTTCCAGGGAAGCCCAGGTCCCGGGTGCCAGAGGGAAGCCGGTGCTGGCATCTGGGGGAAGGAAGGCCTACTCTTGCATGAATTTCGTGCATCGGGCCTCTAGTAATAATAACAATAAGGCATATTTAGAAGGGAACCTAAATCTAGCTGGGATGAATTTAACAGACATCTCAGAGCTCTAAGAATTAGCACTGGGAAGCTGGCTGTTCCAATGGAGAAGGAGGTAGAAAGAGAAGCTGGGAGACTTGCGTACTTCAGGTGCTCTGATCCCCACAGGAGGGTGTGGAGGTGGTCAAGCCCCACCTGAGGCGTGAAAGCAACAGGAAGAGGTGCAAACGTGAGGTGTCTGCTGCCCTCTGGAGAGGTGGGGCCAGGTCTGGAGGGGATGCTGGCTTCGTGGGCTGCAGCCAGGGCAGTTGCGGCCCACCTGTGCCCCAGCCTGGACCCGGAGAAGTCATCACTCTCCTGGGTAGGAGTAACCATGGCTGAGGTTATTCAGAGGGATCCGGGTCCTCCAGAGGGATCCCTGAGCTGTGGCACTGCTGAGGGTGGGGGGAGGGGAGGAACCAAGATCAGGGCACAGCAGGAAATAGAGGCCACACCGGGCATAGTGGGAAATAGGCAGTGATGGCGAACCTTTTGAGCTCAGCGTGTCAGCATTTTGAAAAACCCTAACTTAACTCTGGTGCCGTGTCACATATAGAAATTTTTTGATATTTGCAGCCATAGTAAAACAAAGACTTATATTTTTGATATTTATTTTATATATTTAAATGCCATTTAACAAAGAAAAATCAACCAAAAAAATGAGTTCGAGTGTCACCTCTGACACGCATGTCATAGGTTCGCCATCACTGAAATAGAGGTCACAGCGTGGTAAACTCAAAGAGTTCAAGACGTAGGCTGTGGTCGTGGCTGAGGTACCAGAAGCTTCTTCTTACTGGGTGGCGGGCAGGTTGTGGTGGGAGTCAATGAGATAATGCAAACGAATAAATAGCACTACTCATGGCACACAGTCAAAACTTACTCTATGGTAGCTATGATTAGCTTTGCACCTCAAAAATTAACAACTAACATCCCCTGGCATGTAAGCAAGAGACTGAAGATTAAGACATGGATTTCTTTCCTGTGACTAAAAGTTGTGGAAGTTGTGTTTGTTCTGCCAACATTTTTCATTGGTGCAAACAGGCAGGTGGGAAGATAAGCATCCGGGTCTACAGTGGCTGTTGCAGAAACAAGCAGTGATGAGACCTCTCACCCCACCCCCACCCCCAGCGGCATCATGACCTCAATTTACCCCACAGACCAAACCCCTAATGTTGTTGGTTGTTGATCTATGAAGAGACAACTTATCTCTAAGGATTTGTTCCAAACTTACAGAAGACATATACAAACCATCATTTGTGTTTTTTCTAGTTTTCAGTTTTGTTTTTATTTGTCAGTGGTGTAATAAAATGAATGAAAGAAGGCCATGCATGTACTCATGATGACAACGTGTCACTAAACAAAGATATTGGATTAGGCAATTAGCAATGTCTGCCGTAACGGGGTACCAACTGATTAATTTTCAACGAGAAATTGCTGTGGGGATACTGGAGTTTTTACGATCAGGGCTAGGTTCCATGAGCCCGATCCCAGTTGGCGAGACTGCCTGGCTTTGCTGACACTGCTCCCTGGGCCATAGCCGATTGTCCCGGGGAGGGAGACAGACACACCCTGGGCTGGGATTTGGAGACTGGGTTGAGAAGCACAGAATTCCCTGGAGCAAAGCTGCAGTAATGGCTGTGCCACCTAGAGCAAGGGTTTGTGAATTCCTAGGACACCAGAGCTCCCTGAGCCCTTCCTCTTCTGAGCCTTTATTTTTCTTTTAATTACACTGCTTCAGATTTTTTAAAAGTTTTTATTGATTTTAGAGAGAAAGGAATAGAGAGAGCCCCCTACTGAAGATCAAGCCTACAACCAGATGGGGTTGGGGGTGGCATGTGCCCTGACAGGGAATCAAACCCTGACCTCCTGGTTCATGGGTTGATGCTCAACCACTGAGCCACACCAGCCGGGCCCCAGCCTTTCTTGCTCATCTCTCCCAATGACTCTCTAGGAAATAGAGGGTTCCAGAATCCTTCTCTAGGCCTTCACTTCATTTCTCTGTTTAAGTTAAACAGAATCTGCCTCTCTTCTTTACACCCAAATGCTCTCAGGCAATTCCCACTCTCACCCCCTTTAACAATTTAGAAGTACTGGGCGCTGAAGAAACCCTTCCCTGCTGAAAACCCTTTTCTCTGAGTCTTTGCTGACTTTGCCTTCTTGTGGCTTCTTCTCCTGTAGCATCTTCTTTGTTTCCACGTGACTCCTCTTCCTCCTCCACCCCTTGGTGAGAAGCTTCACAGAATGTTTTGATTGGGAATCTTTTTTACATTCTCACGTAGCCAACAAAAATTTCAATGAGCCAGAAACCCTGTCCCCTCAATTCCAATGACTCCAAATAGAGTCCAAGTTCTAGACGTACATTTGTGATTGGCTGGTGCCCATCTCCACCTAAGGGGACCTATTGTCATCTCAAATGCAGTGTCTTTAAAACCAGACTTGTCATTTTAGCTTTCATATGATTATTTTTTTCTGGTTTTCCTACCTCTACAAGAACAGCACCATCCCTGTAGCATAGGCTTAAATATCAGAGTCATCTCTAATTCCTCCTTCCCATCTGGTCATGCATGAACCCCACTGATTCCAGCTCTGTGGCTTGCTCCCCTCAGCAGCACATGCGACCCCCCCACCCCCGCCCCTCACTTCCCTGGGTGTGCTTACATTTACATTTCACTTGCTGTTGCAGGAGCTTGCTAACTCAGCCTCCGAAATCAGGCTGTGCCCCGCCCGATTATCTTCTACCCTGTTGCCCAGGTCTTCCGAAAACTCAGTTCAAGTCACATTTCCCAGAAGTGAATCCTTTCTATTAGTAGTTCGCACTTGGGAGGCCCAGCAGAATTGCCCAGGAGTTTTGAAAAAGTGCAGATAAGACTTATATTATAACCCAATCTCCGAGAGTGGGGCATGGGTGTGTGTATTTGAGAAAGCTCCTCAAGGGATCCGGATGTAGACCGTGGTTAAGAGTCGTGGCTGTAATGGAACCTCAATAAGGTCTTGTCAATAAGCGGATTTCTCATTGCAATATTATAGGCACCTTTTGGTTTGTGCCGTATCTCCCTTCGTTCCTTACATATCCCAAAGTCTGGCCAAATGCATGACAATATCTACTGTTTCCTGAATGCCCCCTGACATCACAACTTTCGTTCGTCTTTTCTTACTACTAGTGATACCCTTTCTTCTCCATTTCGGCTTCTCTCAACTATACCTTTTATCCGAGTGCAAACCTAAGTGAGGCTAATTTAGATCCTGACATCATAATTTTGATTCGTTTTTTTTCTTGCTACCAGGAATACCTTTTCTTTTCCATTTCTATTTCTCTCAATTATACCTTTTATCCAAGTGCAAGCTTAAATGAGGCTAATTTAGATCCTGACATAATTTTCATTCGTTTTTTTCTTGCTACCAGGAATACCTTTTTTTTTCCATTTCTATTTCTCTCAATTATACCTTTTATCCAAGCGCAAACCTAAGTGAGGCTAATTTAGATAAATACATTTAAAGTACAGAGAATAGCTCTTGAGTCATAATAAGCCTTCCATGAGTGCTAATTAATGTCATTATGATGAGGATGATAAATAATAAATTCTACCTCCATGAGTCCGTACCATCCCTAAGTCAGGACTTCTCTCTCTTTCCTCTGTGTGTTCATTGCCCTTGGTTTCCACTCCTTTTAGGATATGTACTTACAGGTTCCACTTTTCTCTACAGTTATTTTTGCACCTGCCTTCCCTCTCCTGGCGAAGGGCAACTTTGTTGTCGAACTCTTTCTTGGTCAGAGACTACATCATATTCAAAAGTCTACTTAGTCTTGCTTGCAGTATATGCACAACAAAGTTTCACTCTATTAGATTGGGTTCTCAATGACCTATGTCTGCCACCCCAGCCAGATCCAGATGTTCAAGGATGTTTTCAGCCTCATTACCCAGCATGCTTTGTCTCAGAGCTGAGCAGAGGAGAAGTCTGCCTCGGAGCCCTTTAAATCAAAAGTGCATTCATGTGGCAAGGGAATTTCCAATTAGCGCTGGGGAAGAAGACATTAATATTTGAGTGCAAACAGGACATGTTTGCCCTGGGAACATCTGGGTGGCCTGGGGCTGCTTCGGCCCGCCCATTGTTTGCCTCGGTGACATTTGTGGCTGATGTTTGCTCTCCGGGTGTGTCTGAGCATCCTAAGAGGAGACAGTTGACTGGGTGGCAACACCAGGTATTTAAGTTGTCCTCTGAGTATTCAGGGCCAGAGCTGATGAGCAGAAGTTGTAACCGAGGAGCTTGCAGTACTCTTTGAGAAGTATAATGTTCTGTTAAAAGTGAAAATATCTGGGTACTTTGCCTATTATTATCAGGCAGGTGGCTCTCTAAATGGTTTATAAGGAGGATGCATTTCAAAGAGCAGCAGCTTTACCAAAATCCACACAGAGGGTCTTGGCCCATGGCATCGTGTCCTAGTGAACAGAACTGGGAATATAGATCCACCTGCTGGGATAAGGGGCAAAGGTGGCTTTCTGGGCACATGCTCCCCTGTTGGAAGGTATGTATGGGGTGGCCATATAACTTACTGTTTAAATTGGGACATTGGAAGCAACAGAATAAATTGGGACTATCCCAGGCAAACCGGAACCTCAGAGATGAGATCATCCCTTTGGGAATGGAGTTAGTGACAGCCACTTCTTTCAACAACACATAAGTGCCAAAAGCAGTGGTTCTCAACCTGTGGGTCGAGACCCCTTTGGCGGTCGAACGACCCTTTCACAGGGGTCGCCTAAGACCATCCTGCATATCAGATATTTACATTACGATTCATAACAGTAGCAACATTACAGTTATGAAGTAGCAACAAAAATAATTTTATGGTTGGGTCACAACATGAGGAACTGTATTTAAAGGGCCAGAAGGTTGAGAACCACTGGAAAGAGAAGGTAAGGTGTGAGTCCTGAGAGCAAGTACTAAAAATCTCAGGATGTGCCAGGTTAATCCTGAAGTGACTGAACAAACGCTAAGGGGTTGATTCAGTAAATCCCTAACTGAATGCAAGAGCGGGCGTCTCAGTCAGCAAGTCATGCTGTTGGTCGGCTGAGGAGAGTCAAGCCACTCCTGCAAACACCACCCTGAGACAGTGGGAAGGCGTAAGATCTGCCTGAACACGGAGGCTGACACCTGACCTCGGGACTCACACTGCTGCATCCAGTGTCTTCTGTCGCCTCCCGCCAAGTGGAAATCCCAGGACTTCTCCAAGTCCTGACCTTCTCTCTAAGGCTCACTAAGAGGTGAATTCCTTTGGGAACCATTCTTACTGTCCTCCAAATCCCATTGCTTTCTCCATCCCCAGAAACGCTCTAGCCTTCTCTACTATGGACTTTGAGATTTAAGGGGAAATTCATCACCAGCCTAACTAGAAAGTATCTCTCCTTATTCTGAACCCTTGTAGCCTTGAGAAGTGGTTTAGTCCAGTTGAGCCTTGGCATACACAGCTGTGTTTGGGTGATTGTTTTTTACATGGACTGTTTTATCTTCCCAAATTGACTGGGTATAGGAGCCATATATTATTGCTCCTCCTCCATCCACGACTCGGTTATCAATGAATACTTCGGTTTTGAAAAGTTCATTTGGTACGGAGAACCATCTTGATTTGTTCTGAATGGAAGAGCTATTTACTTCAGCAAAAGTTACCTGGGCTTTCCCATCATTTCTGAACATAGCAAAAAAAAAAATCTATTGTAATCTGGAAAACACATCATACTTCTTGGAGGCATAGGAGCATGGGGCCAATATTTTAGCACACAGGATGATGCTAGAAGCCCAAAGTATGCAGTGGAGATAAGAGAATGAGTAGACGCTTTGAAATCTATCAGATCAGAGTTGGGGGTCCTGGTTCTTATTGACGATGGGACTTTGAGATGCACTTCTTCTCTGAACATGTTTGTTTATTTCTAAAATATTGATAACAACATCTATTTTGCAGGGCTAGTGTGAGGATAAAATGTGATAACATATAAAAAGCACTTAGTGTGATGCCTAGAACAGGGTAAATGCTCAGTAAATGTAGATAATTCTCATGCTGAATGGGCCACTGATGTTGTTCTAGAGCAGTGGTTCTCAACCTTCTGGCCCTTTAAATACAGTTCCTCATGCTGTGACCCAACCATAAAATTATTTTTGTTGCTACTTCATAACTGTAATGTTGCTACTGTTACGGATCATAATGTAAATATCTGATATGCAGGATGGTCTCAGGCGACTTCTGTGAAAGGGTCGTTCGACCGCCAAAGGGGTCGCGACCCACAGGTTGAGAATCACTGCGAAGATGCCAAACCCTAATTCTAGGACAAGAGCATGGGAGTAATTGTGAGAAAAAGAGGACTGAAGAATCCTAGTGACTGTGCCCGGTGCCAGATGCTTGAAAAGGAGTGTGGTGATGAAATAGTTTCCTGAAATTTGAATTGACTTCTCCAGAACCTTTCCTGTTAAATGCAACCAATTGTAAACTGTATCCTCAGCCTGAAAATATTTCAGTGAATTTGGGAAACTGCGAAAGAGCATGTCCCAAAATTTGGTCCATGGCACACCAATCTTAATAGTTAATTCATGAAAAATAGTTCTGATGTGAAGTAAATAATTCATAAGCTTTAAATTGCACGCCGCTCTGAGTTGTGTGGTGAAATCTTGGGCCATCCCTCCCCACGCCCAGAACAGGACTCATCCCTTTGTCCAGCGTATCCGTGCTGTATACGAAACCTGCCAATTAGTCATCTCCGTTATCAGATCACCTGTCCTGTGTGGCAGTGCTTGTGTTCCACTCATCTTTAGCTTCCTTAACAGTGCCCCCACAGCCATTCACATAACTTTCATGCTATTATTATAATTGTTCCATTTTATTATTAATTATTATTATTAATCTCTTATTGTGGCTAACTTACAAATTAAACTCTGTCATAGATGTATGTATAGAAAAAAAAACATAGTATATATAGTATCTGTGGTTTCAGTCATGCTAGGGGGGTCTTGGAACTTATTCCTGTGGGTAAGGGGGTACTACTGTCTGCTGTTCTACTGTTTTAGAATATGGTATATAGGAGAGCAGCCTCTTTTTTTTTTAATTCTTTGACCATTCAGTTGTAACAACCTGGAATTCAGCCCAATCTGGACTGGAGGCTTCATTTACTCGAGGACATTCCTGAAGAAATCAAGCCGTGGAACATGCATAGCAACTGAGAGGTCCTGTTTACTACAGCATGAGGCTGTAACGTATAGTCAACTCCAGGAGGCACCTTCTTAAGTGTGGAAAAGCCACATCTCCCCATGAATGGAACATCTACTCTGTCCCCATCCCTACTGTTCTAGCCTGAGTCCAGAAGGTATGAGGCCAAGCAAATTTTACCCATGGAGCTCTATATTTCAGAACTAAGTTTTGGTAATTGAAATAAAAATAAAGATATAAATAAGAGCTTTTTTAAAACAACAACAACCCTGAATGTTGTGATTTAAATAACATTTTAAAAAATATTTTTAAATTGATTTTAGAGAAGAAAGGAGAGTAAGAGAGAGATAGAAATATCAATGATGATAGGGAATCATCGATCAGCTGCCTCCTGCATGCCCCTCACCAGGGATCGAGCCTGCAAACTGGGCATGTGCCCTAACCAGGAATCCAACTATGACCTCTTGATTCATAGGTCGACCTTTAACCACTGAGCTATACCAGCTGGCAAAATAATATTTTTTATTTCCCTAAAGAGTCACATTTGAATGAACACTAATGCAGAGAAGGTCAAACTTGTTAGATGGTAAAGAGTCTTTTGATACAATGAATGGAGGTCCAAAGAGCTGACCAGAAGATACATTAGGAAACAGTTATATCATGCAAAATGAACTGTTCCTTGGTCAATTTCTCACCTCTCTGACTTAATACAAAGGCTCATCTTTAAGAAATCAATCACAGACCTAATTTATTATAAAATGGATGCAGTCTATTGAGAAAAGTCAGGTCAAAGTGCTTAGCTGTTTTTATGAGGGAAAAATCAAACAATGAGCAATTATGTGTTATTAGGACTGAAAAACAAAATCGACAGGAATGGTACCATATAAATGGAGCTCGATGTGACTGGCAACCAGCCTGGCCTTAAAGAGACAGGCTGGTGACATTTCCTCTTTCCAGGGACTTCTTGTCTTAAAAATTCCCAAGGACATGAGCTAGAATGCAATCCTGGAACTGGGCCACTTCCTTCCTCCCAAGTGGAAGCTTTCTAACACCCATGTCACTTCTTTTTATTACCCAAAAGCAGGTTATATGTTTGTGTTTATTTTCTCTAATGAGGTCCATTGGGATTAGCGTCTTTTAGGCAGAATTTCCTAGTGAGCTTTGGTTTTAGTTCATCCCAGCGGGGCTGGTATTACTTAGCAAGATTATGAACTCGTGAGCAGGCGTCTTGAATCACCATGGAGAGTGTTCCAAGTAGCAGGAATTGTGAGATTCTTCCTGCATGACATATGTCTCAGGTGACCTACTTACCGTAAGTAAGTCCCATTCTCCCTTTGAACTGTGATGAAAAGGAGGCTACACAAAAGCTGACAGGTACAGCCTGTTAAATCCAACCCCAAAGCAGGCTTTGATGTGAAAATGAAAAAGAGAGGACTTATTAATTTACACGCGAGGATCACAAATTCATCGTGTCCACAGAAAACCCAGACTCTGTACTCGGCACCACAACAGTTTTATTAGAAGACCACACGCGTGAAATTGTTTCCTTGCAGGTTAATGTTTAACTGGCACATAATGCTTAAAATGGAGAGAGGCACATTTTTGAAAGCACTTCTTTTCTTTCGAGTTTTTGGAATTACACTGGGGATTTACATAAGTACAAGCTTTAAAGCCTATTTCCCATGTATGTTAAATACTGAGAAGAATGAATACCAAGTGTGTGCTTCCTAGCACTTACCATAAGTTGCTTTTTCTGTTGCCTTCGAAGAGTAATATTTTCAGAAGGCGGTGTTGAATATGTTAGTGGGGGACATTTATGTCCATGTTAAGCTCCAATAGTGAAGCTCAATTGCCTGATTTCATGATGATCTTCCTATTCTTCCCTCAGCTGTATGAGAATGAATAGGCAGACGTGTACGTCACACCACCAACCTGGAATGGCACCACAGCCTGGGGCTGAGAGGCACAGTGGCTCAGAGCACGTGTCCTGGGCTTGCAATTGAACTTGGTTTCCAGCTGTGGGATTCTGGGAAAGTTGCTTAGGCTGTGTAAGCCTCAATGTTTTTCAACTAAAAAATGGGGTAATATAGTACCTACTTCATAGGGTTATTGTGCAGGATAAATGAGGTTAGGTTTCCAGCTGTGGGATTCTGGGAAAGTTGCTTAGGGTGTGTAAGCCTCAATGTTTTTCAACTAAAAAAAATGGGGTAATATAATACCTACTTCATAGGGTTATTGTGCAGGATAAATGAGGTCATGCTTAGCATGAGGCCTGGCTTAACGCAAGTTAGATTTCCTTCTTATCATATTTACTAGTAGACTACTTTTAACAAAATTAACTAGACCACTGAGGTGTGAGAACTCTTCTTAACTTTTCGATATGACTACAAAAGAAAAGGTGAAGAGCAAAAATCTAGTTAAGGGGGCTAAACTGAATTAACTTTGCTCTTATCATTTTACCCCATTGTTAAACCCAAACCGTGGCCCACTGCCAAATGACAGAAAACTGCAGCCTCCGTGGACAATTTTCCAGGATAATTTACAATCCGATGGCCCATTACTAGGACAGTATATCCTCAGTGGGACACTCCTGGGACTGAACAAGGTGAGGGGAAGATCAGAGGACCGGTTTGCAGAAAATTCTGCTCCCAATTTAACAACCGTGAAGAAAGGAGAAGAGGCTGCTGGATAGGCAAAGTGAGTGACATATGACAAGGGACCCTCACTTGCTACCATTCTATCTAGCATGCTTATTTTTTTGCTCAGTGGTTTTGGTTTTTGGCCTAAATCAAGGCATCAGCTGCTTCCATAATTGCTGTCCTTCCTGGCAATGACTGGCCTCTATCAGTAACCAATCCTGACAAAGTCATTGAGGTGGTGATGAGAGCTGATAGGATTCCAAATTTGAAGGACTTTCTGGGATGGGAATGTCAGAAATACATGTTTCTGGAGACAGTGTGGTTGAATCTTGACTCTGCTATTGCATTTTGAGCAAATTGCTTAACTTCTATTAATTTCAGTTTCTTCACTTATAAAATGCAGATAATCACTGAAGTTTTTTTAGGGAAATAAATGAGATTATTTGTGTATGTGCACTTATAATAAGGATCTCACTAGGAAACAGCAGACACACTCATACAAAGTGCTAATGGAGGGGAGTCAGGCAGAGGAACTACTTACAATGACGTTGGGCTGGTTTTTAGGAAAATCAAGAGGGGATGATGCGGTGCCCTGGGCAGGCAGTGGGGAGGAAGGACATGCCTACCTCTAGGCCTGGACAGGCAACAGGAAGGAATGTTTGCAGGAGCCCAGGGGAGGGCTGCCCGCAGACGCTGTGGCTTCCATAGAGGAATAGAGCCAACCTGCAGTGGGGAGGGCGCCAGACCCACTTGGCCTCTGTGCTATGACCTCTTCCACTACCTCCAATGGAAGCCAGAGCTCAAGGAAGCCCACTGAAGCCCTCTGTACAGGATAGCCTTCTGGGCGCAGAGCAAGATGGAGAAGGAGCGAAAGTGGATCTGGAGGGGAACTGGAGAACGTCATCATGTGCGTGGTATTTTCCCTGCCACACAGACGGTACAGGTGACTCCTGAACAACATCGTTTCGAACTGCACAGGTCCATTTGTTTGCAGAATTTTTTTTCAATGAGTCTATTAGAAAAAATTTTGGATAACTGACAATTTGAAAAAACTCGCAGATAAACCATGTAGCCCAGAAATATTTTTTTAAATTAAGAAAAGTTAGGTATGTCATGAATGCATAAAGTATATGTAGACACTAGTCTATTTTATCATTTACTACCATAAAATACACACAAATCTATTATAAAGACTTAAAACTTATCAAAACTTACAAACACGGACCATACATGGCGCCATCTGCAGTTGAGAGAAATGTAAACAAGTGTAAAGACCCAGTAATTAAACAAGAACTGCCTGACATGTACCGCGGCACATACTGTAACAATTGTGTAGCCACCTCCCATTGCTATTGCAGTGAGCTCAATTATCCCATTAAGATGCCCTGTGATGCTAATCATCTCCCCGTGAGCAGTTTGTCTCTCCAGGAAAGTGCATGTTGCAGTAAACAGTGATCTCTCGCGGCTCCTGTGTACTTTTCATCCTGTTGAGTGCAATACTGTAAACCTTGACTAACACCATGGGACCCATACGAAGTGGCACTAGTGCTGCTGGAAGGGCCCCCGAGAAGCAGAGAAAAGTCAGGACATTGAAGTTGAATTGCTTGATATGTACCGTAGATTGAGGTCTGCAGCTGCAGTTGCCTGCCATTTCAAGATAAATGAATTCAGTAGAAGGACCATTGCAAAAAAAAAAAAAAAAAAGAAACTTCTTCA